>NC_090329.1:31359320-31668321 GCF_035084215.1 Heptranchias perlo | reverse complement strand
GACACAGGTGGAATTAGGTTGTTGGATAAAAAAATTTTGTTCTAGATTTGGTGTTGGTGTTAATATTTGTAATGAAATGAGGGCAAGACTCATATGGCAGTTAATCAGCAGCCTAAAAAGACAAAGACATTCAGGGTTTCTACCAATATCCCACAGTATAATTTCAAGGCGATGGAACATGAACAAGCCTGTTACATCTACAATGGTCCGAATTAATGTTTTAATCATTAATCAGGGCCAGGGTAGTCTCCTGGACTAGTTTTGATTGCCTAAGGGGGCTGGAGGGGAATTTTGCAGATTTTATTTCCCAAATTGGCCTGGATTTTTATGAAGAATGAACATGTACTTATATAGTGCCTTTCACAACCTCTTAAATGTGCACCTCATAACCAAAATGTGTGTTATATATTTTCTAAGACTCGCAGAAATAGGTTGATTGTGAGGTGAAATCTGTGTGAAGTAAAGATTACATATTTTTGCTGGGCCTCATTAAAAATGATTATAGATAGAATGATAGAAACGGCAAGCACATGCCCTTTATTTAGTTCATAAATAAATTGATATGGATTTAACTTTGAAACCATTATCTGAGAGACTTGCATTTATAAATTATTATAACGCCTTTCATCTCCTCAGATTGTTCCAAAGCACTTTACAGCCAATGAAGTACTTTTGAAGTGTCATCACTGTTGTAATGTAGGGAAACACAGCAGCCAATTTGCGGATGGAAAGGTCCCACAATCAGCAATGTGATCATGGCCAGATAATCTGTTTTAGTGATAAATATTGGCCAGGATATGGAGGATAACTCCCCTGCTCTTCTTCGAAATAGTGCCATGGGATCTTTTGCGTCTGAGAGGGCAGACAGGACAACAGTTTAACGTCTCATCTGAAAGACGGAACCTCTGACGGTGCGGTATTCCCTCAGTACTGCAGTGGAGTGGATTTTTGTGCTCAAGTCTCTGGTTTTTTGACTTGGCTTTTGGGTGGGGTGGGGCACGGAATGCACAGGGCACCCCCGCTGGATGGACCAGAGAGTCTTTTCCTGTCTGTCATTGTCCGTACACTTGTATGTTTTAACCTTTGTTTGTTTACCATCAGCTTCACAGCAACAGGCAGTGCAATGGTTGTGAAAGAGCATAACTGACTGCATGCATCAGTGAGTACGTTACTGCTCAGGTGATATTGGCAGAAATTCTGATGTTCTTTAAATGCCACATAGTGGTTTCTTGCCCTTTACATTTTCTGCAAATGATCACTCCAGACTCACTTCCCTCCTCTGTTTACTTATTTCTTTCTTAGGCTGCAAAGCATCAGTAATTGAAACAAAAATAACCCACGAGACACTGATACTACTCAAAAAGATGGCTAAAAGAGGCTACTTCAATTGTGACTTTAGTGAGTGGAGTACAAGGAGGATTCATATGAAAAACAGCTGACTTCGTTTAAACATTTGCACCCCTATATTACAGCCTAGGTGGGGATTTACCCACTGTACATCAATACATTATGGCTGTGTTTAATTCAATGTGGAAAATGTGAACCTAACTATCAATACAAGTGTAACTGGTGAAGTGACAATAACATGACTGCAGGTCGTTTGATTTTGGTCATGATCTTTTTAGCTGTTGCTTTTAAAACACTAATTTCCAAAATGCTGCAAACTAGCACAACATTTAATATGTTCATTTCTTTAATTTTTTCTGCAATTTTCTCCCTCCCGGTCCTGAAGATGTCAATGTCTTGCAAAGGCACATTCCATGGACAGTAGGTCCTCTCCAGTACCTCACCTAAAAGGCCATTCTTCATATGTGATCCAAGATGGTGAACGTGGGTAGATTGTCCAACAATGGTCACAGAGAAACATAGAAACATAGAAAATAGAAGCAAAGGTAGGCCATTCAGCCTTTCGGGCCTGCTCCACCATTCAAAATGATCATGGCTGATCGTCCAACTCAGTACTCTGTTCCCGTTTTTTCCCCATATCCCTTGATCCCTTTAGCATTAAGAAATATATCTATCTCCTTCTTGAATACATCTAATGACTTGGCCTCCACTACCTTCTGTGGTAGAGAATTCCACAGGTTCACTACCCTCTGAGTAAAGAAATTTCTCCTCATCTCGGTTCTAAATGGCATACCTCGTATCCTGAGACTGTGACCCCTGGTTCTGGACTCCCCAGCCATCGGGAACATCCTCCCTGCATCTAGTCTGTCTGGTCCTGTTGGAATTTTATATGTTTCGATGAGATCACCTCTCATTCTTCTAAACTCTAGTGAATATAGGCCTAGTCGACCCAAACTCTCTTCATACGTCAGTCCTGCCATCCCAGGAATCAGTCTGGTAAACCTTTGTTGCACTCCCTCCATGGCAAGTACATCCTTCCTCAGATAAGGAGACCAAAACTGCACACAATACTCCAGATGTGGTCTCACCAAGGCCCTGTATAACTGCAGTAAGACATCCCTGCTCCTGTACTCAAATCCTCTTGCAATGAAGGCCAACATACCATTCGCCTTCCTAACAGCTTGCTGCACCTGAATGCTCGCTTTCAGCGACTGGTGTACAAGGACACCCAGTCTCATTGCACCTCCCCTTTTCCCAATCTATCACCATTCAGATAATAATCTGCCTTGCTGTTTTTACAACAAAAGTGGATAACCTCACATTTATTCACATTATATTGCATCTGCCATATTCTTGCCCACTCACCCAACTTATCTAAATCACATTGGAGCCTCTTTGCATCCTCCTCACAGCTCACATTCCACCCCAGCTTTGTGTCGTCTGCAAACTTAGAAATGTTACATTTAGTTCCCTCATCCAAATCATTGATAAATATTGTGAATAGCTGGGGCCCAAGCACTGATCCCTGCAGTACCCCACTAGTCAGTGCCTGCCACCCGGAAAAAGACCCGTTTATTCCTACTCTCTGTTTCCTGTCTGTCAACCAATTCTCAATCCATGCCAGTATATTCCCCCCAATCCCATGTGCTTTAATTTTGCACACTAACCTCTTGTGTGGGACCTTATCAAAAGCCTTCTGAAAATCCAAGTACACCACATCCACTGGTTCTCCCCTATCTATTCTACTAGTTACATCCTCAAAAAACTCCAGTAGGTTTGTTAATCATGATTTCCCTTTCATAAACCCATGATGACTTTGTCCAATCCCATTAATTCCTTCCAAGTGTTCTGTTGTCACATCTTTTATAATAGACTCTAGCATTTTCCCCACTACTGATGTTAGGCTAACTGGTCTGTAATTCCCTATTTTTTCTCTCCCTCCTTTTTTAAATAGTGGGGTTACATTTGCCACCCTCCAATCTGTAGGAACTGTTCCAGAGTCTATAGAATTTTGGAAGATGATCACCAATGCATCCACTATTTCCAGGGCCACTTCCCTTAGTACTCTGGGATGTAGATTATCAGGCGCAGGGGATTTGTCAGCCTTTAGCCCCATTAATTTCCCTAGCACTATTTTGGTTTCCTTCAGTTCCTCCCTCTCACTAAACCCTTGGTTCCCTAACATTTCTGGGAGGTTATTTGTGTCATCCTTTGTGAGGACAGAACCAAAGTATGTGTTTAATTGTTCTGCCATTTCTTTGTTCCCCATTATAATTTCCCCCATTTCTGACTGTAAGGGACCTACATTTGTCTTCACTAATCTTTTTCTCTTGACATATTTATAGAAGCTTTTACAGTCAGTTTTTATCAGAATCAAGTTCAATTTAGTCCTCATTCAATGCCCACACATACCCTTTTCTAACAGGCATTATTGGTTAGCATGAGGAGCAGAGTGTCGTCCAGTTTTATCTCCCTAGCCAAGAAGTTGAGTCCAATTGTAGTGTCCTTACTGCTATCCAGCTGAGGTTGCCACCGACAAAATATTGTTATTCCATGTGCGCAGCACTATAGCACTAGGAAAAGCAACAATGCTAAAGGCTCATATTGTACCAATGTGTGTCCCTGCAGATACTATTTAAGCTGAATAGACAACTGCAACAGTTTATAAATAGGCATTACCATCATCATCATTATTAGTCGACTGTTGTCGGAGTTCCTGTGACTGTTCTCCACACTTATGTGGAGACTGTCCATGGTTGCTCTTTCCTTGACTGGTTATGTACTGCACAAATTATTGTTGTCGTTGTCGTTGGCTAATTCAAGGATTAGCTTATCCTTCTTTTGATGGCCTTTTCGCCATCAAGGATCCCACTATCGTTTTCCGGGTGCTCATCCGCCTGAAGTTGTTGGCAATTTCTAGAGGTGGCTGGGATATTTAACCGGCACGCAGTGTTCACCAGTCACAGGTAGTAATGTCTACTTCATTATGGGAGCAGGTTTTAAAACCTGACTCGACACCAATAAATAGGCATAATATTCTCAAAAACTAAAGAGATTGAGAAGAAATGGTCCAATAAGATTTTAATGTGATATGCAAGAACACTGTCAAGGGATACAATGCACAGCAGTCAAGTAATGATATAAGTTCACCCTTCGGCAACTCCAGGGAATTTTCCACTTCCTTGGGTCAATCTAATTTTATTTTTCATGCATTGTGATGCTGATGAATAAAAATGCTGCATTTTAAAGAAGTAGCCTTAGCATTACAATATTAATATAATACTAATAATGCATAATATACTTTGAAACAATCCTAAATAAAGTTATTTTACAGTTCTCTCTTCCTTTATTCTTTTTTGCTTACATTCTCTCCACATTTATTTTGCTGTTTTTATCGACCTGTACTCCTATACCCACTATCTATTCGGGAGTTGAGATCAACATCGGTAAAATATTTAACCCCCAAGAATGGGTGGGCTGGGGGTGGGTGGGTAGTAAAAATTGTTAATTTCTTCAGCGGGACCACAACCCGGTTCCAATGCGCCCACTTCTGGGTTTAACCCAGATACATTTGGATGCGCACGTGTGCAGTAGAAACCCAGAAGTCGCGTCCCCTTTAATGCCGGTGGGAGGATCTTTAAAGGGATAATTTTACCTACTTCAAATATTTAAGGTAGTTCATTTTTTGTAGCTTCTGAACCTGAAAAAAATTTAACCTTACCCGCACAGGTTTCCCACGGTTTCTCAAACTCGCCTGTGAAACGAGGGCGAGATTCATGCAGAAGTTGATTTGGCCCTTTAAACCTGTGATTGACACAAGCGAAAAAAAGCTCAAGCATTGCAGCTGGTCTCTCAGTTCCCTCAGGCAAATGTTCGTCTGAGAGTTCTTCTAGTGATGAGACTGAGAGTTCTTTGTTGAGACAGCTTTAGGAAGATGTTGTAGCCTCTCAAACTGACAATATCAGGATGGGGAGGTGCAATGGATGTATTCCAGAGGACACCCGAGGAGTAGGAAAATGAATATTCACGGCAGTCACGTCTTGCTGTGTTGGGGTTTGCAGGTGCACAAAACAGAGGTACACATCAAGGACCTGGAGAACTTCAGAGAGGGGACCAACAGACAGAGGGGCCGAGGTCGTTGGAGGCACGACCCACGTAAGAAATTATACAGGTAGAGGCTGAGCTTCCTGGACCTCTCTGAGGAGCAGTGCCTAGACAGGCTCAGATTGAGTTGGCAGGTGATCACAGACATCTGCAGCCTCCTTGAGGAAGAGCTGCTCCTGGCTGGACCTGGCGGGCACGCATTGCCCGTTGCAGTAAAAGTCAGCACTGCCCTCAATTTCTTCACCTCCAGATCCTTCCAGGGCACCACCAGTGACATCTCCAGGGTGTCTCAGTCATCTGCACATAAGTGTATAAGGCAGGTGATGGATGGTTTGTTTGCCAAGGCATCTGACTACATGAGCTTCCCCTGCAACAACATCAGCCAAAAAGAGAGGGCAGTGGGTTTCACCTCTCTGGCTAGCTTCCCACAGGTGCAGGGCACCATTGATTGCACACACATGGCAATCCGAGGACCAGTACATGAGCCAGGAATGTTCATCAACCAAAAGGGCTATCACACCATCAATGCAAAGTTGGGGTGCGACCATCAGAAGAGATTTATGCAGGTGTGCATCATATTTCCTGGCTGCAGTCATGATTCATTCATTTTGCGCCAATCCAACATTCCAGACCTCTTCCAGACAGGAGACAGACTTAAGGGCTGACTCGTCAAAGACATGGGATACCCCCTGCAGACTTGGCTCATGACACCGGTGAGGAACCCCATCAACGAGGTACAGCAGCGTTACAACCAGAGCCACATCACCACTGGGTGTGCCATTGAGCAACCATAGGCATGTTGAAGATGCGCTTCAGGTGCCTGGATCGGCCTGGAGGTGCCGTTCAGTTTTTGTTTTATTCGTTCATGTGATGCGGGCATCGCTGGCAAGGCCAGCATTTATTGCTCATCCCTTATCACCCTTGAGAAGGTGGTGGTGAGCCGCCTTCTTGAACCGCTGCAGTCCGTGTGGTGACGGTTCTCCCACAGTGCTGTTAGGAAGGGAGTTCCAGGATTTTGACCCAGCGACGACGAAGGAACGGCGATATATTTCCAAGTCGGGATGGTGTGTGACTTGGAGGGGAATGTGCAGGTGGTGTTGTTCCCATGTGCCTGCTGCCCTTGTCCTTCTAGGTGGTAGAGGTCGCGGGTTTGGGAGGTGCTATCGAAGCAACCTTGGCGAGTTGCTGCAGCGCATCCTGTTGATGGTACACACTGCAGCCACGGTGCGCCGGTGGTGAAGGGAGTGAATGTTTAGGGTGGTGGATGGGGTGCCAATCAAGCGGGCTGCTTTGTCCTGGATGGTGTCGAGCTTCTTGAGTGTTGTTGGAGCTGCACTCATCCAGGCAAGTGGAGAGTATTCCGTCACGCTCCTGACTTGTGCCTTGTAGATGACGGAAAGGCTTTGGGGAGTCAGGAGGTGAGTCACTCGCCGCAGAATACCCAGCCTCTGACCTGCTCTTGTAGCCACAGTATTTATGTGGCTGATCCAGTTAAGTTTCAGGTCAATGGTGACCCCCAGGATGTTGATGGTGGGGTTTCGGCAATGGCAATGCTGTTGAATGTCAAGGGGAGATGGTTAGACTCTCTCTTGTTCGAAATGGTCATTGCCTGGCACTGGTCTGGCGCGAATGTTACTTGCCACTTATTGGCCCAAGCTTGGATGTTGTCCAGGTCTTGCTGCATGCGGGCACGGACTGCTTCATTATCTGAGGAGTTGTGAATGGAACTGAACACTGTGCAATCATCAGTGAACATCCCCATTTCTGAACTTATAGAATCATAGAATCATAGAAGTTTACAACATGGAAACAGGCCCTTCGGCCCAACATGTCCATGTCGCCCAGTTTATACCACTAAGCTAGTCCCAATTGCCTGCACTTGGCCCATATCCCTCTATACCCATCTTACCCATGTAACTGTCCAAATGCTTTTTAAAAGACAAAATTGTACCCGCCTCTACTACTGCCTCTGGCAGCTCGTTCCAGACACTCACCACCCTTTGAGTGAAAAAATTGCCCCTCTGGACCCTTTTGTATCTCTCCCCTCTCACCTTAAATCTATGTCCCCTCGTTATAGACTCCCCGACCTTTGGGAAAAGATTTTGACTATCTACCTTATCTATGCCCCTCATTATGATGGAGGGAAGGTCATTGATGAAGCAGCTGAAGATGGTTGGGCCTAGGACACTGCCCTGAGGAACTCCTGCAGCAATGTCCTGGGGCTGAGATGATTGGCCTCCAACAACCATTACCATCTTCCTTTGTGCTAGGTATGACTCCAGCTACTGGAGAGTTTTCTCCCTGATTCCTATTGACTTCAATTTTACTAGGGCTCCTTGGTGCCACACTCGATCAAATGCTGAGTGGTCCTGGCGGAACCCAAACTGAGCATCGGTGAGCAGGTTATTGGTGAGTAAGTGCCGCTTGATAGCACTGTCAACGACACCTTCCATCACTTTGCTGATGATTGAGAGTAGACTGATGGGGCGGTAATTGGCCGGATTGGATTTATCCTGCTTTTTGTGGACAGGACATACCTGGACATTTTTCCACATTGTTGGGTAGATGCCAGAGGCGCAGCTAGTTCTGGAGCACAGTAGAGTACTCGCTAGTGAGGGTGTCCAGGATAATCGTTGTGTGCTGCGTCCTACACAACATAGCGCAGCAGAGGGGGTTACAGGTGGAAGAGAACAAATGTGCTTATCAAGCACGCCCTGCTCGCGGCAACATTGAAAAAGAGGAAAAGGATGAAGAGGACGAAGATGAGGAAAATTAGATGGGGAATCCATCTCCAGAGCAGCAGCGCACATTACTGCCCGTGATGCCCTCATCTCTAACAGGTTCTCATCATGAGGTGTGCAAAATGAAGAATTTGAGTTACTCAGGCTGCCTGAAGCAACCACACCACCACCCCCTCCCCCCCAACTTTGCACTAAACAGTCCTTCAACCACACATGCACCCATTGCACTCATGCCCAATGGGTATCGTCATGTCTTAGCATTCATAATGAATCAAATGAAAGGGCAACTTCACACTCAGGACGCAACAATGGCCATGATGTGGAATTGGTAATACTGAATAAATTTAATGCGGCAATACAAAAAACAGATAAATGAATAACATGACAACTCTTCAAATATCCTTGTGCATACCCTTTGTGAACTACAATTGCTTAACCTTTCGCGTTCTGCCACTTCTAAGTGGTGCATCCCCTGTGACTTCAGCATAGGTAGTGGCAGGTTGCTCAGATCCCTGCCCTGACTGCTGAGATGCTCCTGGCCTATGACCTCTGGGTTTTGGAGCCTTTGAGGGCCCCGCCAAAGACTGCTCCACTTGCATCTGTGCAGGGGCAGACTCAGCCACCGGGAGAGGAGACATCATCCCAGGTTTTGGTTGAGGAGGAAGCAATGGGTGAGACGTGAGAGCGGTTTGAGTGGAGTCCCCACTTTCATGTCTCCCTTCGACATCATCCCTCTCCCGGGCCAGCGCAACATCACTCCCACCACTCTGCTGGAGAGCAGGTTGGTGAACAGTTGTGCCGCGTTGTAAGACCACAGCTAACGTATCTGTCAGCCTGTTTAAGGCAGCAGACAAGTTGGCATCCAGTATGTGCACGGCTGTTGTTGTGGCCTGCATGGATTCATTTGAGAGCCGTGCTCGAAGCTCAATGGAGCCGACAACTCTCTCCAATGCATCCACTCTCGCACTTAGCTGCGACAACAATCCACTAGTGTTTGAGTTGGACTCCTCCATCCTCTCCGTTATTGTGGGGAGTGTGCATGGCACTTTTTCCAGTACATCGCAAAGCTGAATCTCTACCTCAATCATTCTCCTTCTCAACGATGGCTCCCGGGGTTCAGCATCTGTGTCCAGCTGAGCAGAGCTTGGAGAGGAGTGCACCCCCCGACGCGGACTCTCCACAGCTGCCCCTTCCACCAGTTTCTGCTTGCGTTCACTCGTAAGTGGTGAATTACCAGGTGACAACCCAACTATCTGCCTAACACGACCCACCGAAGTGCCAAGATCTGTGCTCATGCATGGCTGTATCTCCTCTGATGGTGCATCCTCAGAAGGAATGAGCTCCTCCGAGGAATCGATGCCTTCCATCTCGCCTAATTCTTCTTGATGTCGTGAAGGCCTTGGAAGAGAACAGAAAGCGATCTTAATTATTCATTGGAAAAGTGACAATCTTTCCAATGCCCATACTGAGGTCTGGCATTGATAAAATGAATTCATCATGTGTTTGAAAGATGTTAAAGTTCTGTCACCAGCCACCTGCGTGTTTCCAGTCTCTCCATCTCCGATGGATAGGGCTGCAACTGTCCCACGCATCTGTCAGCTGCACTATATGTGGTGAATCACCTCCAGTGCTCATCCTTTCCCTTGTCTTTTGCGCTCTCTTGTCCTACAAGGAGTGAAAGAACCGACCTGTGTGACTGAAGGTGGTGTATTCACCCGATGAATGCATTGCTTCAGGTGAGGTTGGCTATCAGACAGACGCATCACATTGCATCAGGATTGGGGTGAGTGGCAGTGCTGGGTACATAAATGGGGAGCTGAGGAAGTGCATAGAAAGTGAAGGATGGTTGATGCTGAGACTTAAGTGGGTGTGAGGAATTATGTGATGGGGTAGGCGCGCCAACGCAGAATAGTGGGGGGGAGGGTTGAACAACACAGAATGGTGGGGTGGGGGTTGAACAACACAGGATGTGGGTGAATCAGCAAATGTACTCACTTTTCCTGGCCTGGTTAAGTCATTAAAATGCTTCCTGCACTGAACCCAAGACCTGGGCACCGTGTTCCTACTGCTCACCTCTTCTGCCACCTCCAGCCAGCCTTGTTGGTGGCAGAACCAGATTTCTTTCTCCCATCACTTAGACATAACATCTCCCTCCGTCTTCTCACAGCAGCCAGTAGTACCTTAAGGGGTGCTGACTTTCCTCAATATCCTTCCATATCTATTTTTACACCTTTCTCCTTCAAAATCCATTTTTGAATTGGCCCTTTAAATAGTGGATTCAGATCGCGTCACACGGGTGCTCAGTACTCCCGCTACGCAGCTTGGACATGCAAAACTCTGAAGTAAAATTAAGTGCCTTCGATTGAAGTGCGATCGCAGATTCCAAAGCACTCAAATTACTTCCGGGTTTCCCACGTTTACCCATCCGCTGAGTTCCCGCCTCCATGCTAAAATCATGGCCCTGATCTCGGAAAGGCCTGTGTGTTGGCCAATAGAGAGCGAGAACACTGAAGTTTCATCATTAAAGTGATTTAGTCAAACAGATACTCTTTTTTGGACTGGTGTTCACTGGTGTTTGTTTGGATAACTCATTGGTGGCCTAGGCAGTTGGAGGCACCAATAACAAATGATCTTGGTCGTGGTGGTGGCCAAGTGTTAATCGATTACCTGAATTAAGTCAGGACTTTTGATACTGTCATCTGACTTGGAAATACTTGGTAATGTGTTATACCAGAATACAGAACTTACCAAAGATCAAAATAAAGGAATTCCATGATACATGTTATTCAATCAAAATATGCAACAGGTCCCACCTGTCAAAGAGTTAGAAAATGGCATCTGATTCAACACATTAACAGGAAGTAATATAAATTGCCACCTATTTCGAACTCAAAATTATACTAGAAACATTCTGAAAATCTTTGAAAAACTTATACATCAATCGACATCGAAGCTGCTGATTTTATTCAGCTTAAAAAAAACAAAAAAGGATGGAAAATGTTACATAGAATTTACAGCACAGAATCAGGCCATTCGGCCCAACAGGTCTGTGCTGGTGTTTATGTGCCACATGAGCCTCCTCCCATCCCTCTTCATCTGACCCTATCAGCATATCCTTCTATTCCTTTCTCCCTCATGTTCTTATCTGGCTTCCCCTTAAGTGTATCCATGCTATTCACTCAACCGCTCCCATTTTATCTCAGCCAGCAGGTGCTGGTAATGGCAGATGGCTGCACCAGAGCCACTGGGAGTGGATGAGATGTGGGCTCGTACTTGGGATGGGCTTCCCCTATTGGTTCAAGACCGGCCAGGTGGTCCGCACCCCTGGGGTCTACATGTCTTTCTTCTCCCACATTCCCAGGCCACGGCAGCCTTCCCGGCATATTTGCCAGATTTCCCATGCCCTTCTCATTATCTGCTGTAACAATTTACACAGCCTCTAGACCCATCTTTTGTTTATCATCTCATTTTGCCTTGCACCATCATCACTTTTGTCATTTAATCAGTGCTGCCCTCTACATTATCACAGACATCTCCCTTTGTTCTTTTCTTGTCCCCCCCTCCCCCAAACACACTTTTCCCTGGCTTTGTATTCGCTTAAAAGCTGTTCATCTCTAACATCTTCCAGTTCTGATGAAAGGTCATCGACCCGAAACGTTAAGTCTGTTTCTCTCTCCATAGACCCTGCCTGACCTGCTCAGTGTTTCCAGCATTTTCTGTTTTTATTTGAGATTTCCAACATCCTCAATATTTTACATTTGTTTGTGAACCAAATATTTTTGTTTAAAGCACAGTTCCATTTTAACTGGCCAGGCTTGTTTCAGATAATGTATGGTGACCATGCACACCACCCTTAAACCATATCTGAGCCCTTGAACAATAGTAAGTTACAATTAAAGAGCTAACGATGAAAGAGGACCCCTCCAGCTCTGAATATTGAAGCAAAAGAAAAGAGTTTTGCATACAACAGTCAAATTATATTTATTGGGATGTCCTTCAAGTGGCAAGTCAAACCATCAGGTCTGGAATCTCCAAAGATGGCTTCCTTTCACATAGCTGCTTTTGCAAAAACCTATTGCCAATGCAAGGCAATCAGAGCCAGGAACCTCAGCAGCAAAATAGTCAATAGAATTCGTGCTGAACAGGAGAATTCATTGGCTTCCCTTTACGCCCATGAATTATTTGCTGATGGTTATAGATTTACAATTTAACACCTTATTCACAGACATTGCCTCTAAACCTAGGTTCTGACTATTGCTACAGTTCAAAAGTATTACATTTAAACCAGAAGTTGCTACTGATTTTGCTGGAAATACTGATCATAGAAGATCTTCACAAATGCATCTTTACTAAAGTAGAATTCTTACCACTATGTTGCCACTTTCAATTGGTCTTCCCCACCTATTTATTCACATGTACCAATTCATTCCCCACAAAGGAAAATACAGCCCTCGTGTACTGTTTAATTATATTTCTAATCTGATCTCTGAAATTTCAAGATTTCATTAGTCCAGAATTATACAGTTGAAGGACAGCTTTAAGAACGGAATGATTTATTAACAGCTGTTCTTTACAGATTGCTCGTTGAGCAGCCTAACTGGGAGAGATCTTGATTTTGATATCAGGAGAAGCAAGCCACAGAGGATTTCATCCCATCAAACTTTCATGCAAATTCATCAGTTACTAAGTGGCAAATTTGATTGTAATCAGCTCTCAGCTTTCAGACAAATGGATTATTCCTGGATCTTCCATCTGGCATTTTGTACAATCTCTCCTGTTTCTTTTCTTCAGTGTCCCCCTCCTTTAAGCTAGAATTAGTATTCTGTATTTAGATTACCTTCAAGAGGCTGATTCGAACAATCATGAAATATAACCACAAGATGGACATTCTGCAGTCCATTTGAAAATATCGTGAATTTCCTTTTAAAATTTATTTTTGGATAGAAAAACTAAAATTCTAATTTCAGAAAGAATCATACAGAGAGTGATAATAAATCATTAATGAAGAAATATAGCAATTAACGTTCATTATTATTTTGCTGCAAAACAATAGAAACATCAGAATTAACACCTAAATTCATTATTATACATTAGCCAGTTATTGTCTTCTGATGTTTAGAAAATAGTTTAGTTAAAGATGGATCAAAAATCTTTAACATTGTACAAGTGTTGACTAATGTAAGATATTACAGATGGACAGGTTATAAGAAGGGGTTGTGGGGGGCAGGGAGCAGAATGACCATTTTCATAAGAAAAGAATGAGCTGGAAAATGATTAAGTGGAAAACAGGAAATGATTGACTGAAATAAATGATAAAAGCAGAAGACAAAAGGAGGCATGATGTAAGAAATTAGAGTGGTCTTAATATTGACTGTTAACAACTTCAGACTTAACCACAGCTCCCATTTTCTCTCGGACAGTAGGTGCTGGCAAACAACACAAAACTAGACAGGATCGTGAGCTGTGAGGAGGATGCAAAGAGATTTCAAGGCGATTTAGACAAGTTGAGTGAGTGGGCAAATACATGGCAGATGCAGTATTATGTGGATAAATGTGAAGTTATCCACTTCGGAAGGAAAAACAGAAAGGCAGAGTATTATTTAAATGGTGATAGATTGGGAAATGTTGATGTACAAAGGGACCTGGGTGTCATAGAACCATAGAAAAGATACAGCACAGAAGGGGGCCGTTCGGCTCGAAGAACAATCGTGTCCGCACCGGCTCGAAGAACAACCAGGTGCCCATTCTAATCCCACCTTCCAGCATCCGGCCCATAGCCCTGCAGTTTACAGCACTTTAGGTGCAGGTCCAGGTACTTTTTAAAAGAGTTGAGGGCCCCTGCCTCTACCACCAATTCGGGCAGTGAATTCCATACACCCACCGCCCTCTGGGTAAAAAAGTTTTTCCTCATGTCCCCTCTACCTGTGTCCCTGTACACCAGTCACTGAAAGCAAACATGCAGGTCCAGCAAACAGTTAGGAAGGCAAATGGTATGTTGGCCTTTATTGCAAGAGGATTTGAATGCAGGAGCAAGGATGTCTTACTGCAGTTATACAGGGCCTTGGTGAGACCACACCTGGAGTATTGTGTGCAGTTTTGGTCTCCTTACCGAAGAAAGGATATACTTGCCATAGAGGGAGTACAGCGAAGGTTCACCAGACTAATTCCTAAGATGGCAGGACTGTCGTATGAGGAGAGATTGGGTCGACTCGACCTTTATTCACTCGAGTTTAGAAGAATGAGAGGGGATTTTATTGAAACATATAAAACTCTGACAGGGCTGGACAGACTGGATGCAGGGAGGATGTTTCTTCTGGCTGGGGGGTCCAGAACGAGGGGTCACTGTCTCAGGATACGGGGTAGGACATTTAGGACTGAGATGAAGAGAAATTTCTTCACTCAGAGGGTGGTGGAATTCTCTACCACAGAAGGCAGTGGAGGCCAAGTCACTGAATATATTTAAGAAGGAGCTCAATAGATTTCAGGACACAAAAGGCGTCAAGGGGTATGGGGAGAGAGTGGGAATATAGTATTGAGATAGACGATCAGCCATGATCATATTGAATGGCGGAGCAGGCTCGAAGGACCTAATGGCCTGCTCCTGCTCCTATTTTCTATGTTTCTATGTCAGATGGGTATACCAGTGTTTCTCGGGATGGAGAACGGGAGTGGGTTGGGATGGGGATTCCCCATAGTTACACTGTTGATGGGGTAGTCTGAACCCCCAGTTTAGATCTGCTTTTTTCCTCCACCAGACTCCTGGGCCACTGCAACCTTTGCCACATTTCCATGCTCTGTTAGGAATGCTAGCAGAAAAGGTTTTTATTAAAAAATCCATTTTACGTTTAGGACTCCATTTCGTGAATAAAAGACTGTTTTTGCAGAATCTGTTGAAACAGGTGATATTTGTAGAATGTCACAAGACAGCTCAAATCACCAAGGCCCCTTTGCAAGGCTGTACCAGCTGTTGTGATTTAAGACAGCCTTGTGTAGTTCTAAACTTCTACTAGGTACATCTATCTGTTTTACAACGATATGTTTACCTTTCCCGTACAGCTTTAGTTATGAGACCCACACACTGGAATGGTGAGCTGATGTAAGTTAATATAAACCAAGAGTGAAGGTCGTGGAGGAGGTAAGATGTAATGGCCTTTTAGCTGAAAATAAAAGCGACACCATTGTACAGAAATTCGGGTTTAGCCGAGGGATGATCACCCTGCGACTAAGCCCAGAAACTGTAACGTGAGGTCACCTGCAGTCTTTGGATCATCATGTGCTTCGTCTGTGAGTATCATTCCCTCTAATAAAATCTATAGGTGGAGACAATGGCCCTGATATTAGAGTGGAGGTGGGATGGTAGCGGGGGGGGGTGAATGGGCTGGGGGTAACCCGACCAATAAAAATGTCCATTTCCCACACAATCGCAATTCAATTAGTCTCACTTAACGTGGCTTCTGGATTTGCCGTCCAAAAAGTGTGCAGTGGGCGGACTGCGCACTCGCATCACAGGCTGTCACCTGGAGGAGCTCTATTTAAAGGGCCATTGCTCCAAAGGCTTTTCCTGGAGCAAATACCCACACACCACAATGGAGCAGCACAGGGGCAAGGCTGCTCCAAGGTTTAATGATGTCTCACTCCAGGTGCTACTGGATGGGGTGAGGAGGAGGAGGGATCTGTTTTACCCAGCAGATGGGAGGAAGTGGCCTGCCTTTGCCACCAAGAAGGCCTGGCTCGAGGTGGCAGAGGAGGTCACGAGCAGGAGCAACATCTCGCAAACCTGGGTCCAGAGCAGGAAGCGCTACAATGATCTAACTAGGTCAGCCAAAGTGAGTACACTTAGTGATTCTCCTACATTCTGCCTTCCACATCACCGCCCGCACCCCAACTCATTCTGCACTGCCAAAACTACTCTATCACATCACTCCCCACACCCACTTAAGGCTCATCCACAACTTACCTGCACTTCCTCACCTACCCATTAGTCACCCCACCACTACCACTCACCCCAATCCTCTCCTGTGTCATGGCTCTGATGCATCTCTTTCATGGTCAGCCTCACCCAAACCAATGCATTCATCGGTTGGCCACTTCACCATCACTCACTCACACGTCTGTACTTTCTCCCCTTATAGGAGAAGAGAGCCCAGAATGCACGGGAGAGGGCGAAGGCCAGAGGGGGGCGACAACAAATCGTCGTCCTCACAGAGGTGCAGCAGGAGGCGCTGGAGCTCAACTGAACCCTCGAGTGCCTGTCCGTCGGGGACGTCGAGACTGGCACCCAACAAACGTCTGGTGACGTAACTTTAACATTCATCACACACAATATGAATTGATGCTAATATGCTCTGCCATCTACAGCACCTCAGTATGCTCATCGCAATATGACATATCTGTGATGATGCTTAATATTGCCTTCTGTTCTTTTACAGGGCCTGCAGCAACCGCTGTTATTGCAGAGAGCAATTCCTCAGAGGACCTGCTGACCACTGAGGATGCACTGTCACAACTTAGTGAGCCATACACCAGTGCAGATACTCACACCTCGGTGGGTCCTAGTCCTCAGTTAGTTGGGTTGGCACCTGGTGAGTTGCCACACACATGAGCACGAGCAGACACTGCTGGCAGGGGCAGCTGTGGAGAGTCCACGTTGGAAGGAGCACTCTTCTCCAGGCTCTGCTCAGCTGCATGCACATGCTAATCCCCGAGGGCCATCCTTTAAAAGGAGAATGATCGAGGGATAGCAGCACATTTGTGAGGTGCTGGAATAGGTGCCACGCGCACTCTCCACAATAGCGCAGAGGATGGAGGAGTCCAACTCCTGCATGAGTGGAATGGTGGCACAGGTATTGGAGGGAATCTCTGAGATACTGTCACAGGGACGTGAGCAACTGTCTGAGATAGTGTCACAGATAAGTGCGGGAATGTCTGCGATGGAGGGAAGGCTAGCCTCCATTGAGCTTCAAGTACGGCTCACAAATGAGTCCATTCAGGCCCTGACAACGGCTGTTCGGACTCAGGGTGAACAACGTTCTGCCACCTTAAACAGGCAGACAGATATACTAGCATTGGCCTTACAAGGCATCACACGTGTCCTCCACACTGTTGACCAGCAGAGTTAGGGATGGGCAATAAATACTGGCCTTGCTAGCGACGCCCACATCCCGTGTACGAATCAAAAAAAAACAGCAGAGTGGTAGGAGTGATGTGGACCTGGCCCAGGAGAGGGATGATGGCGAAAGGGGACATGGAAATGGGAACACCACTCAAAGCGCTCCCAAGTCTCACCCGTTGCCTCCCTTCAACCTGTACCCGTAATGCTGCCTCCTTTCCAGGTGGCCGAGTCTGCCTCTGCACAGGTGCAGGTGGAGCAGTCTTTGGAGGGGCCCTCACAGGTTCCAAAACCCATAGGGCGTAGGCCCAAAACATCTAAGCAGTCATGTCATGAACATGAGTAACCTGCTACTACCTCTGCTGCAGCTACAGGGATGCACCACGTAGAAGTAGCTGCAAGAGAAAGGCAAAGGTTTTGTAGGCACGAAGGGGATGCACAAGGTGTTTGACAGTTACTCATGTTTTTCATTTTTATTTGCTTTTTGTTAAAATCACATTAAATATTATGATTGTCACCACTACTGCCACGTCTTGGCCATTCTTGACCGGCTTTTGTGATAGGGCCCTTTCATAAGGTTCACCATGAACGGCGACACTTGATGCCACCCATTGGGTCACTTTACAGTAGGTGTATGTGTAGTTGCAGGACTGTTGTGTGCAGGGAGGGGTCGGGGGGCTGGTGTGGGCACTGCTCTTTCCAGGTGGTCTGAGGACTGGAGTCTTCACAATTTCTGATGTTAGGAGAACCGTTCACATATCAGTGACTCCCTGGCCTCATGTAGTGGTGCTTGTATTGCTATATGGGTGCAATCGATTGCACCCATATAGCAGTGAGAGGCCCTGCGAAACAAGCCGTCGGTGACCTGCCTTAAGCACTTGTGTGCAGATGACTGAGAGACCCTGACGATGTCCCTGGTGACACCTTAGAATGATCCAGAGGCAGAGAAGTTGAGGGCAGTGGTCACTTTGATAGTGACAGGTAAGGAGATGCTGCTCGGCCCAGCCGGGAGCAGCTCGGCATGAAGGAGGCTGCAGATGTCTGTGACTACCTGGCGACTGACTCTCAGCCTCCAAATGCACTGCTCCTCAGAGAGGTCCAGGAAGCTGAGCCTCGGTCTGTAGACCCTGTAGCGAGAGTTGTGCCTCCTGCGACATCGGTCTCTCTGTTGCTGCCCTCTGTATGCAGGTGTGTTGTGGAGCTCCACGTGGGGGAGGTGGACGTCATGCCTGGCGAGGCTGGTGATGTTGCTCATCCTCGGATGTAGTGGTGAATGCAGCCATGGCGCCCCCCCAATCCTGACGGTGTGAGTTTGAGGGGGTCCGAAAAATGGTTAAATATGTGTGAACAGAAGAATTGTGAGTGGAAAGTAAGAATTTTCAGTGAAAGCACAAAGATCTCATAGCCAAAATTTTGTATGAAAGAACTGAGAGCCCTGCAGCAAGAACTCACCTTCTCTCCCCATCTGTCAAACAAGCATTTGAATGTGTAACTGGCTGCTGGCTGAAACACGGCTGGCAGAACACGGAGTCTTTCCCACAGCACGGGAAACACGCTGAGGAAGTTTCAAAATCGGACCCCTGCCTCAATGTGGAGAAAATTAAGTACTTCAACTACTTAAACCATCTAAACAACTGTGTAAAGTATCATCCCGCCGGCTTTAATTGTCGGTGGGACTTCCATATTCGGGAGGCGTGCGCGCGCCCAAACGGGTAAGGGGGAACCCAGCAGTCTGCGGGTTGGAGCCAGGTTCCGAACCTGATCGGGATATCCCCGATTTCCGGAGCCCCCCTGCCCCCAACACACCTGCTACTTCCCTGCAAAATTGAGCTCACTGTGTCTGGAACTTGAATTCCTGGCACAGAGGCAACAGCTCTAAGCCTCTCTTCAACTTAGCTGACCTGCTTTAACTATTCACATATCCTCTGGGTCTCCGATACATCTTTTATTTCTCCATTTCCTCTCATCAGCTGAATGAGAACAAGATCTCTCAAGGTTGTGGAATATATGGATGAGAAATAAGTTATGGTCTTGGAGCAAAAAAACTCATCAAAAGGGGTCAGAGCCTTCGGATCCTGGCAAAGATGTGCTATATCTTACAACAGAAAGATGAGGGAGAAGGGAGAGTCTTGAAGGCAATTAGTGATACACCCCCCAGTCTCTTGGTCTTGAACTAGGCCTTTCGCAAACTAATTGACCTCTGGCAAACATAGTTTCCGATATATGCCTGCATAGTTGAATGACATCTTGGAAAGAATCCATGTGACTGCGAGTTAATCCTATTGACTTGTGACTGACGCTTTGGTCTTGCAATCAGGCTGGTTGTGGAAACTTTAAGGTGTAAAACCATCTTTTTCCCCCACCTCTAAGTTAGATCAGAGAGTTGCCAAGAAGATTCTAAGAGTGGCAGGAACTTTCCACAAAGGAGAGAAAATCAAAAAAAAATTGTAAAGAGCTATTGAATTAGTTCTGCAAAAAGTTGTTAAGGGGTTAATCAAACAGAAGTAAAGTTATGACAGTGATTATTTAATAGCTTAAGTCTCCAAACCGAAGAAAAGCAAAGAGCCATTATGCGGTACAGAGAGACAGAGGGAATTTTATTCTAACCCGTCGGATAGGAAACGGGTGGGCTTGGCTCGGCCAACCATTTTACACCTCTCATGAATTTATTCTCCATTGAAGTTAATGGAGAGTAAAAATCGGGCCATGTGTAATACAGGTGGCCCATCCGAGCCCATCAGCTTCCCGCCGGGTGGATTAAGATTAATATCACCCCCTATAAAGTACGTGTCACACTAGTTAAGCCATGATGAGAAGACGATTAAAGAAAGAAAAAAATCAATTATGTACAGCAAGTCATCAAGGATATCCCCGGAGGAAAAGCTAAGCATTCCAGAGGACTGAAATGTGACAGCTGCAAGCCTAATAAGAAACCGTAGTGTGTTTTTAGGGAATGAATTTACCCAGGGGTTCTCCCACTCTGCCGGCATGACTTTAGTGAAAGAGCCATGGAAACCCTGGAAAAACAGCGTAAACACCATTTATATCATTTTCCCCCAGGGTTTCCACAACTCTTCTGCCAAAGTTATGGTGGATGAGTGGAAGGATCACCACGGGATTCACCCCATATCAATTTCTGAGAAATCACCCAATGCTGAAACTTCTCACTGACAGACTGAATAAGAACCGAAAACCTAACCTTGCTAAATTGCACTGCAACCTTAGCGCCAATAAAAAAAACAGGGTTTCCACTACAGCTACAACAAAAGATTGGGAGAGCCCCACAGAATCGCTCCTCCAAGCAGTTTACCAATAATTGAAGGCTAACTATCATTTTCTGGCTTATCCTGGTGTACTTTTTTGAAGCGGGGATACACTTTTGCCACCTTCCAAACCTCTGGTATTATTTTCCTCTTTACAGAATTTTGGAAAATTATAGGCAGAACCTCCACTATTTTATCCTTAGCTTCCCCAGGATTTTTAGATCTAAAATCATCAGGTTGAATAGTAACCTCCACTAACCTTCACATCCACCTCTGGTGATTCTATAATCCTAAAATCCACTTCCTCTGAAGCAAAGCACTTATTTAATGTATTTGTATTCTCCAACCTCCACTATAAGTTTTCCCCTTTCATCTCTTTGTGGCCTTATTCCAATCTTGATCATCATCTTACTATTAAGGTGCCGATATTTTTTATTGTCTTTTGTGTTTTGACTCATTTTCTCCCATATTCCCTGTTACCCTTTCTAATCTTCCATTTTATTGATTTCCTACATTCATTGTATTTGTCCTAGCTTTCATTTTTATTACCTTCCATGTCTTTTTCTAAGCTTCAAATTTTATCTAATCACCTTATCCAATCATGGAACCCCAGCTTATGGTGCACTCCCTTTTCCCCTACTGGAACACAATTGATTTTCAATCTGTCCATTTACTGTTTAAATACGTCCCTTTGCTGATCTAGAATTCTATTTTCCATTTTTTCCTGCAATTCAGCCTGGGTAAGGTCTCTTTTCATCTGAACATAATTTGCCTTTTCCCAATCAAGTACCTTTGCCATTGACTTTTTATCCCTTTTTTTATTCTTAGACTGCATTATATTGTAGTCACTGTTTTTCCAAATGTTGCCCTATGTTTTAGGTTGCCTACTTGTTCTGTTTCATCGCCCAGAACTATGTAGTGTTTCCTTCCTGGTTAAAGGAGGAACATGTTGACTGAGAAAACAGTTCTGAACATAATGCAAAAAAAACCTGGACCATGTGCAACATTTTGCTTTTCTGTCTATCAGAATTCTCTAGAATTCATTGATTTTTTTTGGCAATTTTCTGAGAATCCAAGCTGACTGGAGAAGCTGTTCTTCATTTTGATTGAGATGATTTTCAATTGTGATCTGTGTTGCTTTATAAAAAGACCGCCACATCTATAGGATTCTCTATGTTAGACAGTGAAAAATTAGACAATACATGGGAAAAAAGGATAAAAACAATTTAATTTTGTCATTGCACGGTTTCCAATGCCAGTACTCCAGAACCAAGATTGTCACCACCAACAAATATTTCTATAGCACCTTCAATGTAGGAAACATCAAGGTGCTTTGAGGGGGAATGCAAAAACAAAGGAATAGATAAAGGAATGGAGGGAGAGATTAGGAAAGGTGACTGAACATTTGCTTGAGAAGGTGGATTTTATGAAGGTTTCTAAAGATGGAGAGAGAGGAGAGGTGGAAGGGTTTAGGGGACAAGATCAGAGAGCACAGCCAAAACAGGATGAGGCTCTGTCACCAAGTGGGGTAAAGGGAGGGGGTGATGCACTGAAGGCCAGAGTTCCAAACCCAAAGAGTGAAGGAGATTAGAGGGATAAATTGGAGCAAGGCTGTGGATTTTAAATTTACCAAATTGGGGATTGGAAACCAATGTAGATCAGCAAGGACAGGGGCGATGGATGAGCAGGATAAATACAGGACAAGAAATCGACAGTTGAGTTTTGAACCAGTTGGTGTTCATGAAGGGCAAAGGATGGGGAGCTGAAAGAATAATAGTGGAGAAATCAAGCCTAGAGGTTGATAAAGTATAGACAAGGATTCCAATGATGGAGGGTCTGAAGTAGGCCATCTTGCGGAGATGGAAATAAGCAGCCTTGGTGATGGACAGGATGTAGGGTTTGAAGCTAAGCTCTGGGTCCAACAGGATGCCAAGGTTTTGTGTAGTTGACACAAATAAAAAACTGACATTTCCAAGCACTACCATTCTTTCCTGATGTTACTTGCAGACCTAATCCAACCATTCACCTTTCTGTTTGATATGTATATTTTACATATTAGTATCAAAGTAAGTTATTCCAAACACTTCAGTAGCTTTGTTATTGGAATATTAAATAATTTTGTCTTGGTGTCTCATGTAAAATGTTAAAAAATGAGTGGTCCCAAATTAGGATGGGTAATAAGTACTTTGGAGATGTCACGACTATAAGGGTTAATTACAACTCCAGAGGCTGTTAACAACAACAACTTGCATTTATAGAGCACCTTTAATGTAGTAAAACATCCCAAAGTGCTTCACAGGAGTGATTATCAAACAAGATTTGATACCGAGCCACTTAAGGAGTTATTAGGACAGGTCACCAACAGCTTGGTCAAAGATATAGGTTTTAAGGAGGGTCTTAAAGGAGGATGGGTGGAGGATTGGTTATCTAACAGGAAGCAGAGAGTTGGGATAAATGGTACATTCTCGGACTGGCAACCAGTAGCCAGTGGTGTTCCGCAGGGGTCGGTGCTGGGTCCCCAACTCTTTACAATCTATATTAATGATTTGGAGGAGGGGACCGAGTGTAACATATCAAAGTTTGCAGATGATACAAAGATGGGAGGGAAAGTAGAGAGTGAGGAGGACATAAAAAACCTACAAGGGGATATAGACAGGCTGGGTGAGTGGGCGGAGATTTGGCAGATGCAATACAATATTGGAAAATGTGAGGTTATGCACTTTGGCAGGAAAAATCGGAGAGCAAGTTATTATCTCAATGGCGAGAAACTGGAAAGTACTGCAGTACAAAGGGATCTGGGGGTCCCAGTGCAAGAAAATCAAAAGGTTAGTATGCAGGTGCAGCAGGTGATCAAGAAGGCCAACGGAATGTTGGCTTTTATTGCTAGGTGGTTAGAATATAAAAACAGGGAGGTATTGCTGCAGTTATATAAGGTATTGGTGAGACCGCACCTGGAATACTGCATACAGTTTTGGTCTCCATACTTAAGAAAAGACATACTTGCTCTCGAGGCAGTACAAAGAAGGTTCACTCGGTTAATCCCGGGGATGAGGGGGCGGACATATGAGGAGAGGTTGAGTAGATTGGGACTCTACTCATTGGAGTTCAGAAGAATGAGAGGCGATCTTATTGAAACATATAAGATTGTGAAGGGGCTTGATCGGGTGGATACGGTGAGGATGTTCCCAAGGATGGGTGAAACTAGAACGAGGGGGCATAATCTTAGAATAAGGGGCTGCTCTTTCAAAACTGAGATGAGGAGAAACTTCTTCACTCAGAGGGTGGTAGGTCTGTGGAATTTGCTGCCCCAGGAAGCTGTGGAAGGTACATCATTAAATAAATTTAAAACAGAAATAGACAGTTTCCTAGAAGTAAAGGGAATTAGGGGTTACGGGGAGCGGGCAGGAAATTGGACATGATTTTAGATTTGAGGTTAGGACCAGATCAGCCATGATCTTATTGAATGGCGGAGCAGGCTCGAGGGGCCGATTGGCCTACTCCTGCTCCTATTTCTTATGTTCTTATGTTCTTATGAAAGTTAGAGAGGTTTAGGGAGGTAATTCTAGAGGTTAAGGCCTAGGTAGTTGAAGGCACAGCCACCAATGGTGAAGCAAAGAAAATCGGGGATGCGCAAGAGGCCAGAATTGGAGGATTGCAGAGATCTCAGAGGAGGTTACAGAGATAGGGAGGGACGAAGCGATGGAGGGATTTGAAAACAAGGATTAGAATTTTAAAATTGAGGCGTTGCCGGACCGGGAGCCAATGTCGGTCAGCGAGCACAGGGGTGATGGGTGAATGGGACTTGGTGCGAGTTATGATATAGGCAGCAGAGTTTTGGATAAGCTCAAGTTTACAGAGAGTGCAAGGTGGGAGGTCGGCCAGGAGAGCAGTGGAATAGTCGACTAAACTAAACTATTTAGGCGCAGACTCTATGACGCATGGTCAATGTGATCTCCTGAACTGGTTTCAATCGCCTGAGGTGGTCAGAGAGGAATTTTCCAGAGTTTTTTTTCCCACTTATTGGCCCTGGGTTTTTTCCTGGATTTTTGTCTCTCCTAGGAGATTATCTCAGCTGCAGGTGATGTGAAATGTCTCATCATGATGCTCCAGCCAGCATGAGTGTGGATCAGGCTTGACGGACCAACTGGTCTTTTCCTGCTCATCATTTTCATATGTCCATATGACCTTGACCAATTTCTGCAATGCATTCTCCACGTCTGCTTCCTTCCACATTCTCCCAGATCTCCCAGTCAATTTCTGTCTGTTCACTTGTGATTACCCCATAGAGAGGATAAAGGGATATAGAGACCAGAAGGACATGACAATGTGAACCAATTTGTGTCAGCTATTTTTATTTATTGATTACCGATTACATATGCATATGATCTATACCCTCATCATCTATCCTTTAGAGCAGTGATCTTCTAATATATGCTAAGATTGATTGTTGATTGAATGCACAAATTATTAATGATCACAGCAATATTTATAACATTATGCAGTCATTGATCATCAAAAGTATCTTGATTTCAGAACCTTTGTTGAGCAGCCATTTGACAATCATCTTTATTCATGATCTACCATAATTTTAATTATTGATCAGTTCTAAAGATCTCGATGAGCACATGATTGTCATCCTAAATCCTGAATAAATAGACAGAATTTGAGTAGGTTATGCTGAGGTTATCATCAGTTTGTGTCTTCCATTAGCATAGAAAATAAGGGCTACCATCACTTTCATATCTACTGGCAAGCCTGTGGCAACTACAGACCGATTCCAAATCTTCCTGCAAAGTGGCAGATTGCAGTGATGGCCTGTCTGATGATTCTGATGTGCCCAGCGCAGTGATTTGCAAAGATTCAGATATTATTGCAGCTCCAATGGATCCACTAAAGGGAGATGGGGTGCCCTGAAACCTCTTGGAGCAATGATGTAACCAAGATTTCAGCTGCTTTGATGATTGTCACAAGGGGAGAGAGAGCTTCAGCCTACCAATCTTCCCTTTTTATAGCACTATCTAGAGATTAACACTGGCTACAGAAAAAAAAAATCTCAATTCCCCTAAGCAAGTTGGCCTTAATTGGAATGGAGGAAATTCCTGTAGAACACCATTAAGTCAGTTCTACCCATTCTGAACGTGACCAGTTGGTTGCAAATAACATGACCAGCAGCACTGGTGGTCTCTGTATTACTATCACAGTTGTAAAGCATTATGGTCAAAATGAATATGAGACAGATCAGAGCACCATCTGAAAAATGTTACCCATTTTATTCACTTTACTACCAGCACAAGCTATTTTGTGCCAATTTTAATATAAAAACACAATCTTGTTAATCTTACATATGCCAGCCCTTGGAGCCCTCATTCCAGTGCATGTGAACATCATATGAGAGCACAAAGCACCAATAATACAAATTTGGGGATTTAAATGGCCACACAAGGATTTATGTGTCAATTCAAATAAACTTTTTTTTAAAAGTATAGAATGTATCTATGGAAGGCATTCCTGTCAAAACTTAATTTTAAAAAAATCAATAAAAATCATTGTAAAAATACAAAAGCAAGGATAAAGACTACTTAACTTTTTTTTATTTGCTTGAGTTTGTTATGGCCATTCGTTCAGTATGCTTCAGTATCAAATGATTCCAGGGATGAGGGACTTTAGTTACGTGGATAGACTGGAGAAGCTGGGGTTGTTCTCCTTGGAACAGAGAAGGTTGAGAGGAGATTTGATAGAGGTATTCAAAATCATGAAGGGTCTAGACAGAGTAGGTAGAGAGAAATTGTTCCCATTGGCAGAAGGGTTAAGAAACAGACGACATAGATTTAAGGTGATTGGCAAAAAAACCAAAGGTGACATGAGGAAAATCTTTTTTTACATAGTGAGTGGTTAGGATCTGGAATGCACTGCCTGAGGGGATGGTGGAGGCAGATTCAATCATGGCCTGCAAAAGAGAACTGGATAAGTACTTGAAAGGAAAAAATTTGCAGGGCCACGGGGATAGGGCGGGGGAGTGGGACGAGCTGGATTGCTCTTGCATAGAGCCGGCACGGACTTGGTGGGCCAAATGGCCTCCTTCCGTGCTGTAACCTTTCTATGATTTTATGATTCTATCTCACCGGAGCAAAATATATGAGAATCTACTTAATGTGTGGTACAGATACCTATCTACAGTGGAGTAGAAAGATTTTTTTTGTATTGTAAATGCAATCTTAGTATTGCAACCAGAGATGAATAAAATTTAGGCAGAGATGAATAAAATTTAGGCAGTGTTTTTTATGTAGCTACATCAGATTGAGACTGAATTGTTTGTGATGTGTCTGCTTTAGTGAGACACACTCATAGGGCCCGATATTAGGAGGGAGGTGGGTTGCCAGCTGGGGGTCGACTGGGCGCGTGGGTAATGCGCCCAGTGAAATCGGTGGGTTTAGCATGCGATCGTAAGGAAATTGAAGCCACTTACCATGGCTTCCAGGTTTTGCGCTGAAAAGCTGCGCAGCGGGCGAACTGTGCACCCGCATCATAGGCTGTCAGCTGGAGGAGCCCTATTTAAAGGGGCAGTCCTCCACTGACTGATGCTGCAGAAAATAGGCAAAATTACAGCACAGAGCAGCTAAGGGGGAAGGCTGCTCCCAGGTTTAATGATGCCTCACTCAAGGTCTTACTTAAAGGGGTGAGGAGGAGGAGGAGGAGGGAGATCTTCCACCTGGCGGACGGGAGGAAGTGGCCTGCCTCTGCTACCATGAAGGCCTGGCTTGAGGTGGCAGAGGAGGTCACCTGCACCACCAACATTTCACGCACCTGCATACAGTGCAGGAGGCGCTTCAATGACCTAACCAAGTCAGCCGAAGTGAGTACATTTACTCATTCCCCGACACTCTGTCTGTCACATCACCACCCCCACCCCACATCTCCTTCTGCACTGCCAACACTACTCTATCACATCACTTCTCACACCCACTGAACCCTCATCCTCATCTTACCTGCACTTCCTCACCTCGCCAGTACTCATCCCACCACTACCACTCAACTCAATCCTCATACAATCTCATGGCTCTATCTCATACTCACCCTCTCATGCATCTTTTTCACAGTCAGCCTCACCCCACCTGCCACTACCTGTGCTGCAGCCACAGGGCATGCATCACATATTTGTAGTAGGAAGCGTAAGGCAAACGTTTTGTGAGCATGAAGGGGATGCACAAGGGTGTTTGAGGGTTTGTCATGATTTTTACTTATATTTAGATTTCTGATCAACTCACATTACATATTATATTGTCACCATTACTGCCACGTCTTGACCATTCTTGACTGGCTTGTGCAATATGGCCCTCTCATGAGGTTCTTCATGAACACCCTTGATGCCACCCATTGGGTCACCCTACAGTGGGTGTATGTGTAGTTGCATGACTACTTTGTGCAGGTGCCTATTGGGCAGCATTGTGTTGTGTAGCTCCACGTGGCGGAGGTGGACGGCGTGCCTGGCGAGGCTGGTGATGTTGCTCATCCTCCAATGAAGTGATGAATGCAGCTATGGAACCCCCCCCCCCCACCAATTCTGACGGTGTGAGTGTGAGGGGGTCCGCAAAGTAGGTAAATGTGTTTGGACAGCAGAGTTTAGGGTATGATGTAATAATTTTGAGTGTGGAGACAACGGTGTGGCAGGCAAAACTTTGTCTGAGGTGACAGAGTGCCCTGCTGCAATGAATGAGGTATTCCCCCCAACTGTCAAGGAATCCTCTGCACCTCCCAATAGCTGCTGACTGAAACATGTCTGCAACAACAGGGAGTGTTTCCCACAGCATGGGAAACACGCTGAGGAGAGTCCAAAATCACATCCCTGCTAAAATCACTTCCCAATGAGGTCTGTCAACAACCTCAAGTACCTCCCTAACTATCTAAACTGTCATCCCGCCGGCAATTAAAGCCGGTGGGAGTCCCGCATGCAGGGGCTGCCGCGCACCAATTCGCGTCATTGGGGAACCTGGAAGTGGGCGGGCTGGAGTCGGGCTCCGGAACCGCTCCGGAACCGCTCCGGGATTCCCCAATTTTGGGAACCCCCCCACCACGAACACACCCGCTCGGCCATCTGAAAATTGACCCAATAATCTTACTACGACTATGATGAGAATCAAGCCCTGGTTCTGGGAGTAAAAAGGCGGTCCTCAATTGCAGCGTGCCAATCCAACTTCTGAATAAAATGTTACTACAAATAGGTATTAAAATTGAATGGAAATACCATGTCTAAGAACTTGGTGTTATATAAAGAGCTGTAAATGAAGCTTATGATCACAAAGTGTAGCAGAAATGCCATCTTAGTAAAAGGCAGTAGTGCCATTGATAGTGTTAAGTGTCGTACTTCAACCTTAAATAAGAATAACTTGTACAAATAATTTTTAAAATGTAGTCCAGAATCCATTTGTATAACAGCCACACTCACTCTCCCTAATCTACTTCAGGTTTCATGCAGCTCTGGCAGCAACCAGCCCATTGGATCTTATCACTCCTGATGCATGGTCAAGGTCAGTTGATATCTTCCTTAAGCACATATTGCATCCCGAAATGCTCAGATTCTAATTCCTAGAGTCTCTTTGTTGCAACATTAATCTTGTAATGCATGTTGTTAAACACTGGGTGTTCTGTCAGTACATAATGTACCCAAGCACAGTACAGTAGCTTCTAAGGCTAATTAATTGACTGAGAATTCTGAGTAAGATGCCTTTGACATAAGAAAGAGGAATTAAGTTGGCCCCAATTAAGCGGAATCAATACCCAATCTGGAACAATATTAAGGTCTATTGAAAAACAAAATTAATTTTAAGACAACTGTTGCAGTTTACCAAGGTTAGCACAGAGTAACTGGGATTTTAATTATCTAATAACTCATGATAGTGATTGGAAAACTACCATTTGATATCCTCTACAGGATCTCCACTTGATTCAAATGTACCCTTTCAATAATTTAATGTATGAATGCAATTGCAAAAAAAGTACTTCACTTTAACACATATCTCCTACCTTTACAAGTTTATAATAATTATTGAACATTTATGAATAACCCTGTGATGCATTACAACTCCCCAGCACTTGTGAGTTGAAATCACACTGTGCAACATTAGTAATGAACACATTAATACAGTTATACGAATTTCCATTGCCCCCTATTTTAATGAAGGCATTTGCTTGTGCGTTAAAATAGCACTCAAAGGAATTTCATATGAATGCGTAAACACATTTATTAGTAATATATTGAACAGCACAATAGCAGTTACAAATATCAATAACCCAATTAACAGAAACAAATTACAGACCAAAAGAGTCAAGCATTTAATAATTAACAGCTAACATCCAAACATTATAACATCTACAATCTGAAACATTCTAGCATCTTTGGATCTGAAATCGACAAATTTGAATATTTTCTTCATGGTGAAAGACTGGGAAAGCTAGAGAGCAGGTACAAAAAGTGATCAAAAAGGCTAATGTAATATTGGCTTTTATCTCAAGGGGGTTGGAATTCAAGTGAGGAAGTGATGTTTCAGTTGTACAGAGCCTGGTCAGACCCCATCTAGAGCACTGCATTCAGTTTTGGGCAACGAATCTCAGGAAAGATATAATGGTCTTGGAAGGGGGTACAGCACAGACTGACCAGAATGATACCCTTCAAGGGTTGAATTATAAGGACTGATTGCATAAATTTGGCTTGTGTTCCCATGAGTTCAGAAGATTGAGGATGATCTAATCAAGGTATTGAAAAAATAATGGGATTGAATAGGGTAGATACAGAGAAACTATTTTCTCTGGTGAAGGAATCCCGAACAAGAGGGCATAATCTTAAAATTGGAGCTAGGTCAATTAGGAGCAAACTCAAGGGGCACTTTTTCACCCAAATGGTGATGGAAATCTGGAATTCTCTCCCCCAAAAGGTAATGGATGCTGCGTCAATTGAAGCTTTCGAAACTGAGAATCAAAGATTTTTGTTCGGTAAGGATGTCAAGGAACTATGGGACCAATGCAGGTAAATAGAGTTGAGGTACAGATCAGCTATGATCTAATTGAATGGCAGAACAGGCTCAAGGAGTTAAATGGCCTAGTAGTGTTCCTATATTCAGCAGAACACATGGTATTTATAGTAAAGGATTGAAGGTAACAAATGCTGAAACAGCAGCGAATGTTCTTCAGAATTGGACAGATTCATACTGGAGGTTAAAGGTGCCTAATTCCCCTTATGACACAAAGAAAACTTCTTTTCCTTATATCAAGTAACCTTGGATAAAAGCAAGTCCAGAGTATTATAAAAGACGGCATTGGGCATTGAACCTTTTTGACAGTGTTACCATTATAGTGTGTTATGTGACTAAAATTTCCACATGCTGAAGAGAGTTTCAAGGAGGATCTTTCCAATCGATCTACACGGAGGACAAGGGATGGGAAGTTCATTAAGTTCTGGGAATAGGCCAGCCTCTCGTTGGAAGCATGAGAGCCTCATTAATTCCTTACAAAATTATGTTAATGCTTTTGGTTTATGACTTCCTGAAGATTGCCCAGGAAAAGCAAAGACAGGGCTCCAGGCCTCCAAACAATCGTCACATTGGAAGGACCTTTCTGGTTTTTGAGGGAGTTTGTTTTCTTAAAGGTTGGCTGTGCTGGTTTAGGATTGTTACTCCAATTTGCATATTTTACTTTTTGGGTCCCAATTTTGCTTTTTGTTGTGTGACTTTATTTTTTCTATTTGATTTATTTTTAGCATTTTTATTAACTTTTTATTGAGTTCTTTTAGTTTTCCTCCATTGCAACATTCCAGGGGGCTTAAAACTTTATTTAAGTCACCTAAACGTATTTTTATAGGCATTACTTAAGAGAATTTTTCTTAAAGGAACTTGAGGCTGAGGAGGAGTTGCAGAGGAATAATCAGATGGAGGTTTGGCTGCACCTGAGGGAACCTACATTGACCCCAATTACTCAGTATCTGCAGATCCCAACACACCTAGACGTTTAGAACCACAGAAGTTTATAGACTTCTGGAACAATCCAAAACGAATCCAACAATTCCACTCTCTCCCCATAGCACTTTATCTTCCTCTGCTTCAAATATGTATCCAATTTTCTCTTAAAAGCAATGGTCTATGACTCAAACCTCTTTGCCTTGACAAGACCGTATCAATAATTACCTGAATGAATGCCAGCACCAGATAAATGCACCAATCTATTTTAATACAATAGTGACTACACTTCAAAAGCACTACATTGGCTGCAAAGCACTTTCAGATGTCTGAAAGATGCTATACAAATGCAGCTCTGTTTTTCTTTTTTCTTTTAGCACAATAATTGAAACACACATATAGACTCAATCACGCTATGCTTTCCATCCTCTGGGTGCCTACACGTGCAATCTTATCACCTAATCTAACGCTACTTCAAAATACCAACTAAGGGCCGGGATCATGGGAGGTGATTGTACAGAAGTGTCAAGGGACTGAGGTGGCCTTCACGGCAGCTTGCTCCTGGGCACCTTGGTGTTGCCTCCCACTTTCCACTCGCATAATGTAGTGAGCGGTTGTCCTGGGAGACAGCAGTGTCAACTGCGACTCTCCCACTGCAAGAGCTGATATCCTCCCCACAAGCTCCACGGCCTTCTCCTTGAAGGCGTGAGGTATTTAAGATTGGGAAAGCCCCCTCTGGTGCCCTGCCTGTGGCGGGCATTGTGCGCTAATTTGTCCTTGAAGAAGATAGAATAAATGAGGGTAGGGCTAGAAGTTGGAGTATGTGGCAAGTGGCTTGGGATGGCTAATGAAAGAGGTGTGGGGGTTATGAGGCAGTTAAGGTGGGAGAAGAGGCATGCACGTAATTGCAGTAAGGGAACCTTAGTGCTAGATGCTGAGATACAGCACTGTTTAATCAGTGAGCATTGTGTAGGGTTAGTTGCTTTAAGAGTGAAGAGTGTGCTAGCCGTAAGGAAAAGAAAGCAGAGTTGACCTGTATGTTACCTTGCCAGCCCTGGTGGGATTGTTGAACTTCTTCCAGCATTGTTCTGCAATACCGGGGGTGAGGGAGTTGACAGTCAGTGCCATAGAATCATAGAAAGTTACGGCCCATTGTGTCCGTGCCAGTCAAAAAGAGCTTTCCAGCTTAATCCCACTTTTCAGCACTTGGTCCATAGCCCTGTAGGTTGCAGCACTTCAAGTGTACATCCATGTACCTTTTAAATGAGTTGAGGGTTTCTGCCTTTACCACGCTTTCAGGCAGTGAGTTCCAGACCCCCACAACTCTCTGGGTGAAAAAGATTCTCCTCAGCTCCCCTCTAATCCTCCTACCAATTGCTTTAAATCTATGCCCCTGGTCACTGACCCCTCTGCTAAGGGAAATAGGTCATCGCTATTCACTCTACCTAGGCCCCTCATAATTTTATACACCTCAATTAAATCTCCCCTCAGCCTCCTTTGTTCCAAAGAAAACAACCCCAGCCTATCCAATCTTTTCTCATAGCTAAAATTCTCCAGCCCTGGCAACATCCTCGTAAATCTCCTCTGTACCCTCTCTAGTGCAATCTCACCTTTCCTGTAATGTGGTGACCAGAACTGTACGCAGTACTCAAACTGTGGTCTAACTAGTGTTTTATACAGTTCTATCATCACCTCCTTGCTCTTATATTCTATGCCTCGGCTAATAAAGAAAAGTATCCCGTTTGCCTTCTTAATCACCTTATCAACCTGTTCTGCACTGTGGACATGTACTCCAAGGTCCCTCTGTTCATCCACACCTCTCCGTATCCTCCCATTTATTGTGTATTCCCTTGCCTTGTTTGCCTTCCCCAAATGCATCACCACACACTTCTCTGGATTGAATTCCATTTGCCACTTTTCTGTCCACCTGACTAGACCATTGATATCTTCCTGCAGTCTACAGCTTCCCTCCTCACTATCAACCACACAGCCAATTTTTGTATCATCTGCAAATTTCTTGATTATGCCCCCTACATTCAAGTCCAAATCATTAATATATACCACAAAAAGCAAGGGACCTAGTACTGAGCCCTGCGGAACCCCACTGGAAACAGCCTTTCAGTCACAAAAATACCTATCGACCATTACCCTTTGCTTCCTGCCACTGAGCCAATTTTGGATCCAACTTGCCACTTTCCCTTGGATCCCATGGGTGTTTACTTTTTTGACCAGTCTGCCATGAGGGACCTTGTCAAACGCCTTGCTAAAATCCATGTAGACTACATCAAACGCGTTACCCTCATCTACCCTCCTTGTTATGTACTCAAAAAATTCAATCAAGTTAGTCAGACACAACCTTCCCTTAACAAATCCATGCTGACTGTCCTTGATTAATGCGTACCTTTCTAAATGACGATTTATACTGTCCCTCAGAATTGATTCCAGTAATTTGCCCACCACAGAGGTTAGGCTGACTGGCCTATAACTACTCAGTCTATCCTTTTCTCCCTTTTTAAACAACGGTACAAGGTTAGCAATGCTCCAATCCTCCGGCACCACGCCTCTAGCCAGGGAGGATCGGAAAATGATGGTCAGAACCTTCACTATTTACTCTCTTGCGTCTCTTAACAGCCTGGGATACATTTCATCCAGGCCTGGCGATTTACCTACTTTCAAAGATGCGAAACCCTTTAATACTTCCTCTCTCACTATATTTATCCCATCCAATATTTCACATTCCGCCTCCTTAACTATAATCTCTGCATCGTCCCCCTCTTTTGTGAAGACAGATGCAAAGTATTCATTACGAACAATACTCACCACTTCTACCTCCACACACAGGTTACCTTTTTGGTTTCTAATAAGCCCTACTCTTTACCTTAGTTATTCTCTTGCTCTTTATGTATTTATAAGTCATCTTTGGGTTTTCCTTGATTTTACTTACTAGTATTTTTTCATGCCCTCTTTTTGCTTTCTTAATTTTCTTTTTAATTTCACCCCTGCACCTTTCTATACTCCCCTAGGTTTTCTGCAGTATTGAACTCTCAGTATCTGACACAAGCTTCCTTTATCTGTCGTATCTTACCCGGTATGCTCGTTGTCATCCAGGGGGCTTTGATTTGGCAAGAGCCCCCTTCTTCTTTTTCTTTGTGGGAACATGTTTGTTCTGAACCCTCACTCTCTCTCCCTCGAATGCCTCCCACTGCTCTGACACTAATTTACCTTCAAGTAACTGTTTCCAGTCCACCTTTGCTAAATCACTTCTCAGTTTAGTAAAATTGGCCTTTTCCCAAAATCTGACTGAATTATGTTCACTACCAGCGAAATGCTCTCCCACTAATACTCCTTCCACCTGCTCAGCCTCATTCCCGAAAACTAATTCTAGAATTTCCCCCCCCCCCCCACTCTTGTTGGGCTTGCTACGTACTGGTTAAAAAAGTTCTCCTGAATGCAATTTAAGAATTCTGCGCCCTCCATACCTTTTACACTGATTGTATCCCAGTTAATATCAGGGTAGTTGAAATCCCCTACTATTACTGCCCTATTGTTATTGCACTTCTGAGAAATTTGCCTACATATTTGCTCCTCTATCTCCCTCTGACTGTTTAGGGGTCTATAGTACACTCCCAGTAGTGTGACTGCCCCTTTTTTGATCTTTAGCTCAACCCATAAGGCCTCATTTGATGATCCTTCTAACATATCATCCTTCCTCACAGCTGTAGTTGTTTCTTTAAGCAATACTGCCACCATCTCCCCCCTCCTTTTTTATCCCCCGCTCGTCTGAAAACCCTGTAACCAGGAACGTTGAGCTGCCATTCCTGCCCTTCTTTAAGCCATGTTTCTGTAATAGCGAGGATATCGTACCTCCATGTGTCTATCTGTGCCCTTAGCTCATCTGCCTTATTCACGAGACTCCTTGCATTGAGGTATATACCATTAAGCATTGCCAAACTCTTAAGTTGTCTATTATCTGACCTTTGTTTCCTCTGTTGTCCAAGCTTGCTTGCTAATTTTTTGTCTTCCATTTCCAACTCTGTTTCTCTCTCTTCTGAATGTACGCTTAGGTTCCCATCTCCCTGCCAAGCTAGTTTAAACCCTCCCCAACAGCACTAGCAAACCTCCCTGTGAGGATATTGGTCCCGGCCCTATTGAGGTGCAACCCATCCGGCTTGTACAGGTCCCACCTCCCCCAGAACTGATCCCAATGCACCAGGAATTTAAAGCCCTCCCTCCTGCACCATCTTTCCAGCCACGCATTCATCTGCTCTATCCTCCTATTTCTATACTTACTAGCATGTGGTACTGGAAGTAATCCAGAGATTACTACCTTTGAGGTCCTGTTTATTTATTTATTTCCTAACTCTTTAAAATCTGCCTGCAGGACCTCATCCCTCTTCCTACCTATGTCATTGGTACCGATATGGACCACGACCTCTGGCTGTTCACCCACCCCCTTCAGAATGTTCTGCAGCCGCTCAGTGTCATCCTTGACCCTGGCACCAGGGAGGCAACATACCATCCTGGAATCACGTCTGCAGCTACAGAAATGCCTATCTGTGAATCCCCTTTCACTATTGCTTTCCTGACCTTCTTCCTCTCCCCCTGTACAGCTGAGCCAGCTATTGTGCTGTGGACTTGGCTCTGGATGCACTCCTCAGAGGAACCCTCTCCCTCACCAGTATTTATACCAGTTAGAGAGTGAGATGCCCTCAGGAGACTCCTGAAGTACCTGCCTGGTCCTCCTTGTCTGTCTGGTGGTTACCCATTCCCTCTCTGCCTGCACTCACTTAAGCTGCAGGATGACCACCTCCTGAAACGTGTTATCCACGTAGCTCTCAGCCTCGCGGACACACTGCAGTGACGCCAGCTGTTGCTCAAGCACCAAAATCCGGTGCTCGAGCTCCTCCAGCTGATGACACTCCAGCACCTGTGGCCGTCCAGGACACGGGAAGCGTCCTGGACTTCCCACATGGCACAGGATGTGCATTCGATGAGACCGAGCTGCCCTACCATGCCTCTATTTATTAGACTACTAACTCAACCTAACAGAAATAAACTAAAAGGTTAAAAAAAAACTCACCAGCTACTCACCAATTAGTTCCGTCCCTTGTGTTTTTTTCTTTGTTTTTGTATTGTGCCTCTCGCCGCTGGTCTGGGGCCTCTCACCACCACCACTGCTCTTTATCCCCACTCCGGGCTCTCCCCTCTCACCGCTGGTCTCAGGCCTCTCACCACCACTGCCCTTTATCCCCACTCCGGGCTCTCCCCTCTCGCCGCTGGTCTGGGGCCTCTCACCACCACTGCTCTTTATCCCCACTCCGGGCTCTCCCCTCTCGCCGCTGGTCTGGGGCCTCTCACCACCACTGCCCTTTATCCCCACTCTGGGCTCTCCCCTCTCACCGCTGGTCTGGGGCCTCTCACCACCACCACTGCCCTTTATCCCTACTCCGGGCTCTCTGCTCTCGCCGCTGGTCTGGGGCCTCTCACCACCACCACTGCCCTTTATCCCCACTCTGGGCTCTCCCCTCTCGCCGCTGGTCTGGGGCCTCTCACCACCACTGCCCTTTATCCCTATTCCGGGCTCTCCCCTCTCGCCGCTGGTCTCAGGCCTCTCACCACCACTGCCCTTTATCCCCACTCTGGGCTCTCCCCTCTCACCGCTGGTCTGGGGCCTCTCACCACCACCACTGCCCTTTATCCCCACTCTGGGCTCTCCGCTCTCACCGCTGGTCTGGGGCCTCTCACCACCACCACTGCTCTTTATCCCCACTCTGGGCTCTCCGCTCTCACCGCTGGTCTCAGGCCTCTCACCACCACTGCCCTTTATCCCTACTCCGGGCTCTCTGCTCTCGCCGCTGGTCTGGGGCCTCTCACCACCACCACTGCTCTTTATCCCCACTCTGGGCTCTCCGCTCTCACCGCTGGTCTCAGGCCTCTCACCACCACTGCTCTTTATCCCCACTCTGGGCTCTCCGCTCTCACCGCTGGTCTCAGGCCTATCACCACCACCACTGCCCTTTATCCCCACTCTGGGCTCTCCGCTCTCACCGCTGGTCTCAGGCCTCTCACCACCACCACTGCTCTTTATCCCCACTCTGGGCTCTCCGCTCTCACCGCTGGTCTCAGGCCTCTCACCACCACTGCCCTTTATCCCCACTCTGGGCTCTCCGCTCTCACCGCTGGTCTCAGGCCTCTCACCACCACCACTGCCCTTTATCCCCACTCTGGGCTCTCCACTCTCACCGCTGGTCTCAGGCCTCTCACCACCACCACTGCCCTTTATCCCCACTCTGGGCTCTCCGCTCTCACCGCTGGTCTCAGGCCTCTCACCACCACCACTGCTCTTTATCCCTACTCCGGGCTCTCCCCTCTCACCGCTGGTCTCAGGCCTCTCACCACCACCACTGCTCTTTATCCCCACTCTGGGCTCTCCGCTCTCACCGCTGGTCTGGGGCCTCTCACCACCACTGCTCTTTATCCCTGCTCTGGGCTCTCCCCTCTTACCACCACCACTGTTCTTTATCCCCGCTCTGGGCTCTCTGCTCTTGTGCTGCCAGTGTGACCTCCCTCAAGGGGACACATGTGATATTTTTGGGTAGCTTGGCTGTACCCACGTCCAGGAGTCTGTTCCTTCTGCTTTTAGTCCTCTCCAGGAGGGCTTGTAGGACTGAATGCGTTCTTCTTCTCAGGCTTAGCGCTCTCTACTTGGTGCTGATGTTATAATGTTTTTTCAAAAGTTTGATAAAAATATTGATAAAACATGCAAAGAAGTTACAAGAGATTGACTGATCCAAAACTGTTCTTTTCTTATCTTATCAGATTGTCCCCCAATCTGATGCTGAAGTGTGCAGGCTGAACATTATTTATTATCAGCACTAGTTTACTTGCAGTTTTTTAAAAATTCATTAGCCAGATATGGGCGTCGCTGGCAAAGCCAGCATTTATTGCCCATCCCTAGTTGCCTTTGAGAAGAAGCTGAAGCACAGAGCAGGCATCGCAAGGAGAGTGGATTGTGAACCAAGTGGGAACTTGAGAATTAGGTGTGGAGAGGAAAGGAGGTGCTAATTTTTTTTTAAAAAAACAGACTAAACAGTTAATATTTATAAATACAAATAGACTAAGATTTGGCAGAGCAGGTTGTGTGTCTGGACTGCAATATGTGGGAGTTTGTGGACGTTGAGAATGTCCCGAGCGAACACATCTGGAGTACATGTCTCCACATTGAATCTCTCCAGCTCAGAGTCATTGAGGTGGGGTGTGAGTTGGAGACACTCCGACACTTAAGTGGGGGGGAGGAGTATCTGGACAGTTTGCTCCAGACCTCGGTCACACCTCATGGAGAGGTACAGGATTAGAACAGGATTGGTGTGACTGATAGTGTACAGAGTAAAGGGAACCCAGGTGAGATAGAGAACAAGGATCCACAGAAACTGATCCTATCCAACAGGTAAAATGTACTTGCTACATCCTGAGGATAAGGGAACATCCTTATCCAGGAGGACAGCCCGAATGCTGACCATGGCACCCTGGAGCAGGAGGCTGTCCAAAGGGAGGAGGATGAGAAGAAGCGTGATGTGGTAGTTGTAGGGGATTCAATAATTAGGGGGACAGATAGCATCCTTTGTAAGCAGGATCGAAAGTCCCACATGGTATGTTGCCTACCTGGTGCCAGGGTGAGAGACATCTTGAAAGGATATTGGAGGGGAGGGGAGGGGGAGGATCCAGTAGTTGTGGTCCATGTTGGGACCGACAACATAGGAAAGAGTAGGTAAGAGGTCCTTTTAGTGAGTACCAGGAACTAATTTAAAGTGCAGGATCTCAAGGGTTATAATCTCTGGATTATTACCTGAGCCATGTGCAAATTGGTGTAGGGATAAGCAGACTAGGGAGGTGGACAGGTGGCTGAAGGAGTGATGTGGGAAAGAGGAGTTCCATTTCATGGGACACTGGCACCAGTACTGGGACAGGAAGGAACTGTACCATTGGGATGGGCTCCACCTGAACAGGGTCCTAGCATAAAGGATAAATAGGGTGGTCACAAGGACTTTAAACTAGTAAATGGGGGGGTGGGGTGGGGGGAGGGCTCAGGTGGAAAAGGTAGTATAAATAATAATTCTAAAACAAATGAAAAGGAATAGAGTAGAGAGTAGAGTGATAGTCAGGAATTATGCTTTAGGCACTACAGATAAAAGGAAAACTAAAAGATTTAAAGTAACTAAATTAGGAGAGAGAAATAAGAAATGTGTGAGAAAAACAATATTAGACCAGATGGACAGGCTAGGGTGTATGGCCCAAATAAACATTCTTTATACAAACACATGGAGTATAAGGAACAAATTGAATGAATTGCAGGCGCAAATTCAACTTAGTGGGTATGACATGGGAGCCATTACTGAGACATGGCTGCAAGACGGCCAGGACTGGGAACTGAATATTCCAGGTTATAAAGTCTATAGGAAGGATAGGGAAACTGGTAGAGGGGGAGGAGCAGCCTTAGTGATTAAGGATGAAATTATTTCAGTGATAAGAGAGGATATAATGAGAGGTAAGCAGACAATGGAGACTTTATGGGTAGAATTAAGAAATAGAAAAGGATTTATGACTGTAGTGGGAGTTGTGTATAGGCCCCCTGGTAGTAGCTGTGAAGTGGCAGAGAATGTATAAATGCAGAGATTAGACAAGCATGTAGCAAAGGCAGAGTGGTTTAAATGGTGGATTTTAACTTTCATATCGTTGGGATAAGCAGACGAGCTCATGTCAGAAAAGTAGCAAATGTCTTGAGTGTTCAGGATGTGGAGATGCCGGTGATGGACTGGGGTTGACAATTGTAAACAATTTTACAACACCAAGTTATAGTCCAGCAATTTTATTTTAAATTCACAAGCTTTCGGAGACTTCCTCCTTCCTCAGGTAAATGGCATTTACCTGAGGAAGGAGGAAGTCTCCGAAAGCTTGTGAATTTAAAATAAAATTGCTGGACTATAACTGAGTGTTCAGGACAGCTTTCTGCAACAATATGTCCTAGAACCAACAAGGGGGCAGACTGTATTAGATTTAATAATGAGAAATAAGCCAGAGTTAGTTAACAGCCTTACGGTGCGTAAACATTTATCTAATAGCCATCATAATATGGTTGTGTTTGTAGGGGAGAAACCTATATCAGCTACTAAGATCCTAAATTTCGATAAGGCTGACTTCAATGGGATGAGACAGAGACTGTCCACAGTAAACTAGGCAAATCTTTTAATGGGTAAAATGACAAAAGATCAGCAGGAGGTGTTCAAAAAACAATTTTAGGTGATACAGAAGCATTTGTACTCTTAAGGGGGAAGAGCTCCACTTGCCAAAAAAAGCAGCCTTGGATGACAAAAGAGGACAATATAAAACTAAAAGAAAAGGCATACAATAATGCAAAAATTAGCACAGATCCTGGTGATTGGGCGAGATATAAAGAACAGCAAAGGTTGACAAAACAGATAGTAAAAGCTACAAAAAGGGTGTATGAAAAGAAACTTGCAAGGGATATCAAAATCAACACAATTTTTACAATTCTGTTAGGAAAAAGAGGGTGGTCAAGAGCAATGTGGGCCCCTTAAAAACTGATAATGTTGATATTGTAAATGAAAATAAGGAAATGGTGGACATATTAATAATTACTTTGCATCAGTATTTACAGTAGAGGACTAGGATAAGCAAATTAACAGTAATAAAGAAAATAATGGCTCTAAAGAGTGACAAAACCGCAGGACCAGAAGGTTTCCATCCCAAGGTTTTAAAGGAAGTAGGTGAGAACATTGCAGGAGCACGAACCATAAATATCCAAAGTTTTCTCGATTCAGGAACCGTTCCTTTAGATTGGAAAATTGCACATGTCACTCTGCTATTTAAGAAAGGTGAGAGGGAAACCAGGGAATTATAGACCAGTTAGCCTAACATCTGTCGTCGGGGAATTACTAGTGTCTATAATTAAGGATAGAGTGACTGAACACCTTGAAATTTTTCAGCTGATCAGAGAGAGCCAGCATGGATTTGTAAAGAGTAGGTCATGCCTGACGAACCTAATTGAATTTTTTGAAGAGGTGACAAAAGTAGTGGACAGGGGAATATCTATGGATGTTGTTTATATGGACTTCTAGAAGGCATTCGATAAAGTCCTTTCATAAGATGTAATTATAATTTGTTAGCTAAAGTTGAAGCTCATCGAATTGAGGGCAAATTATTGACCTGGTTAGGAAAGTAGCTGGGTGGTTGGAGACAGAGAGTAGGAATAATGGGCAGGTACTCAAGGATGTGACTAGTGGTGTCCAGCGGGGATCTGTTTTGGGGCCTTAACTATTCACTATATTTATTAATGACTTAGATAACGGGATAGAGAGCCACATATCCAAGTTTGTCAATGACACAATGATAGGCAGCATTATAAGCAGTGTAGATGGAAGCATAAAATTACAGAGAGAAATGAATAGATTATATGAATGGACAAAACTGTGGCAAATGGATTTCAATGTAGGCAAGTGGGAGGTCATCCACTTTGAACCTAAAAAGGATAGATCAGAGTACTTTCTAAATGGTGAAAAGCTCAAAACAGTGGAGGTCCAAAGAGACTTAGGGGTCCATGTACATAGATCATTAAAATGCCATGAACAGTTGCAGAAAATAATCAAAAAGGCTCATGGAATGCTGACCTTTATATCTAGAGGACTAGGATACAAGGGGATAGATGTTATGCTACAGCTATACAAAGCTGTGGTTAGATCACACCTTAAGTGCTGTGTTCAGTTCTGGGCACTGCACCTTAGGAAGGATATATTGGCCTTGGAGGGAGTGCAGTGTAGATTTACTGGAATGATCCCTGAACTCCAAGGGTTAAATTGAGGAGAGTTTTCACAAACTAGGGTTGTATTCCCTGGAATTTAAACGATTAAAGGGTGATTTGATTGAAATTTTCAAGATATTAAGGGAAACTGATAGGGTAGATAGAGATAAACTATTTCCATTGGTTGGGGAGACTAGGACTAAGGGACATAGCCTAAAAATTAGAGCCAGGACTTTCAGGAGCGAAGTTAGGAAACATTTCTACACACAAAGGGTGGTAGAAGTTTGGAATTCTCTTCAGCAAATCACAGTTGATGCTAGCTCAATTGTTAATTTTAAATCTGAGATTGATAGAATTTTGTTATCCAAAGGTATTAAGGGATATGGGGCTAAGGTGGGTATATGGAGTTAGGTCACAGATCAGCCATGATCTCATTGAATGGCAGAACAGGCTAGAGGGGCTAAATGGCCGACTTCTGTTCCTATGGTGGTGGACCTTTTCCTTGAACCACTGCAGTCCATGTGGTGAATGTGCTCCCACAATGCTGTTTGGGTAGTGTGTTCCAAGATGATGGACAGTTCAGTTGCTTGTACCCATTTTATGTTTGTTTTACACGGATGCCTATTTCAGTTGCTATGAAAATGAGCAGACCCAAGAAATCTGCATGTAACTCCCGTTACAAGAAACCAGTGAGCACAACAGCTTGTTTTTAAAAATGCAACAGCAGTATGACAAACTGAGGAAATTCCCCCTCCCCCCATAATTTTGTGAGAGCCTGCCCCCATAATTTTGTGAGAGCCTGGCATGCCGAAGCAGTAAATCCGGAAGAGGTTGACAGGAAATACCTGATAAATGGTACTGTTGGGTTGTCTTATCTTGCCAGATTCCTTAAAGTGTGTTGTCTTTTTCTGCATCTGTTCCCGTGGCTTCAGGTCATGTACACGGCATTAAGCCTGTTGCCAAGAATAGTGCACTGCTGTCCTCTGAGGAAGGTGCTCTGAAGTGCGAAACAGGGCAAGCCTCTTTTCATTTCTCCTCATGCAGCTGCATGGCCATTTTCCCAGCCATCAAACACAGGGTCAGATATTGTACTCCTTTGCCACTTCAGCGATACCTATCTCACCTGAGTCAGATGGTCATGGGTTCCCATTCCCGGAGTTGAGCACATAATCTAGGCTGACACCTCAATAAAGTAGATGGGCTGCTGTATTGGGTCCAAGGCTTTGTCTGCCTGTTCAGATGGACATAAAAGATCTCTTGGTGTTATTCAACGAGGAACAGGGGAGTTCTCACGGTATACTGCCCAACATTTATCCCTGAACATTATTATTAAAAACAGATGAACTGGTCATTTATCTCATTGCTGTTTGTGGGATTTTGCTGTGTGCAAATTGCTTGCTATATTTGCCTACAAAGCAATATTGACCACACTTCAAAATAATTTGATGACTATAAAATGCTTTGGGATATCTTGAGGACATGAAAGGTACTATATATATATATACACAAGTTTGTTCATTCTTTCTTTCCCCACAGAATCCGTTTAATGCCTCCACTTTTGATTTCCTTTCACCACTTATTCTTGGCACTTCTTCCATTTCTCTTGAACAACCCTAGCAAAGGTCGACAAATATTTAAAATTAACTTTGCATCTTTAAAAAGGTTGAAACGATATTTGCCCCTATACATAGCCACTTACATTTAAGTGGTTCTATCCCTTTAAATTCGATCTGCTAGCCAGATTTTCCATCTGCCCCATTGGGCAAGCTCCCTGCATAAGAGCAAAGCTGCCCCAGGGAACAAGAAATTATTCTCATGAGCTGACCACAGAAAATTGAAGGCAGTCTCAGCAGCTAGGCAGAAAAGTCTGATGTAAAGTGAAGAATTGTCCTTTATATTACAATTTCTAAGACATGTCTATTTACTTGAATGGCACCTTAGAGAGTGATCGATGTTGCTAAATTGTTTTTTGATTGGCCAGGTCACCTGAAGTGGAACTCCCTTTATGGTAGATTGAAGTGTCTAAGATTATATATCAGTTCATCTAAATGGCAAAGGGCTTAAAAAGCTTTTGAAGGAGATTAGAAGGTTAGTAGATTCAAAAGTTGAGAAAGTAAAGTTAGGTTCAGAAAAGTTGAACTTGTTTTAGATACAAGTAGGATTAGAAAATCTAAAATGCATTCCACCCTTGTGGAATTATCACAATTCGGGCATTGCTGCTGAGAGTGGGAGGGAGGAGTGGGGTGGAACCTGCCCCATGAAGAGGAGGCTAGAAAATTCCACTGGGAATGCCATGGGTGCAGCTTCTGCCAGCCCCCCTCCACTCCCAATTTCAGGACGGCATGGCTGGGGGTACATCTCGAACTTCCTCGAGAAATTCTCTCCAGTCCACCTCCTGATACGTTTAACCAGCTGAGACCAGGCATGGTTCCTAATAAAGGCCCCAGAATGTCAGACGGAGTAGGTAATTCATTCTGGAGAAGATTGATTACCTTACAGCAATGGCCTAATAACTCCTTTGGGAGTTGCAGAGCTCTCTTCCTGTGAGGTCCTGCCTGGGCCACAAATGCTATGTCAGAGCTAAGTGGAACTGCTCTGACATTCTGGGTCTCAGTTAGAGTCAGCAATTTGTGTATAGCCTACAATTTTGGATGGGGTCAGCAGCTTTCACTTTGGCTGATTTGCAGCTCATGCAACACCCAAAACTTCACCTGAAATTTGAGTTCCTCCACCTCTTTGTCCAATCATGATTCTTTCTCTGCACAGCAACATTGAAACAGCCCCTTTAAATAACAGCAACAACCTTTAAAAGGAAGTAACCTACTTGACTTTGTCCTCACTAGTCCATTTGGCACTGCTGCATTTGTGCCAGCAGAGCAAGCCCATTGGAATTTTGGCCCAAATGACTCATTACAGGCACATTCCACTGCATTAAAGTGGAAAGCAGCACGACCCAATGCTGCAGCCAGTCTACTGCTCAAGGTGAGGTTGTATGTCTATCAGTGTACACTGAACATGACTGTGTAATTAACCGCTTTGTAGTCCTGGATGTCAAACACAATTCAGTTATATGCTTACTAAGTTAAACCAGCTAATGAAGAAATCTTATGATTCTTAGAATTAAGTTTACCACTGTGCTTATGATAATATCAAACCACAAAATATATAAACTAAGTATAAGCTTACTTTTACTGGAATCACTGATATTTAAACTTCAGATGGCACTATTTGTACCACTGTAGATGTTGCTAAGATTAGTGAAGACAAATGTAGGTCCCTTACAGTCAGAAATGGGGGAAATTATAATGGGGAACAGAGACAAGGCAGAACAGTTAAACACATACTTTGGTTCTGCCTTCACAAAGGAGGAAACAAATAACCTCCCGGAAATGTTAGGGAACCAAGGGTCTAGTGAGAGGGAGGAACTGAGGGAAACCAGTATTTCTAAAAAAATAGTGCTAGGGAAATTAATGGGACTGAAGGCTGACAAATCCCCTGGGCCTGATAATCTACATCCCAGAGTACTAAAGGAAGTGGCCCTGGGAATAATGGATGCAGTGGTGATCATCTTCCAAAATTCTATAGACTCTGGAATAGTTCCTACAGATTGGAGGGTGGCAAATGTAACCCCACTATTTAAAAAAGGAGGGAGAGAGAAAACAGGGAATTACAGACCAGTTCGCCTAACATCAGTAGTGGGGAAAATGCTAGAATCTATTATAAAAGATGTGATAACAGAACATTTGGAAGGCATTAACGGGATTGGACAAAGTCATCATGGGTTTATGAAAGGGAAATCATGCTTAACAAATCTACTGGAGTTTTTTGAGGATGTAACTAGTAGAATAGATAGGGGAGAACCAGTGGATGTGGTGTATTTGGATTTTCAGAAGGCTTTGATAAGGTGCCACAAAAGAGGTTAGTGTGCAAAATTAAAGCACATGGGATTGGGGGGAACATACTGGCATGGATTGAGAATTGGTTGACAGACAGGAAACAGAGAGTAGGAATAAGCTAGTCTTTCTCCGGGTGGGAGGCAGTGACTAGTGGGGTAATGCAGGGATCAATGCTTGGGCCCCAGCTATTCACAATATATATCAATGATTTGGATGAGGGAACTAAATGTAACATTTCCAAATTGGGTGAGTGGGCAAGAACATGGCAAATGCAGTATAACGTGGATAAATGTGAGGTTATCCACTTTGGTTGTAAAAACAGAAAGGCAGATTATTATCTGAATGGTGATAGATTGGGAAAAGGGGAGGTGCAACGAGACCTGGGTGTCCTTGTACATCAGTCACTGAAAGCGAGCATTCGGGTGCAGCAAGCAGTTAGGAAGGCGAATGGTATGTTGGCCTTCATTGCAAGAGGATTTGAGTACAGCAGCAGGGATGTCTTACTGCAGTTATACAGGGCCTTGGTGAGACCACGTTTGGAGTATTGCGTGCAGTTTTGTTCTCCTTATCCGAGGAAGGATGGCCTTGCCATGGAGGGAGTGCAACGAAGGTTTACCAGACTGATTCCTGGGATGGCAGGACTGATGTCTGAGGAGAGATTGGGTCGACTAGGCCTATATTCACTAGAGTTTAGAAGAATGAGAGGTGATCTCATCGAAACATAAAATTCTAACAGGACTAGAGAAACTAGATGCAGGGAGGATGTTCCCAATGGCTGGGGAGTCCGGAACCAGGGGTCACAGTCTCAGGATACGGGGAATGCCATTTAGAACTGAGATGAGGAGAAATTCCTTCACTCGGAGGGTGGTGAACCTGTGGAATTCTCTACCACAGAAGGCAGTGGAGGCCAAGTCATTAGATGTGTTCAAGAAGGAGATAGATATATTTCTTAATGCTAAAGGGATCAAGGTATATGGGGAAAAAGCGGGAACAGGATACTGAGTTACACGATCAGCCATGATTATTCTAAATGGCGGAGCTGGCCCGAAGGGCCGAATGGCCTACTCTTGCTCTTATTTTCTATGTTTCTATGTTTCTATATTTCTAAGTAAAGTTGTGTTAGAAATGTAATGCTGCTTCCAACTCAGCTTTGATCCCTTTAGCAAGCAAAATTAAATTCCACGTCACTTAATGTTGTTATGTAATGCTGCTATTGATATACTTGTCTGGATCAATAAATCAGTGTCTTTCAGATTGGGTCATGTAGCACAATTCAAAGTGAACGAATTTAGATATCATCTGGGAAACCTTTGACATAAAAGTTAAATCCTGTTCTAATTATCTGATAGATGGATAGTTCTAGATATATTGATGAAAGGGGGCATAGATTTGTTTGATACCCTTCAAGTAATATTGTATCTCAAATGTCAATAGGTATTTATATTTACTACTCTATGGGTAATGTATAGGATTTACAGCTCATACAACACCCAAAACTTCACCTGAAATTTGAGTTCCTCCACCTCTTTCTCCAATCATGATTCTTTCTCTGCACAGCAACATTGAAACAGCCCCTTTAAATAACAGCAACAACCTTTAAAAGGAAGTAACCTACTTGACCTTGTCCTCACTAGACTATTTGTCACAGACATGCATGTCTATGATAGCATTGGTTTAAGTAACCACTGCACAGTCCTTGTGAAGATAAACTCGTCTCTACCATAAGGACACCTTTCATCATGTAACGTGGCAGTACCACTATGCTAATTGGTACATGCTTTGATGTCATGTGCAGTTACTTTCGCCTCTCCTCTGGCATTCAGCTCAAATCCATATCTGGATCTGTGATGAGGTCTGAAGCCAAGTATGAAGGGTTCTCAAAACTCCCCCATTTTTCATATCATCAACAAGGATATGACTTTTGGACTTTTATGGCAGAGGACCCAACTGCTGGGTTAAGTGTGGAACCCTGCAGACAGGAGGTTAGGCCCATGAGGGCCTGGGACTTGACATGCCCGGGCTTGTTGGGTGCAGTGTGGATTGTTGCCTGAAACCAGACAATGAGAGTAGACAGAATACGCATTCTTCCCTTTAAAACAATCAACCAAGAGAAAGACTTCATCTTACACAAAACTAAAGCCGATCAAAACCTTGCATAAATAATCACTAAGGCAGGAAGGCAACAATGGAGCAATTATGCAAGCCATCAAGACTTCACATATACAATGGCTTTCAGTTCAAGACTAGTTACGGGGGCAGGAAGGCAATGGTAAACATTATGCAAACCCATTAAAAACGAGACAACCGCCCTAAAATCAGTTAAGGCGAAAAACTATAATCACCTGAAGAAGCCCACCTAAATCAGACAAAGAACTAACCTTGATTTGGCGCTCAGATAAGAAATTCGAAAAACAGTATAACTGGGCCACCAGTTACGAAGGGAGCAGAGTGGAAGCAGAGTTTAAGCAGGGAGAGGTAGCTGAGTCAAGCGGAGGAAGGAGATCCGGAGGTTCGCAGGCCCGCAGGCAACATCACGGCGAGGGGCACGGCGTGGCAGGCTCAGCCGAAGACAACAAGGCCGCAACCGCAGCCCTCCACAAAGATCGACCACCCACAACCGTGCCTTACCGCATCAGCGGACTCCACCCAACTGAAGAACCTTCGCAGATTCCACAGACCAGGACCACGTGGGGATGGCAGGCCCCAAAGGACACAAAGAGCATACCCCAAAACTGCAACCGGCTTACCTGGCTGGATTTCGCACTGTCAAGGAACCCTGGTTGGTGAGCATGATCCCTGACCTCTCCTGGTTCTATTTAGTTAGGTTTTGGGGGTGGGACAAGGGTAAGGGGATTAGTAGCGTGATTTTCCCTCATTATGCCGTGTGTTCCCCATTATTAACTAAGTGTACGTTTGTAGGTCTGTATAATCTCAGTGTAATCCTAATGTTATAAGTTCATTTGTGACTTCAATAAACCCAGTTTTTCTTGCACCAAAACCAGTTGTCTGCTGCACTTTGTCACAACCCTCAATAAGTCCAAGGTCTTGAACCCAGGGAGTGGGAGCGATTCGAACCGCTCAGAAGTCAGAGGTGAAGCTGACACACACTATCACCCCCTGCAAGTAGCTCTTGAACTCCAGCTAAGACACTGGCATCTATCTGACAAATGTTGAAGATTGCCTTATCGACAAAGATAGGATAAATCTCATCCAGCTAATTACCATACCATCAATAAAGTGCTGCAAGGAGTCATCGATACCGCTATCAAGTGACAACTGCTCACCAATAACCCACTTACTCATGCTCAGTTAGGGTTTTGCAAGAACCTTGGCTCCAGACCTCATCATAGCCTTGATCCAGATATGCACTTGAACTGAATGCCAGAAAAGAAGCAAGAGTAACTGCACTGGATATCAAGGCAGCATTTGATCGAGCACTGCACCAAGGAACCCAAACAAAACTGAAGTCAATGGGGATCAAAGGGAACACCCTCCAATTGCTGGAGTCATACCAGACACAAAGGAAGATGGTCATGGTTGTTGGAGGCCAGTCATTGCAACTACAGGACATTACTGAAGATGTTCAGGAAAGCGTCCTCGGACCAACCCATCTTCTACTGCTTCATCAAAGTCCTTCCCTCCGAAATAAGGCTAGGAGACCGACTGTATACTGATAATTCCACAGTATTCAGCTCCATTCACAACTCCTCTGATAATGTTGCAGCCCATGACAGCCTAAAGCAGGAGCTGGATAACATCCTGGATTGGGCTGACAAGTGGCAGTTAACATTTCTGCCACATAAGTGCCAGATAGTGATAATCTAAAGCAGAAGAAAGAAGTGCAAGCCCAGCCATCTCCCCTTGACCTTCAACAGCCCCACCATCTTCGAGTCCCCTATTATCAACATCCTGGGGTGGGGGGTCATCATTGGTCATAAACTTAACTTGATCAGTCATATCAACACTGTGGCTACAAGAGCTGGGCAGAGGCTGGATACTATGATAAGTGGCTCATTTTCTGATCCTTGAAAGCCTATCCACCTCAAGTCAGTCCCTGCAACCTCTATCATTATGAAGGATAGGAGCAGTGATGGCGTGGGAACACCCTTACCCCCAAGTTCCCTACAAGTCAAATGCCATCCTGACTAGGACATACATTGTTGTTCCTTCATCGTTGCTGTATCAGAATCCTGGAATTCCCTGCCCAACACCATTATGGGAGCACCATTACCACAAGGACTATAATGATTCAAGGAGAAGGCCTACCATCACCTTTTCACGGCAACTAAGGATGGGCAATAAATGTGGCATTGCCAGCATTACCACATCCAGAGAACAAATTTTAAAAATGTACACTATTTCCTATCCCCTGATAGTGAGTTACTGCCAGGAGGCTGAGTCAGGCTCGAGCTTGCTATGAATAATTAATAAAGCTGACCTCAATGAGTTTTGAGAAGATGCCCCAGCACAATATCAGCGAGTGGTAAGATCAGTGCTCTGTAGACCAGCTACTTTTGCACTCAGTGAAAAATCCACCCTCTCAACACATTAGAATATCAGGTTGGTGTGGGGCAAATCCTGAAAAGGATTTAAAATTTATCTTCTCGCGGATAATTGCATAAGGAGATTCTGGCAATGCCTTCCCAGTCCTCATCCAAAATACCTGGTAAATGACCCCATCAATACTTATGCCCACATACATTTTCAAAATTGAGCAGAGCTCAGGGGATCCATAAAAAGCAAAGCTACAAAATCAGCATATCTTCACAAACAGAACCAGCTAGCAAGTTCACTGAAGTCAACATCAGCACAGGATCCTTTGAGAGATGTCTGGTGTTGCTAGGCAATGGCAAATTTGGGAGCAATGAAATAACTCACTAATTTTGGAGGAGATCATTGTTACAGAGCAATGAAAGATAAAACTCTGCCCCTTTAAAAAAAATTGAAAAGTGAAAAGCAGTGAAAACCCTAAGTTGCCAATAAGGGGGAATCTCAGGATTGTTCCAAATAGCTAAATAGGCAGAAGATGCTGAAATGTTTGCAAATATCTTGCCATGCTCGTAGGACTTGCCCCATGAAAGGGTGACTTCTTTCAAATGCTGGGACAGTAATGCTCACCACTAATGGTGAAAGAGAATCAGGAAGGGCTATAGAAAAAACTTATCCAAGACTACAGTGGTGAGGTACAACCCAATTCTAAAATAAATAAATGGGAGTCCATGTTCTTCCCTGCTCAACAGAAGATGGCAACACCTTAAACGGGACCTGAGATTCCAGAAGAAAATTGATAATTATTGATCACGGTCCACAAAAGGTAGATTTTGATATGCCAACCAAGAACATTTGAAGCATGTGAAGTATCTGGGTAAAATCTTCATCTCTGAAATAGTCGTGCTCTCCAACAAAAATAACGAAAGACAAGATCCAAAAGTCCAAACCATCATAGAAAGCATTAAACATGGGTAAAGGCACCACCTGGTGTAGCACCAAGTCACACAGACTAGAAAGAACTTGGTTCAATTCCTGGTCTGTGCAGAGTTAGCTGATCTCAGCTGAGGCAGCCGTCGAGTTGCTACAACTGGTTGCAGTGCCTCAGAGTTGGGAGAGGAATCAGTCTGGGTTCCTAATTTTGGTTGTTATTCACTGATCCCCCCACCCCACTAAAAAGTGCATGGGTGGACATCAGCTGAGGACAATATGGAGGTAGGTTTGATGTTTTCTATTATTGAATAGCCTGCCAATAAGTACTGCCTGGACTCACTTGAAGAACGGACACATTACACACTGGAGGGCTCTGATTCACTTATAGACCCAAATGCCTGCAAGGGTTGGGAGAAATATGGGGAAAAAAAATCTTGGACTAAGCCATTGCCACAAAATGCTGACAGTTCAAAGGCAAACTTGTTCTTTCATGTTTGGGGTGAAAAGAAAACTACATATTCCAGGAATTTGCTGCTTTTTTGTATTGCAGTTTATATTCCACCGAGAACTTGTTTATTGTAAAATCTAATAAGATGCTTTGCTTGCTAACCCGAGCAAAAAAAAACAGGAGCTGTTTTCCCCAACACTTTGCATGAGAGGATAGAACATAGTCTGTGCTGCTTTGTTCGGTTTCACAACTGTATCACATTTAGCATTTCCAATTAGTTCGTTCGTTCTGTTTGTTGGAATTGAAAACATTTTTCAAGGGAGCAACCTAAAAACTAAATAGATATTAAGTGGAATCCTGTTGGAAGCTATATGTATGACATTGACAAGTGGTATGCAGATAGAATTATGTAATAATATGATTGACTTTTTAACAAGTACAATGGCCTAGAATTTGCTCTAAAAATAACGGCGAGCCTAACAGCACTCACCACTATTTCAATGAAAACGGTAGAGGAACTTCTGGCGACCGCATATGCGCAGTTAAATGCGGAAATCCGGAAGTTCCTGTACCAGACGCCATGCTCGCCCAGAAGCTTCACAGGAAGGCGATCTCACCAGCTGGATGCCCATTGAAATGACTGCAACGATGTGAAGTTCCTCTTCTGCCCTGCTGGAAATGAACTAATCTCCCCAGAAAAAGGTACGCCCAGTTTTTTTAGTCTAACCAAAATTTAATGGCATGATAAGCCTTAATTACTTCCAAACAACCTCTCTGGCACCGAAACTTTACTTTTACAAGTGTGGAGTCTCATTCCTTCACATTTTTATTGTTGTTGGACATTTAAAAAAAATATATTTTTTTTCTTTTTCTTTCTGTCTCTTTTATCTCTGTCTTTTAATTCAATATTTCTTACCGTCTCTTTATTTCGCTTCTGTAACTGATTTTACATTGAATTTACTATTCCAACTTACACTTCCTGGTTCTGTGTCTGTGCTGCTTATTAATGATGCTTCAATCTGATTGATTAAGGGGATACACAGTTCACACATGTCCCAGTTGCCCGGGAAAGGATTGAGGACCAGATGCCACATTGGATTGTGAGCACGATGAGAGGAACTTGCCGTGCAAAAGCCCATGAAAAGTCTATGGGCAAATCCAAGACTAATGAATGGTGGACGCCATTTGTTTGCCGCTCAGAGCAAAATCCGGCTCATACAATGTATGGAAAAAATGTATGGACAAAAATTGGGACTCGGAAGGATTTTGCACATGTAGAAAACAGCCCCAATAATTTGTTTTGGCGATATGGAATTCCTCTGTGCATGAAAGCTAAATCACACAGAGCAGATCTTCATGCTTCCACTGATTTGCTTATGAACAGACTGCTGCATCACCATGTCAATGGATCTCTCACTGATATCTCTCTGCATCCTGTCACCGAGGGAATGGAGGCCGGCCCTCATTTTGTCTTGGATTTTGTATCCGCAAGAGTCAACAGTATTGGCTGAAACATTCCTCTGAGATGCTCAAACTGTGTATGGAGCTTGCATGACTTAAGGTCTCCTGTGCGGATGCCACTGATAATGTATTCTGCTCAACAACAGTGTGTGGAGCAGATAATTCTTCTTGCATGACATTGTCTGGCTGGATCACAACTGTACCAAACCCAGTTTGCACCATGCTCTGTAATGAGATAAGTAACTGGCGCACCCATTCGTGTTCTTTGTTAGTTTCATAGCTAGCCTGTAAGTTAGAGTCACAAAATGATCCAACAGAAAACATATTGATGCTTAGCCCTTCTTCAACTCCATCTTTACACCTTTCATACTCTGTGAAGTGATTTGCCCTATGCATCTAGGGATGAGTGACATGTGGGCTCCTTACAGAGACTGACTAGCTTGCCCTTCCTGAGATTTTCGTATACCTGCAAGAAAAGGGGACATTATACCTGTACATGCATATTTGTGGTTCAGGCGACAGTACTAAGTAGAAATTAGTCAGCACCCATTTTCGAGCGTGAAAGTGGCAATGTAGCCACAGCACACGCCCAAACTAAGAGGCCCAATATTAATTGGTCAAGTTGCCGGTGACCGATAAAGAATGTTGAGCTGAGCAGACCCAGATGCTGTTCCGCTCTGTGATATCTAGTTTAATTTCGGCCGCTCATTAACATACGTAAGGGGCCGACCGCCTATTTTAGGCAGCTGCCGGAGATGCCTGAAAAATGGTCCGATCCAATATCAGGTTTTTCAGGTGTCCTTAGGGCGCGAGACGCTGGTCCCCAAAATTGGCCTTCGTTGCGCCCATTTTACAGGCCCAATAAGGTCCAATTTCTACTCCTATATGTTTCACACTTGTTGAAATACAGTTCCAGCAATAAGGTGTACAATTTTATTTGTACAAACCAGTAACATGTTCCTCCCCTGCAGACTGCACATCACCCTCATTGAAAATAAAGACAAGAAACAACGATCAGTAAACTAGTTGGTTCAACCTAGGGAGTCAAAGCACAGACACCAAGAAGTTCTGGGCTTGCCTTGTGTTATTCTGTCGCATAGTATAGCTTCCCAGTGCGGTTCATCTCTTCTCACATGGGGCTACTAGACACTTAGTTGAATTAAACCAGGTGTATAATAATAGATACTATGAGAACAAACAACCTGTCCTGTCCTGTGCAACATCGCTCCTTCTGACATCAGGCAACAGGTCGCCTTGTGAACCTACTCCTTAAGGAGCAAGACATGCCTTATCTACCCTTGTTTAAAGATGTGTTTAATCTACCGAGTCACTGCCTTAGCTCAAGGCACTCCACTTGGACAATTCCTCTAAGGACCTGGATATCACCTCCAGATGGCATACCAGGTGGCAAGTCACACACCATCCTGACTTGGAAATATATCGCCGTTCCTTTGTCGTTGCTGGGTCAAAATCCTGGAACTCCCTTCCTAACAGCACTGTGGGAGAACCTTCACCACACGGACTGCAGCGGTTCAAGAAGGCGGCTCACCACCACCTTCTCCAGGGCAATTAGGGATGGGCAACAAATGCTGGCCTCGCCAGTGACGCCCACATCCCATGAATGAATAAAAAAAAAAGCTTCAACCATAACCAATGCCTATTTCGTGACAGATTCAACAGTCCGTCCCCCTGATTTTGACTTTCCAAGCCACCTGTGGATAAAGCTCATTCGCTTCAGATGTGGAATGATCAGATGTGCTGTAACTGACTAAGTGGTGTCTTTGTGAGCACCCCCCACCCCCAACCTCTTTGCCATAGTGGCTAGTTAGAAGATGTAGGCCACATACTGTGTCCATTGGCAAGAGCTAATAGATTTATATAATGTTCTTCACTCAACTATTGAGCAGTTAAGACACATAGATGGACGCGGTTGACTTGACAGCATTTTTAAGTACGATTGCAAAAAAACATGCCATACACTGATTGCAGCCAATGATCCACATTATTGTCTCTTCGAAAGTGGTGATGCATTCTAACAGAAGTTCATCTTCTGCTTCTATAGGCTTTCCCCAAGACCCAGTCATAGGTTCCAGTACCATGCAAGAACCCTACACCTTACTACAGGTCCCATCTCTGCACAAGAACCCAGCACCTTACAGTACTCTCTGCTACTCATTTTAACTGTTGCAAGCACCAACATAGATATATCCACCAGTTTGAAGTGGATACACTGGGTGAATCACAGAGCACGAGTGAGCAGGAGCATATGGTGGAAGAGCAGCAACCTGATGGTCAGAGAGCCAGCTCACATCCTTCTTCAGTTGCAGAGTCCTGGGACTGAGACTTTATGAGGCGGGCCTTTAAAATAATGCTGTTATCTGATCATTATTTTACACAATTATTTGAGAATGTACAAAAGACCTTGCAAGATCTGGTGGAAACAGCAGACAAATCCCCTATCCCATACCTACAAAGTTATTCATGTCCACTTTTCTGAACTGCAATCTACCATGGGCACATGACATTCCAGAGTCACCTGCGGTAGAGTCCCCATTGACAACGTCCTTTGCACAAGAACAGTGACTATATTGAGGGAGTTCCCACCAGCAGGAGCAGAGTTGCAATAGAATCATAGAGTGATACAGGACAGAAAGAGGCCATTAGGCCCATCATGCCTGTGCAGGGTTAATTCATACCATTATTAATTTAGGTTGCTTTAGTTTTAGCTTTGTTATATCAATTCAGTTCTCTTGTACTAGTAAGCTCAGTAACTCATCGAAGTCATTCTTTGATGTCAATATTCAATGTTTAAAGAAAAAAAATGAAACCTTCTGGAAAAAATGGAAAGTTGAAGTTGATTCCAATTTTTTTAAAACTTACTGACTTTTAAAACAGGCCCCGATGATTAAGTTTCTGACATACAGTGGATGCATGTTGCTATAAACAATGCAAAATTAACCTTATGTAATTTTGAATCAATTGCTGTTCAATAAAAAGGACCGCAAATTTAGGCCTATAAAATCAGTACAGTGTCTCTAATTAGAATTTTTGCTACATATTTACTTGCTGTAAGAACATAAGAACATAAGAAATAGGAGCAGGAGTAGGCCAATCGGCCCCTCGAGCCTGCTCCGCCATTCAATAAGATCATGGCTGATCTGATCCTAACCCCAAATCTAAATTCATGTCCAATTTCCTGCCCGCTCCCCGTAACCCCTAATTCCCTTTACTTCTAGGAAACTGTCTATTTCTGTTTTAAATTTATTTAATGATGTAGCTTCCACAGCTTCATGGGGCAGCAAATTCCACAGACCTACTACCCTCTGAGTGAAGAAGTTTCTCCTCATCTCAGTTTTGAAAGAGCAGCCCCTTATTCTAAGATTATGCCCCCTCGTTCTAGTTTCACCCATCCTTGGGAACATCCTTACCGCATCCACCCGATCAAGCCCCTTCACAATCTTATATGTTTCAATAAGATCGCCTCTCATTCTTCTGAACTCCAATGAGTAGAGTCCCAATCTACTCAACCTCTCCTCATATGTCCGCCCCCTCATCCCCAGGATTAACCGAGTGAACCTTCTTTGTACTGCCTCGAGAGCAAGTATGTCTTTTCTTAAGTATGGAGACCAAAACTGTATGCAGTATTCCAGGTGCGGTCTCACCAATACCTTATATAACTGCAGCAATACCTCCCTGTTTTTATATTCTATCCCCCTAGCAATAAAAGCCAACATTCCATTGGCCTTCTTGATCACCTGCTGCACCTGCATACTAACCTTTTGATTTTCTTGCACTTGGACCCCCAGATCCCTTTGTACTGCAGTACTTTCCAGTTTCTTGCCATTAAGATAATAACTTGCTCTCTGATTTTTCCTGCCAAAGTGCATAACCTTACATTTTCCAATATTGTATTGCATCTGCCAAATCTCCGCCCACTCACCCAGCCTGTCTATATCCCCTTGTAGGTTTTTATGTCCTCCTCATTCTCTACTTTCTCTCCCATCTTTGTATCATCTGCAAACTTTGATATGTTACACTCGGTCCCCTCCTCCAAATGCCTTTGTCTATTCCAATTATACCCCAAGCTACACCTTGCAATAACAACAACTTGCATTGAGATAGCACCTCTAATATAAAAATAAAATGTCCCAAGGCAAATTAAAGAGGCGTAAGTATAAGAATGAATGCTGAGCCAAAAAAACATGAGTAGGGGTGACCAAAAGCTTTGTCAAAGAGGTGAATTTTAAGATGGGTATTAAAGGAGGAAAGGGTGGAATTCCAGAGCTTGGGGTCAATGGTGTGGCAGGGATGCACAGGAGACCAGATTCAGAGGAAGAGAAAGAGTTTGGGGAGGTTTGAAGGGCTGGAGGAGGTTAGAGAGATTAGGAGGGGCGAGGTCATGAAGAGTTTTAAACACGAGGATGAGAATTTAAAATTTATAGGGTGGGACGAAGTGGGAGCCAATTTAGCTTAGCGAGGGTGAGTGGAAGTTGGTGAAGGATAGGAAACAGGCCGCAATGTTTTGAATATAAATACTGTGGCTACAAGAGCAGGTCAGAGGCTGGTATTCTGCGGCGAGTGACTCACCTCCTGACTCCCCAAAGCCTTTCCACCATCTACAAGGCACAAGTCAGGAGTGTGACGGAATACTCTCCACTTGCCTGAATGAGTGCAGCTCCAACAACACTCAAGAAGCTCAACACCATCCAGGACAAAGCAGCCCACTTGATTGGCACCCCATCCACCACCCCAAACATTCACTCCCTTCACCACCAGTGCACAGTGGCTGCAGTGTGTACCATCCACAGGATGCATTGCAGCAACTCGCCAAGGCTTCTTCGACAGCACCTCCCAAACCCGCGACCTCTACCACCTAGAAGGACAAGAGCAGCAGGCACATGGGAACAACACCACCTGCACGCCATCCCGACTTGGAAATATATCGCCATTCCTTCATCGTTGCTGGGTCAAAATCCTGGAACTCCCTTCCTAACAGCACTGTGGGAGAATCTTCACCACACGGACTGCAGCGGTTCAAGAAGGTGGCTCACCACCACCTTCTCAAGGGCAATTAGGGATGGGCAATAAATGCCAGCCTCGCCAGCGACACCCGCATCCCATGAACGAATAATAAAAAAGAATAAGAAAGTTTATAGAGGGTTGATGATAGGACCTTATCCAGGAAAGCATTGGAATAATTGAGTCTGGGGATGACAAAGACATGGTTGAAAGCATCATACAGCAGATGGGCTGAGGCAGGCGATGGTATGGAGGTGGAAGTAGGCAGTGCCTTGTGATGGAGAGGATATGGAGTCAGAAAACACAGCTCAGGGCTAAGTAGGATGTCTGGCTGCAAACACTCTGGTTCAGCCTCAGAGTGGCCAGGAAGGGGGATGGAATTCGATGGCAGGGGTACAGAGTTTGTGGCAGGATCCAAAGGTGATGGCTTTGGTCATCCTAGTGTTTAGCTGGAGAAAGTTACGGTCCATCCTGGACTGGATGTCGGACAAGAAGTCTGAAAACAGAGGAAGTGGAGGGGTTGAGATAGGTGGTGGAGAGGTAGAGCTGGGTGTCATCAGTATACATGCGGAAGCTGACCCCATGTCTACAGATGGTATCGCCAAGGGGTAGCATGTAGATAAGGAAGTGGAGAGGGCCAAGGATAGATTACCAATAAATTATGTTCGTAGCATATGAAAATCCAATCTTTTGTTAAATGCATGTTCATAAATGCTTTTGAGATAACAGCATAAAGTATTAGGCTCGCACTATAGGCTTGTTAAATCTCTTACTATTTTCTGGATGAGACCCTCTGATTACCCAATATGTAAAAGCCAGAAATGGATGGAAAGTTGGAAGCCATGTGAATTGGGTGTGTTGACCTGTACACCTAATTCACTGCTTTACATTCCCTTCAAGCAAGGCACAGCACTGGTGGGAGAATTCCACAATTTTGGGGTTTTGTTATCTAGGCTTATACATTAAGAATAGCCGCAAGTGTGAGGAATCAAAGAGCTACCCCTGTCCAGGGAACACACTTCAACATGAGTTCACACCTTCAGAAGAGGAGGGAAGTGCAAAGGGAGTAAAGTGGCAAAAAAATATACACACACATACTCTACTGTACCAATAGAAATAGCCAATGCTAAGAATTACAAAGCACAAGTAGAAAAACATAATAAGCAACATAGGTTTTATTCAATTATTCTCTGAGTAAAACTGGAAATAATCTGGGCTATCAGACAATAGGGTGATACTGATGGAGACAATCCCCCTTTAAGTTATGGAAAATTACAGTTTTAACGGTCTCTCCCTGTTAATGTTTCTTTAACATTATAGGGATGATAATCTGTGGGATGTGATCCTGGCAAATCCTGTGATCCTGTGATTCGTGACTGTCGATGCTCTCCAGCACTAACCCCTCTGGAGTTTGTGGGTGAGCACTCCATTTGCATGTGGTCAGCGAGCACCTATACCATTGCAGGCATCCACCTGTCCCACACTACTGGAAAGTCCTGTCAGTACCTGCCAGCTATACAGTGACAATGCCCAGGCTTCCCCTCTTCCCCCTCCCCGCACAAACCCCCATGAAGGACCTATTCACAGCCACTTTTGTAAGGAGGCAGGCATTGAAATTTTGTAATGAAAAATCTTACCACCTCCAGGGGTCCAGGCCACTTCTCTGCCCCGGACACCCCTCCCCCCTCCCTGTTTGGTCTATTTGTACCCTTTTGGGCAACAGTATTCCTCATCTGACTTGGCGTACTGGCCGGGGAAGCAGGAACCCCCAATATGGGGAGTCCCCGTTCCCTTGGCATCACTGGCCTTGTAGGTGCAAATGGAGGCTTTGCCCATTACAAAGCTAAGTGGGAAATCCCAATTCTGCCTGATTTGAGCTGAAGTTACAGTGGGAATCTGGCAGAACCACCAAGGAAATTCGGTCCCCATTTGTCAAAGGTTTTACATCAATAAGAATGTAACAATAGATAAATGAGGGGAGACCAATAACAGTGTTGCTTATTGGTTCGTGCTAGCAATGTAGTATTATCCAGTTACATGATTAATTTGAATCAATTAGATACTAACAACTAGTTCCACAAAAACACAAGGCAGCCATCTTTAATTGTGAGTCTACTCTTTATTTTAACATTATTTTCCTCTGCCTCCCATCCAATTTTCTTAGTATTTTAATATTTTCTTCCTAATTGCTCTGATTTGATGTTTCTTCAACATTCTTCTTAATGTTGAATTCTACCTCCATAACCCAGCTACAACCTTGTTTCTTAGCTCCCACTTCGAGCTTCCGCCCAGCTTTAAATCCCTTTTCACCTCTGGCGGGATCTTAATTTTTTTCTGACCCTTTACCCCGACCTATCATTTACAGCCTGGTTTAATTTCACCCCAAACCCCTCACACCCAGCCCAAACAGATCTCAATCCACAGCCCAGGTTCACCTTCAATTTCTTTTGAAACATCATTAATTTCCTCTTTTAATTCTTTGGGGATTTGAAGATTTATCATATCTGACCCAGGATATTAATTCTTCCAGTTGCTGTGTAATACATTCTTTATTAACTTCTATATGAATCATTTACCTGGACTAGAATTTGTCTCTTACAATTCATTCAATATGTCTGCTGTATTTTGATCATGTACGATAGTTTTTTCTGTATTTTTTTTTTACCTTGTTTTTACTATTAAGATAGTTGTAAAATTTTAAGTCCCTCTTGCTGCCCTCTATGATTTAATTCCATTTCTCTATTACTTTTTCTGATACCTTGAGCTATTTGGTTACCTTGGGCTCGAATTTAGCAGGCCTGCGGGTTCCCAGCGGGTGGTCCTCCGGGAGCATGGAAAACGCGGACGGCTAATTGTGTGCGTCCCCCACGCAATCGCGGGATAATTGGACCCATTAAGCTCTGCTTCCGGGTTCTGCGCTCCCCAGCTGCGTGCCGGCCGGCTGCGCATGCGCAGTACCGTCGACGCGATGTAGGAGCTCCAGTTAAAGGGGCAGTCTCCCAAAGCCCCTCCTACTGCAAGCAAGAGGTCTGGGAGAATGGCTCAACAAAGGGGAAAGGCTGCGCCACGTTTTTCAGATCTGGCACTGCAGCTGATGCTGGAGGGCGTGAGGAGGAGGAGGGAAACACTCTTCCCAGAAGATGGGCGCAAGTTCCCTGCCGCCGCAACCAGGAAGGCATGGGCAGAGGTGGCGGCGGAGGTGAGCAGCAGGGGCAACACCCCAAGGACTTGGGAGCAGTGCCGCAAGCGCTTCAATGACCTGACTAGGTCTGGCAAGGTGAGTACACCAACGCACCCTCCCACATCCCGTCCCCACCATCACGCCAAGCAGATCACAACCCCCTCCTGCACAGCCACCACTGCGCTCCATCAGCAATCCTCACAGCCACTCATTCACCATCCTCGCCGTGCACACAAGTAGCCACCGTCCCTGACCCCACCCGAACACTACCACACACCCCAATCCCCATGCAATGGGATGGGCACGTGGCCCACGCTTCCTCCCATCCGTTCCGCGCCACGCTCAACCCAACCACACCGATGCTCGATGCGTCTCACGATGCAAGACGCACCCACTCACACATCTGTGTTTTGCCTTCACAGAAGAGAAGCAAGAACAATAGGGAAAGGGCACGCACCGGAGGTGGGCCGCCGCAAGTGGTGGAGCTCACCGACGCAGAGGTGGAGGCGCTCGACCTCGCCCGCACGCGACATTGCCTGTCGGTGGCCGATGGCGAGTGTGTCGCTGCCGAAACGGCCGGTAAGGGAAAGCTGACACTCAACACCCATGATCGCGAGTTACCGTCTCATCACCTGCCATCAGGCGCACTGTCAAGTTGGTCCACATGCCTCAAAGTGCCCTCTGTTCTCTTGCAGGTCCGTCTTTGGGTCAAGCGAGCGTGGAGGGCGATTCCTCAGAGGACATGGCGGTCTCTGAGGGTGCATCGTCACATCAGAGCCAACCATCCACCAGCGCAGAGACACGCACCTCGGTGGGTCCCCCTCGCCAACTAGTTGGGGTAGCACTTGGTGAGTCACTGCGCACGAGTGAGCATGAGCAGACCCGAGTGGCAGGGGCAGCCGCGGAGGGTCCGCAACGGAGGGAGCACTCATCTCCAGGCTCTGCTCAGCCGGACCCAGATGCTGAACCCAGGGGGCCACCAGTGAAAAGGGGAGTCGTCGAGGGCCACCAGCTAATTGCTGAGGTACTGGCAGAGGTGCCGCGCGCTTTGTCCACAATAGCGCAGGCGATGGAGGAGTCCACCTCCTGCATGTGGGCATTGGTGGCGCAGGCACAGGAGGGTACCGGCGACACAGTGTCGCGGGTAGGTGCGGGACTGTCTGCGGTGGAGGACAGGCTGGCCTCCCTCGAGCGTCACGCACAGCTCCACTTCGAGTCCTTGCAGGCCCTGACAACGTCTGTACGGATTCAGGGTGAGCAACATTCCGACGCCACCAACAGGCTGAGGGATACACTAGGGGTGGCCTTGCAAGGCCTCACACATGCCATCCAAACTGCCGTCCAGCAGGGTGGAAGGGGTGATGTGGGCCGAGGCCAAGAGAGGGATAATGGTGACCGAGGACATGGAAGCGGGGACGCCTCTCAAGGCGTCTCCACGTCCCACCCGTCGCCCACCTCTCAACCAGTACCCGCAATGGTGCCTCCTCTCCAGGTGGCCGAGTCTGCCCCTGCAGGAGGAGCAGTCTGTGGAGGTGCCCTCACGGGCACCGAAACCCAGGGGCCGTCCGCCAAAAGCATCTACCCGGTCAAGGCAAGAAGACGAGCAACCTGCCACTACCTCTGCTGGAGCCACAGGGGTAGCACCGCGTAGGGGTTCCCGGAGAAGAATTGCAAAGGCCTTATAATCACAAAGGGAATACACCAGGGTGTTTATTATTTTGTACTTTGTTTCTTATATAATGTCACATTCCAGATATTAAATAGTCTATTCTCACCACTCCTGCCACCTCTCGTCCATTCTTCCGCGGCTTGTGCAATAGTTGCGTTCCGTGCAGGCCATCATGACGGCGAACACCTGCTGCCACCCATTGGGCACACTGCTGTGGGTGCAGGATTACTGGCAGCACTCTTCAGTGGAGGGGGCTGGTATGGCCGCTCGCATGTGCAGGTGAGGAGATGCGAGCGCCTCGCAGTGTCTGACTCTAGGAGAACCGTTGACGTATGAGTGCGTCCCTGGCCCGGCGACCATCCCGGTGAGTCGCGGCTCGGCGCATGGGTCGTCCAACATCCTCTGGCGCGTCCTCCTCCTCCGCCTCCTCCTCCTCCTCCGCATCCTCCTCCTCCTCCGCATCCTCCTCGCCCTCGCCTTCCTCAATGTGGGTGGCGGGTGTGGATAGGGCCTCCTCCAGCGGCACCCCTCTCTGTTGGGCCATGTTGTGCAGGGCACAGCAGACAACTATGATTCGTCCCACTCTGAATGGTGTGTATTGGAGCGCTCCCCCAGAACGATCAAGGCACCTGAAGCGCATCTTGAGAAGCCCTATGGTCTGCTCAATTGTAGACCTGGTAGCAGTGTGGCTGTCATTGTACCGACGCTCCGGCTCGGTGATGGGGTTCCTCAGAGGTGTCATGAGCCACGTGTGGAGGGGATACCCCTTGTCGCCGAGGAGCCAGCCGTTGCTGGCGTTGGGTGCCTGCAGGATGGGCGGGACGGCGGACTCCCTGAGGACGAAGGCATCGTGGCAGCTGCCGGGGTATCTGGCGCACACGTGTAGGAATCTCTGGCGGTGGTCACAGATGAGCTGGGCGTTCATGGAGTGATACCCCTTCCTGTTGATGAACAGCCCTGGCTCATGCGGAGGTGCCCGTATTGCGATGTGGGTGCAGTCGATTACACCCTGCACCCGTGGGAAGCCGGCCATGGCATGGAATCCAACCGCCCTCTCCATCTGGCTGCGCTCGTCCATGGCGAAGTTGATGTAGTGGGAGGCCCTGCGGAACAACCCATCGGTGACCTGCCTTATGCACTTGTGTGCAGAGGACTGACAAACCCCGGTGATGTCCCCGGTGGCACCCTGGAAGGAACCGGATGCGAAGAAGTTGAGGGCAGTGGTGACTTTGACGGCGACAGGTAAGAAGATGCTGCTTGGTCCATCAGGGAGCAGCTCGTCGTTAAGGAGGCTGCAGATGTCGGCGACTACCTGGCGATTGACTCTGAGCCTCCGTATGCACTGCTCCTCGGAGAGGTCCATGAAGCTGAGCCTCGCTCTGTACACCCTGTGCGGAGGGTAGTGCCTCCTGCGACGCATCTCTCTCTGCGGTTGCCCTCCCTCCTGCTGTGCAGGTGGGTGTGCCGCAGCACCGTGTTGGGGGGCCCCACCTCTCCGAGGCGGACGGCGTGGACTGCGAGGCTGCTGGGGCTGGTCATCCTGTTCGTCCTCCGACGATGTCAATGCACCACCCATCTGGCAGGTGTTGGTGTGAGGGGTTGTGCAGGGTAGGTGGGTGGGTGGGTCCTCGGACTGGGGCTGCGGTTTCGTGTCGGTCTGTCCTCTGGCTTGGCGGGGGTTGGTGGAGGGCAGGGGTTGCCCGATGTGACGCGGTGGCCTCCTGCGTGGGTGAGGGCTCTCCCCCGTGGAGCGCACCTTGGCACCTGCCACAGGCTGCTGGCTGCAACACGCCTGGTTTGAAGGGTCCTGTTTCCCCCAGTGTGGGAAACTGACTGCGTTGAACCTAAAATCCCACACTTCCTCTTTTGACAGCTGCTTCAGCTCATTAACTGACCACAACGAGCAAGTTAAGTGCTCTCAAGTGGAACCCCGCTGGCTTTAATTGCCTGCGGGATTCCCACCAGCGGGGCTTTCGCGCGCAGCCCCGCACGTCAGCGCGGTACCCGGAAGTGGCCGGGATTTCGTCCGAATCCGGTCACGTGATTGGAGATCGGGATTTTCGGGGCCCCCCCGCTGGAAACCCGCAGGTAACCCGACCCTAAAATCGAGCCCCTTATGTGTGAATCCTAGTCCTGCCTGCTTTCCTATGTTTTGGATCCTTTAAAGTATTTCTGCTCATTTTCGAGGTCCCTTTTAACCTCCTTATTAAACCACTGTGGTGTCGGTCTTGGTATGTTTCTCTTGTATTTAAACTGAGTAAGCTTTCTTTCCTTATTCTGCATGATGGTTTGAAATAAATTCCAATTTTCTTCTGCCTTTCTATTTTGAATTATGGTTTCCCATAATGGCCAAAAGTAAATGCACTAAATGCAAGACTTCGACTCGATGCATGGATTTCATTGCATGTACAGATTCTGATTAATCTAATCTTTGATTTTTTTTCCATTTGTTCAATATGTAAATGATCTTGTAATTGGAGGAACTAGTTTGGATTTATTGGGCTCGATTTTACCGTCTGGTTTCCTGTGGGTTTCCAGCGGGGGGGGGCCCCGAAAATCCCGATCTCCAGGCACGTGACCGGATCGCGCCACGATCCCGCCCACTTCCGGGTTCCCCGATGATGTGCGGGGGTGCGTGCGTGGCCCCCGCTGGTGGGAATCCCGCAGGCAATTAAAGCCAGTGGGATGCCACTTGAGGTTATTTATTTTGCTTGTTCAGGTCATTAACTGACCTGATTAAGGGACTGTGTGTGATTTTGGGGAAACATGGGACTGTTTCACACACTGGGGGAAACAGTCGTAGTTGAACTGGACGTGTTGCAGCCGTCAGCCTGTGGCAGCTGCAAAGGTCCATTTGACAGGTGTGGGAGGGGTGGGGGGTGGGGGGGGGGGGCGGGGGGAAGACCCTCAGCCATTGCAGGAGGCCGCTCTGTCACTTGGGACAAAGTGTGGCCTCCACCACCCCCCTCCAGACGGTCAAAGTCACCAACCTGCACACTCACCCCGGGGTCCGGAGACATGTGCCTACCTTGCGGACCCCCTCAGATGTACATATTGCGGATGGGGGCCGCCGTAGCTGCAGTCATGACCCCCTCGGAGGGCGAACAGCATCACCAGACTCACCATCCACGCCGTCCACCTTTGACATGTGGAGCTCCACAACAGAGTGCTGTGACACATCCACCTGTACAGCAGGAGGGAGGGCTACCGCAGAGAGAGACGCGTCGCAGAGGGCACTACCCTCGCCACAGGGTCCACAGACCGAGGCGCAGCTCCCCGGACCTCTCCGAGCAGCAGTGCACACGGAGGCGCAGATTCACTCGACATGTAGTCGTGGAGATCTGCAGGCTCTTTCATGCCGAGCTGCTCCTGGCTGGCCCCAGCACCATCTGCTTACCTGTCGCTGTCAAAGTCACCACTGCCCTCCACAACTTCTCCTCCGCATCCTTCCAGGGTGCAGCCGGGTACACCGCCGATGTCTCTCAGTCGTCTGCGCGGAAGAGCCCTGCAAATACACCTGCACCTACTCTACAGTAACACAATGGGTGGCATCAGTGGTGGGTCCTCATAGTGATACCCAGGAGCGGGCATTATTGGACACAACAGACAGGATTCGCGGAGACATGGCAGTGGTGGTGCCAATATAATGTGTGATGTTTGTTGCTCTGTAATTCAATATAGGTAACACCCATGACAAACCCTCAGACACCCTTGTGCATCCCCTTCATGCTCACGACACGTTTGCCTTACGCTGCCTACTGCACATATGTGATGCATGCCCTGTGGCTGCAGCACAGGTGGTGGCAGGTTGAGTGAGGCTGGCCGTGAGGGAGATGCACAAGAGGGTGAGTATGGGATAGAGCCATGAGATTGTATGAGGATTGGGTTGCGTGTTAGTGGCGGGGTGAGTACTGGCAAGGTGAGTAGGTGGAGGTAAGATGAGGATGGGGTTTGAGTGGATATGAGGGGTGATGTGACAGAGTAGTGTTGGCGGTGCCGAAGGAGATGTGGGGTGGGGGCAGTGTTGTGGCAGACGGAGTGTAGGGGAAAGACTTTGTGTTCTCACTGCGGCTGACCTAATGTGGTCATTGCAGCGCCTCCTGCACTGTATGCAGGTGGGCGATATGTTGGTGGCGCAGGTGACCCCCTCTGCCACCTCGAGCCAGGCCTTCTTGGTGGCAGAGGCAGGCCGCTTCCTCCCACCCGCCGGGTGGAAGATCTCTGTCCCCCCACTCCTCCTCACCCCATCTGATGATACCTGGGGTGAGGCATCATTAAACTGGGAGCAGCCTTCCCCCTGGGCTGCTCCATGCTGTAATTTGTTCCATTGGTTGCAGCATCTGTCAGTGGAGGACTGCCCCTTTAACTAGAGAGCCTCCAGCTGACAGATCGTACTGCGCATGCGCAGTCCGCCCGACGCGCAGACCAGCAGCACGGACCCCGGAGGAGCAGGTAAGTGATTCCAATTAGTGGATTGCCTGCTACGATCGCGCGGGCAACCCACTAATTTCACCCGGCGCGGAGGCCACGCACCCGAAACCCATCCCGCCGGAAACCCGCAGGCCTGCTAAAATCAGGCCCATTGAGTCTGATGAAGAAAAATGACCATTGAACAAAAGAAAACGGAAGCACCTTGGGTTAATGACAAAATAGGGATGATTAACCTCACATGGTCAAGCTCCCAGATTCCTTGTCGCTTTTCTGAAAATGTTACATGCTCCAGTTTAAAAAAATAGGCAACTGAACTGAATGGATATTTTAAGAAATATGTCTGGACAGGATCCTACAATGTCTTGATCCTCAAGTGTTCACTCAGAAACTATAATGCCATGGTTCAATTAGGTGGTAATATTTCTTGAAGTACCTGTCTGATTTAGCCATGTTCCTTGGTTCATTTGTTCAACAGATCATTCAGGAGTAAAGTTCATAGGACATTAGGGAGCATTCTAAGTCGAGCAGTAAAGTTTAAAATGTAGATTCAAGATTTTGAAGACTGGGTTTTAATAAAAGTAACATTTGAGTGTCAGATTTTTAAAGCTATGCTGTTCAGTCACAAATTTACTTTAAAGACACAAACAGTCCATCCATTGCCTCTGCTTATTTTATGGTTATTATCCACAGGCCCCATTTTTAAAAAATCCCACCCAATGCTGGTGGTATAAAATTTAATACCAAATATATTTTGCAATAGATTAACATAATACTGAATTGTATTATTTTAGCTTGGGGCTGTTATCAGTTTATTCAAGAAAAATTTGCATTCATATAACACCTTTCATAACCTCAGGACATCCCAAAGCGCTTTACGGCAAATGAAGTACTTTTAAAGTGTAGTCACTGTTGTAATGTTAGGAAGCGTGGTAGCCAATTTGTGCACAGCAAAGTCCCACAGACAGAAATTAAATTAAAGGACAGATAATCTGTTTTTAGGTGTTGGTTGAGGGATAAATGTTGGCCAAGACATCGGAGAGAACTCCCTTGCTTCTCTTCGAAACAGTACAATGGGATCTTTTACGTCCATCTCAAAGGGCAGATGGGCCCTTGGTTTAACGTCTCATATAAAAGACAGCACCCTCACTACTACAATGCAGTGCTCCCTCACTACTACACTGGAATGTCAGCCTACATTTTGTGCTCAAGTTGCTGGAGTGGGGTTATGAACTTATAACCTTCTTGACTCGGAATCAAGAGTGCTTCCCATTGTGCCACGGCTCACAGAGACAGCAAAACAGAAACCAACATTTATAGTGTTGACTCCTTCAGAAATTCAAAATTGTTTTCACTTTTAGAACAAAATACCTCCATTAAATCTTTAATATTTAACTTTACAACCACATGCTGTCAGTGCATAATATTGGTACTTTCTGCACTGATGTCCCATGTTTTAAAAGAAGAATGTGTACAAAATTAACATGCAGATTAATCGAAGTGAAATAAGTGAGTAATGCAAATATCATTTACTTTTTGTCCCAACAAACCCACTGTGCTCTGGCATTTCCAACTTTCCTATCCAAAACATTTTTTTTGAGCTGCATCATTTAAATCCTCCACAATCAGTAGCGAATATAAAAATGGTAACCTTTCACAGATTGTTTTTATTTTATTTACGGCTTTTACTTTCTCTTCCTTGTGTAAATATTTGAACATGAAAAGCTAGTGGTGTGTAAACTTTTATTTGAAATTTGTCCGCGTTTTCTCACCCTAAAAGTCACCTACATTCACTTTGTTGACACTGGACAAATCCCAGGGGTAAGATTTTCAGTCCTGACCTGTACACCTCTGATGTCAACTTGCATCAAAAACCATATTTAAAAGTGATAAATTGGTGTTCTTCAAAGAAGCCAGAGGGACATCCTCATGTTGATCTAGCCTTATATCCACAGTTAAGCAAGGGAAGTTTCCCAATTCTTCCCTTTGACATAGAACTGCTCATATGATTAACAATTGCAAGCAGCCCAGTTCGTATGGCTGATCAATGCGAACGTAGGAACAGGAGTAGGCCATTCATCCTCTCAAGCCTGTGTGGTCATTCGTTTAGGTCATGGCTCCCCGCGATGACCACTGACCCTGACCCCCAATGACTCCTAACCCCCGACGACCGTCCCCCCTCCCAGATGACCCCCGACTACCCCGACCCAGCCCCCTGACTCCGACCCACCCACAACTAAGACTTACCTTCTCGCACCCACTTCCTTCCTCTTCTGCTGTCCGACTGACGGCCAGCCTGTCAATCAGGCTGGCCTATCGGACAGGAAACCGACAAAAATAAGACGTCCTTACGTCAAAATCGTAAGGAGATCCAGGAAACCCATAATTCCGAGTTTCCAACAGGAAATCCCCCTTGCCCTCTTCCCGGCTCAGTGTTAAAATTTAGGCCTTGGTGTCCTAAAATTAACTCAATACTCCAGATGGGGTAACTGAAGTGCCACTTCCTCACTTTTGAATTCTAATTCCCTTGAGATAAAAGCCAACATTCTTTTAACTTTTTTGATTACTTTTTGTACCTGTACAGTAGTTTTTAGTGATGTGTACATGGACACAAATCTCTTTGCTCCTTTACAACTCCTAGTCTTTCACCATTAAGAAAATATTGCAATTTATCTTTCTCAGATCTAAAGTGGATGACGTCACCCTTCCCCACATTAAACTCCCTCTACCATAGTTTGTCCACTTATTACCTCTGCCTATGTCTCTTTGTAACTTCATCCTGCCATCCACCCAACTTACTGTACCTCCTAACTTAATGACATCTGCAAACTTGATATACAACTCTCTATTTCTTCAACAAAAGTCATTAATATATATGGTGAAAAGCTGGGGCCCCAGTACAGATCCCTGGGGATCACCACTGGTCATATCCTGCCAGTCAGAGAACAAACCCTTTATCTCTACTCTGTCTCCTACCACCCAGGTTGGAAATCGAACCAAGTTCCTGAGAGTCCAATATTCTAATACTGTGGTTAATCAAATCATAGTCTACAAATGTGTTGAAAATAGAAGCCGCATGGCTCCCCGATGGCAATCGACGTTTAGAGAACTGAGCTGGACGAAGGAAGGAAAGTCACAGGTTCATCTCCTAGCCTGCCTGCAGTAGCTGATTTCAGCTGGGAAAGCAATAGGTGAGCCACAAATCTTCAGTGCCTCTGGGCTGGGGAGTTAAAAAAATAAAACAGCTCGGGTTTCCTCTTATGATTGTTATCCAGTGACTCCTGCTGAAAAGAGTGTGGACAGGATTGAGTCCAGCTGTGATGTCCCCAAGATCAAGTTGCCTGCTGACACTGGCAGAACTTCCCAACTTTCCTCTGCCACTGGTGTGGCCTCGTATGCAGTGGGTGGTGGTGGGGGGCTTTCGGAAAATCACAGGTGCATTACCTATGATTTTCCATTGATTAATGTCACTAGATAGCCAAGATTTTCCAATCAGTTGCCAGCTGTGTGCAAGGTCCTACCTGTGGCAAGGGGACTCAGATGGTTCCGCCCTTACTGTCAAAGTTCACACCCGAGGAATAGGCACTTGAGTGAGGTACCTGAGTACCCAGTGCCCCAGCACCACGAAGAGAAGATGGCGGCACCAGATTTTTCCATCAGCTTCGATTGCAGCAAAAAAGTATTTAGGCCGTGCATAATTAATTTTCAAAAATGTGACATCTTCTAGTCCCAAGGAGGAAAAAAAAATGGAATATCAGGCCATTTATGTCACCCGATACAGATTTTACAAGTTTGAATTCAAAGCTGCTATCATCATGATGCCTTGAATAGCAGGTCAAGCCCGATTTTGGAATGCACAGCGCAAAAGCATATAAATTCTCTAGTCTAGCATCATCAACCACAACATTTTGAAAATATTTTAGAACAAGTAGTCAGGTGTTTGCAATTTTTTTTAACTGTTTGTCATTAGAAGCAAGACCTATTCTGTACCCTTTTTCCTCAGTCATGTGAATAACTGGTAATGCTTGTTCTCTCAAAGTTCAAACTGCAGCCAATGCTTCGGAGACTGGTTTGATAGAATCCGCAGATTGCGCAGTGGTGGCATAGATGGTGTCTGGCATGTATTTCAGAATAACTGTGGAGCACTGAGTTTAAAGACAATACAATCTGGACAACATAATGTTCACTGTTTCAATCTCTTTAAAAATGAGCCAAAGATTATTGGTTTATTATCCCTAGCGACTGCAGATACATATTTAAACAACAAAACCAATCAATCATAATCAAAAATGTTATGCAGAAATAAATGCAACTCTCACTAATTACCACAACCAAAAGAAATACTATGTTTAAATTTTAGTCAGGTAGGGTCCTTGAACTTCATGACAGCCTCTATACATTGAAGTTACATGAAGCGTCGTAGCATAGTACAACTCAATTTGGGATAAAATAGCATTTGTAATTTAAGAAGTGCTTAAATGAAAGGACAGAGGGAAGTTTTGAGGTTGCACAAAGGACTGAGCCTTGAGATTTGCAGCTGATGTATGTTTTGGTCAAATACAAACACTTGGAACTTACACAAGTCGCTGACTGTGCAAAAGCACAAACACTCATGTGCAGCCAATGTAGAAATTGTAAATGTAAATGATTCAGCCTGTGGGCAAGTGCACATGCCAGACATTCAAATTCATAAAGATTTTTATTACACTGCGCCCTGGAAAACTGCCTAACTGGCTAGCTAGGTTCAGATAGTAAAACCTACATGAAATTGCAAAAGAAAATGCTTCTAAGCTTTAATAACTCCTATGTTACAAGGAGGATGCAATGTTAGGCTTATCTTGCAGGGCATCATTTTCCTACTAGTTCCAATGAAAAACAAAATCCAAGCAAGAGCCAGATATTGATTGAAACCAGATGGAAACAGGCTCCTGGAGTCAGGAACGGACTGGTGGTCTGATGACATCAGCAGCACGATGAAGCAATTTTGCAGGTAATAAAAATCACTGCTGGAACTGTCAGAATTATTTTATTTCTGCTTCAAGTTTCAGATACGATCCTTTGCTTATACAGGAATAAACTATGGAATATGTTAAGTGCACCATTTAGGAATAAAGAGCTATTTCTTATATCATATCCATATAATATACAGTAGCTTATCCCATTTTGTGTTTTCACACTACTAACAGTAACTCTATATTATTAAACATCATGCCAGTGCAAGTTTCATTCATTCTGATTAAGGGCCCCAGATGAAGATTAATATTCACTATACTGCTCAAATATGTTGCTCCCTTTCTGCTCTATTAGTTTCTCGCCTGTTTAAAATATCACAAACAGGAATTTACACAGAACATTACCAGACAAAAATAAACCCCAAATATTTATCACTTTCAGAGGCCAACTGACCTGTTGTGCACTTCTAGCACTTGGTTGTTTTTTGTCTTAAATTTGAATGCACTCTTTGCCCCTGTAACCACCAACTTTGCCTATGACCCCCTTAGCACAGGTACTGTTTCTCTTTCATTCAAACTGCAGTAATCACACCCTTTCTCAAAAATACCATTCTTGATCTCTCTGTCCTCTCCAATTACCATCCTATATTTAACCTCCCCTTCAAGATCCTTGAATGCCATCTCACTTGTATTCACCTCACCCATCACTCCCTATTCAAATCCTCTCAGTCCAATTTCCAGCCTTCTTAGTCAATGACTTCCTCCATTTTGGCAGCCGTGTTACTTACCCCTCCTTGTCCTCTCCATGGCACCTGACAGAGTCAACCAGTACATCCTCTTTCACTATCTCTCCTTTGGACCAGGGAAATGCCCTCATTTGGTTCCACTCCTTCCTATCAAACCATAACCAATACATCTCTGGCTTACCCCAAGGTTCCATCTTTTGCCCCCTACTTTTCCTCATTTACTTACTTCCCTTCAGAAACATTTGCCTCGGGCATTAGGTCAGTTCCCACATGTATGCTGATGACACCCAGCTTCAACATACTGCCACCAATTCTATGACCATTTTGTTTCTGCCATAACGTATTTCTGACACCAAGCCATGGAAGATCCAGAATTATCTCCAATGAAATAGATGCTGTCAACATCTATTGAGAATAGAGCAGACCACGACAGCGAGATTAGTTTTAGATAGAATCAGTACAAACATGACTGTGTTATAAAAACTTCTATGATACGAAATACTGGCAAAATAGAATCTATACTTTTCAGTCTTCACCAATAATGTTGTCCCATTCTCCCAACTTCATCTTTCTCCCTGGCTGTTCGATCAGGCAGAATCAGGTGGGCCATAATTTCAGTGCTCTGCTTGACAGAGTTTCAAACTCTTTTTCCTATTCTTCAACAAGATCGCTTATTTCAACCTTGCAATATCATCTGCCTCCATCCTCCCTCATCCCCACTGCTGCCAAAATTCTGACAAAAATTAAACATTTTTGCCCTAAGATTTAGCTTGGTATTGGCTTCTTTAATTTGGACACAGTACATAAGGAGTAAAAACCATCTTCATTCACAGATGGTGGTTCCTGCTCAATGTTACATTCTGTTGCCATAATCATAACCTTGTCTTATCCTACCTTTGCAAACATCTCCAGTCTCAAGTTCCATCTCCTTTAGTTCCTCAGACTCTGGTCTCTTTTGCATCCTCCATTTGCCTCGTCCAAAAAAACGATAGCAGAACTTTCAGCTGCTCCAGTCCTATTCTCTGGAATTTGTTCCTTAAACCTTGTTATACTTCTTTTAAGTCTCCTCAAAAATTATCTTTTCCACTGCTTCTCAGCATCCTCTCTCCACCGAGACATTTTATTGGCCCGTAAATTTCTCTGAGTGGCAAACGAACTGCGCTCGCCTCTCTGTAGATTTATACTAACCCAATAATTTACCGCGGTCTTTACTGCGGGAACCTCCTCTGATAGGAAGCGGAGAAGAGCCCAGCGTTAACTCCAGCGAAGCTAGGACCCATGGGAAGAGTGAGAGGATCAATCTCTCCCCTTGACCAATCAGATTGCAGCATCTTTGAAAAGCTGCAAAGAGTCAAAACCCTTGAAGTATAAGTTGCAATGTAAAAAACCACGAAGTGAAAACTACAATAAAATCATTTGTAAAAACAGTTATAGACGGCAAAAAGAGAGGGTAAGAAATAATTGAATGAAATAAAAGAGACAGAAGGAAAAAGTAAAAAGCGTTTGTAATTTTTTTAAATTTAAAAACATTTTTTAATGACCAAAAACTATTACAATAAGGAGTAATGAGACTCCACATTTTTAGAAAGTTAATTTTTAGTTGTTTTGTAGTCATTAAACTTAGTTTAGACCTGGTATATTTGAGCGTACCTGTTTTGTGATGATATTAGTTCGTTTCCTGCTGGGCAGAAGAGCAAGTTGGCGCTGGTCCGTTAATTCTATTGATTGCAGCCAGCGAGTTCCCTTTAAGGCGAAGCTGCCAGATCGCAGGCAAATCTGGAAGAGCAAGTTCTAGATTTCTGCATTTGACTGCACACGTGCAGGCGGCAGAACTTGCTCTTTCATTTGGCCACTAAAAAAGCTCAACGCCCACCATTCTTCTCAAAGCAATTTCCAGTCCATTATGTGATAACAATGCAAGTTACACAATTTCACAGGATTGCTTATTACCTTCTACAATGGATCTGAAATCAGGTAAATGTAGACAAATGGCAGTTTTTACATAAAGGCAATGCAGTTTTCCTTTGCAAGAGCTGTAGTAAGTGTAATCCAATATTTGATGGCCCATCAAATTTTGACAAGCTGTGAAAGACCAGTTTGAAAAGGTGGCCTCATTGTAAATCGGCTTTGTGCTAGATAAGTAGGACTGTGAGCAATGTGAACCAAACTTGAAAAACTTACCAGATAGTCACATCCAGCAGCGAACCGTTAAAACTTAATTTTAAACTTCATCTTTGCTTATGCCTGTTGGGTTAGCTCGATGCTAACATTAAAATCTAACTGACATTTGGATAGCAGCAAGTGGAGCTCTGTGCAGACTTGTTTTCTGTGTGTTCATCTGCTTTGGACTCTCTTGCATAACATCCAAAATCGTTGACCTGACATTTTTTATTCCAAGCATCTTTTCTGTAAATGCTGAGAGATCAGCCCATGTCATTGAAGGGGAAGGATATTTGGATTTTCTTCTTCATTTGGACTGTAATCTGCATTTACCTTTGTTCCGCTGCAAACATCTTCAGTTTCAATGAGGGCTGTAGGCTTATCATCAAGTAAATAAGCACCTATCATCACCAGCTTGTTCTCAGAATGGCATTTTGCAATTACAATAATGAGGCTTCCCTATAATCACCGATTGGTGCACTGCTCGACAGCTCTCTGTGGTTTGATAAATGTGAATTACAGATAAAGGTTTGAATTAGAGCACATAGTTATTTTAAGACTTTACATTATTTGAATCCAGTAATACATATTTGCTTAATGCAGACTGTCACAGTCCCCAAATATTAATGTACAGCAGTGCAAAGCTCAAGCTACATTTGGGCAACTAATCTACATGCTCAAAAGTCAGTCCTTGAAATGATTCAAGTCATGCTTCTCGTGTGCTGTAATCATGGAAACAGTTTGACACATATATAGCCCAGAGACCGCTCAGTGATACAAGATTTATTTATATGGCAAAGTCCTTAGGTGCTTAAGCACCTCACTGGCAACCATTTGGGAAAAACATACAAATAGTTAATTTTAATGGAACAGTGATTTTAAAATGAAACAATTCTTTAATTTTGAAACAAGAACAATGGCCCCGATATTAGAGTGGAGGCGGGATGGCAGTGGGGGGCGGGGGTGGTGATTGTGTGGGTTACCCATGGGCCCAATGAAAAAAATGTCTGTTTTGCACGCGATCGCGAGTCAGTTGGTGCCACTTAACGTGGCTTCCAGGTTTGCTGTCCAAAAGCTGCGCAGCGGGCAGACAGCGCACCCGCATCACAGGCTGTCAGCTGGAGGAGCTCTATTTAAAAGGGGCTGTCCTCCAATGGCTTCTCCTAAAGCAAACACCCACACACCACAATGGAGCAGCACAGGGGCAAGGCTGCTCCTAGATTCAGCGATTCCTCACTCCAGGTGCTCTTGGATAGGGTGAGGAGGAGGAGGAGGAGGGGGGATATGTTTTACCCGGCGGACGGGAGGAAGTGGCCTGCCTCTGCCACCAAGAAGGCCTAGCTTGAGGTGGCAGAGGAGGTCACCAGCAGCAGCATCTCCCGCACCTGGATCCAGTGCTGGAAGCACTTCAGTGACCTAACTAGGTCAGCAAAAGTGAGTATACTTACTGATTCTCCTACATTCCATGTTCCACATCACCGCCTCAACCCCCAACTCATTCTGCACTGCCAACACTACTCTTCACGTCACTCCTCACACCCACTTAAGGCTCATCCTCAGCTTACCTGCACTTCCTTACCTCCCCATTAGTCATCCCACCACTACCACTCAACCCAATCCTCATACAATGTCATGGGTCTGTCTCATACTCACCCTCTGAAGCATCTCTTTCACAGTCAGCCACACCCAAACCAACGCATTCATCAGTTGGCCAGGTCACCATCACTCACCCACGTGTCTGTACTTTCTCCCCTTATAGGAGAAGAGAGCTCAGAATGCACAGGAGAGGGAGAGGACCAGAGGGAGGCCGCAATAAATCGTTGTCCTCACAGGTGCAGAGCAGGAGGCGCTGGAGCTGAGCCAAACCCTCGAGTGCCTGTCTATCGGGGACGCCGAGACTGGCACCCGACAAATGTCTGGTGACAGAACTTTAACATTCAGCACACACAATATGAATTGATGTTAACATGCCTTGCCATCTTCAGCACCTCAATATGCTCATCACAACATGACACATCTGTGATGATGCTTAATATTGCCTCCTGTTCACTTACAGGGCCTTCAGCGACCGCAGTGACGGCAGAGAGCGATTCATCAGAGGAGCTTCCAGCCTCTGAGGGGGCACTGTCATATCTGAGCGAGTCATCCACCAGCGCAGATATTCACACCTCGGTGGGTCCTAGTCCTCAGTTAGCTGGGGTGGCACCTGGTGAGTTACCACACCCGAGCACGAACAGACACTGGTGGCTGGGGCAGCTGTGGAGAGTCCGCATCGGTGGGTGGGCACACTCCTCTCCAGGCTCTGCTCAGCTGGATGCAGATGCTGAACCCTGGGGGCCATCCTTTAAAAGGAGAATGATCGAGGGACAGCAGCACATTTGCGAGGTGCTGGAACAGGAGCCACGCACACTCTCCACAATAGCGCAGAGGATGGAGGAGTCCAACTCCTGCATTTGTGGAATGGTGGCACAGGTACGGGAGGGAATCTCTGAGATACTGACAGAGACGTGAGCAACTCTCTGAGATACTGTTTCGGGTAAGTGCGGGAATGTCTGTAATGGAGAGAAGGCTAGCCTCCATTGAGCTTCAAGCACGGCTCAACAGGCCCTGACAATGGCCGTTTGGAATCACAGCAAACAACATTCTGCCACCTTAAACAGGCAGGCAGATACACTAGCACTGGCCTTACAAGGCTTCACACACGCCCTCCAAACTGTTGTCCAGCAGAGTGGTAGGAGTGAAGTGGGCCTGGTCCAGGAGAGGGATGATGGCGAAAGGGGACATGGAAGTGGGGACGCCACTCAAAGCGCTCCCATGTCTCACCCATTGCCCCCTCTCAACTAGTACTCGCAATGCTGCCTCCTCTCCAAGTGGCCGAGTCTGCCCCTGCACAGGTGCAGGTGGAGCAGTCTTTGGAGGGGCCCTCACGGGCACCGAAACCCAGAGGGCGTCGGCCCAAAGCATCTAATCAGTCAGGGCATGATCATCAACAAACTGCCACTACCTCTGCTGCAGCCACAGGGGATGCACCACGTAGAAGTAATTGGAAGAAAAAGGCAAAGGTTTTGTAAGCACAAAGGGTATGCACAATGGTTTTTGATGGTTGGTCATTTTTTAATTTATATTAGCTTTTTGTTAAGATCACATTAAATATTATGATTCTCACCACTACTGCCACCATTCTAGACTGGCTTTTGTGATTGGGCCTTTTCATGAGGTTCACCATGAACGCCGACACTTGATGTCATCCACTGGGTCACTTTACAGTGGGTATATGGTGTAGTTGCAGAACTGTTTTGTGCAGGGAGGGGTGGTGGCTGGTGTGGGTCCTTCTCTATCCAGGTGGTGTGAGGACTGGACTCTTCACAATTTCTGAAGTAAGGAGAACCGTTCATGACTCCCTGGCCTCATGATCAGCCAGGTGAGCCGCTGCTCTGCCCATAGCAGGGTTCCTCCTGCTCCTTCTCCTCCTCCGCCGTCTCATCCTCAATGTGGGTGGCAGATGTGGATGGGGCCTCCTCAAGCGGTACCCCTCTCTGATGTGCCATGCTGTGCAGGGCACAACAGATGACTATAATGTGTCCCACTCTGTCTGGTGCGTATTGAAGCGCTCCCCCAGAATGATCAAAGCACCTAAATCGTATCTTGAGCAGCCCTGTAGCATGCTCAATTGTAGACCTGGTGGCGATGTGGCTGTCATTATATCGACGCTGTTGCTCGGTGATGGGGTTCCTTTGGGGTTTCATGAGCCACGTGTGCAGGGGGTATCCCTTGTCCCCGAGGAACCAGCCCTTAAAGGTGTTCAGTGCGTGGAAGAGGGGCGGGTCGTTAGATTCTCTGAGGATGAATGAATCGTGGCAGCTGCCAGGGAATCTGACGCACACATGAAAGAATCTTTTGTGGTGGTCACAAACGAGGGGAGTGTTGATGGAGTGTTAGCCCTTCCTGTTGATGAACAGTCCTGGCTCGTGTGGAGGTGCTCTGATTGCTATATGGGTGCAATCGATTACACCCTGCACCCGTGGGAAGCCAGCCACAAAGTGGAATCCCACTGCCCTCTCCGTCTGGCTGAGGTCGTCCATGGGGAAGTTGATGTAGTGCGAGGCCCTGCGAAACAATCCGTCTGTGACCTGCCTTATGCACTTGTGTGCAGACAACTGAGACACCCCAGTGATATCACCGGTGGCACCCTGGAATGATCCGGAGGTGAAGAAGTTGAGGGCAGTGATGACTTTGACAGCGACAGGTAAGGAGATGCTGCTCGGCCCAGCTGGGAGCAGCTCGGCATGAAGGAGGCTGCAGATGTCTGTGACTACCTGGCGACTCACTCTGAGCCTCCATATGCACTGCTCCTCAGAGAAGTTCAGGAAGCTGAGCCTCGGTCTGTAGACCCTGTGGCGAGGGTAGTGCCTCCTGCGACGTCGCTCTCTCTGTTGTTGCCCTCTGTCCTCTCGTGCAGGTGCCTGTGGCACAGCACTGTGTTGTGGAGCTCCAAGTGGCGGAGGTGGATGCCGTGCCTGGCGAGGCTGGTGATGTTGCTCGTCCTCGGATGTAGTGATGAATGCAGCCATGGCGCCCCCCATCCTGACGGTGTGAGTTTGAGGGGGTCCGCAGAGTAGTTAAATATGTTTGAACAGAAGAATTTTGAGTGGAAAGTAAGAATTTGCAGTGAAAACACAAAGAACTTGCAGCCAAAACTTTATCTGAAAGAACTGAGTGCCCTGCTGCAATAAGTGACCTTTGCTCCCCATCTGTCAAATAAGTATTTGAACGTCTCACTGGCTGCTGGCTGAAACATGTCTGTTGCAACATGGAGTATTTCCCACAGCACGGAAAACACGCTGAGGATCCATCAAAATCACACCTCGCCTCAAAGTGGAAAAAATTAAGTACTTCAACTACTTAAGCTATCTCAACAACTGTGTAAAGTATCATCCCGCTGGCTTTAATTGCCGGTGGGACTTCCGCATTCGGGAGCTGCGTGTGCAATCAGAAGCGTCAGTGGGGAACCCGGAAGTCTACGGGTTGGAGCCAGGTTCCAAACCCGAACTGAATTTCCCCGATTTTCGGAGCTCCCCGCCCCCAACACACCGGCAATTTCCCGGGAAAATTGAAGCCAATGTGTTTATTGATATGGCCTATAACAATGTGGGCGGAATCAGAGAAAAAACAGCTCATTCAGTACAGGTCCATGTTTTGTTGAAAGATTTTTTTTTTCCAAGCTTCTGCTTTTTGTGTCAATTTTTATTCTATTCTGCAAGGGAGTAAAATTACATGTTGACTGTAAAAAGAATATGAGGATAAATGATATAGAATTCGAAGCAATATTTTTCTGTTTGAAATAAAGAGAAATGGGTGTTTATCAATATAATTTTATAACAAGTGTGAATATAAGATTTTGAAATTTGCAATTGTTGGCAATGTTATTTTGTCAGCAGTAATAAAAAACGTGGTCAATTAGACCCTATGGGCCCGATATTAGGAGGGCGGCGGGTTCTCAGCGGGGGGTCGACTGGGCGCGTGGGTAACGCGCCCGGTGAAATCGGGGTGCTCCGCACGCAATCGCAGGCTAATTGCAGCTACTTACCTTTGCTTCCGGGTTTTGCGTTGGAAAGCTGCGCAGCGGGCGGGCTGCGCATGCGCATCGTAGGCTGTCAGCTGGAGGAACCCTATTTAAAAGGGGCAGTCCTCCATTGACTGATGCTGCAGAAAATAGGCAAAATTACAGCATGGAGCAGCCCAGGGGGAAGGCTGCTCCCAGGTTTAATGATGCCTCACTCCAGGTATCATTGGATGGGGTGAGGAGGACGGGGGAGGACAGAGATCTTCCTCCCGGCGGGCGGGAGGAAGCGGCCTGCCTCTGCCATCAATAAGGCCTGGCTCGAGGTGGCAGAGGAGGTCACCTGCACCACCAACATATCGTGCACCTGCATACAGTGCAGGAGGTGCTGCAATGACCTAAGTAGGTCAGCCCAAGTGAGTGCACTTATTCATTCTCCTACACTCCGTCTGCCACATCACCGCCCCCACCCCACACCTCCTTCTGCACTGCCAACACTACTCTATCACATCACTCCTCACACCCACTCAAAGCTCATCCTCATCTTACCTGCACTTACTCACCTCGCCAGTACTCATCCCGCCACTACCACTCAACCCAATCCTCATACAATCTCATGACTCTATTTCATACTCACCCTCTCATGCATCTCTTTCATGGTCAGCCTCACTCAACCTGCCACTACCTGTGCTGCAGCCACAGGGAATGCATCACATATGTGCAGTAGGAAGCGTAAGGCAAATGTGTCGTGAGCATGAAGAGGATGCACAAGGTTGTTTGAGGGTTTATCATGGTTTTTACTTATATTTAATTATTTAATTTCTGAGCAACTCACATTACATATTATATTGTCACCACTACTGCCACGTCTTTGCAAATCTTGTCTGGTTTGTACAATAATGCCCTTTCCTGAGGATCACTATGAAGACCCACAACTGATGCCACCCATTGTGTCACTGCAGAGTGGGTGTAGGTGTATTTGCAGGGCTCTTTTGTGCAGATGACTGAGAGACGTCGGCGATGTCCCCAGTGGCACCCTGGAAGGATGCGGAGGAGAGGTTGTTGAGGGCAGTGGTGACTTTGACAGCGACAGGTAAGAAGATGGTGCTCGGGCCAGCCAGGAGCAGCTCGGCATGAAGGAGGCTGCAGATGTCCACGACTACACGTCGAGTGACTCTGAGCCTCCGTGTGCACTGCTGCTTAGAGAGGTCCAGGAAGCTGAGCCTCGGTCTGTGGACCCTGTGGCGAGGGTAGTGCCCTCTGCGATGCATCTCTCTCTGCGTTTGCCCTCCCTCCTGCTGTGCAGGTGGATGTGTCACAGCACTGTGTTGTGGAGCTCCACGTGTCAGAGGTAGACGGCGTGGCCGGCGAGGTTGGTGATGCTGTTCGCCCTCCGAGGAGGTCATGACTGCAGCTACGGCGGCCCCCATCCAGAAGAGGTACATCTGCCGGGGTCTGCAAGGTAGGTACATGTCTCTGGACCCCGGGGTATGTGTGCAAGTTGGTGAATTTTATTGTTAGGAGGAGGGTGGTGGAGGCTAAACTTTGTCCAAAGTGACAGAGTGGCCTCCTGCAATGAGTGAGGGTCTCCCCCCTCCACCTGTCAAATGGACCTTTGCAGCTGCCACAGGCTGATGGCTGCAACACGTCCATTTGAACTGGGAGTGTTTCCCCCAGTACCGGAAACAGTCCCAGTTGTTCGGAAAATGCCACCCCTCCTAAAATATCATGTTAATCAGGTCTGTAAATGACCTGAAATACCTAAATAATTACCTTAAGTGCAAAGCCGGTGGGAGTCCCACATGCGGGGGCTGCGCGCCCATGTCAGCGCGTCACTGGGGAACCCGGAAGTGGGCAGGTTGGACCCGGGCTCCAGACCCACCCCGGGAATCCCGGATTTTCGCAGCCCCCCCCCGCCACGAACGCACCCGATCGTGGGTGCGAAAATAGAGCCCTCTGTGTCTCAAACAGCTCATAACTCTCTTAAAACTAGTTTAAATGTCCCAAAATTATTAATCCAGCAATTCAATATGTAATTTTTTGTGGCAGATTGCCATTCAGAATACATGTTTTGGATTAAAGTGGGGAGGCTGTATCAACTACATTCCCCATCCCCACTAGTGTCCTTTGGCAATTTGTCTCACTTTTCTAATCCCCTTGACTCACTGCCTTTATCTCTTCTGCTTCTATTACCCTCAGTTCAGCACTGTCTAGGTTAGTGTTGACTATGTGACTAGTCGGGGACCTTTTCTGTTGCAGAAATATTTTCTTAAAAGGACAACCATAAGAGCAATTGTCTAATTATGTTAGTGAAGAAAATACAAGACAGCGATTTGCTAAATGAGCACATTTATCACAAATTCATAACAGCAAAAGACAATTTCAGATCTAACGTCAGGAAATTCTTCGGCATGACCAACGAGGAATCTTCTGATTAGAGTAATAGTGACACAAATCACCCTAAAATCATTTAAAATCAAGTGGATATTGTGATGAGGGAAATTATAGGTTCTTTCTGGATGGATGAGCTAAGATGGTTTAAATAGCCCTCCTCGTCCTCATTGGTATTTATGTTGAACAGACAGCAACACTTGTCATTCAGAATTTTGCATTAAAGATCAAACTGATTTTATCTCGGGGAGATTAATTGTGCAAGCTCCCAGCCCATTACAACACAGCGATGCCCTGACCATTTTAATTCCTGAGCCTCATTAACATTTGGAAGGTGGGCTACCCTCCCCAATCGCCTGTAGAATCGGGCAGCCCGCCCACGCGACCCGGACAATTTCCGGCACATCTCCCGACTACTTAAAGTGGGGATGCACCTCTTGAAGCGAGGTTGCATTTCCTGCTTGCATTTTCCAGTTAACTGCAGAGATGAGCTGAAAGATTCCCACCCATCAGTAAAGCAAACACCTCGTGCTAATAAAATGGTTGAAACTTTGAAAAAAAATAACAATTTCAGCAAAAAAACAAATCAATAAAGTTCATTCAATTCTCCAGACAGATACCAATGATCTTGAGTGCGTGCAGGTGTGTGCGCTTTTATATAGTGCTGGAAATGGCTATTTCTGGCCTGTACCACCGAGCACGACTGGGCAAGTCCAGCACTGGGCGTTCACCACTCCAAAATTAATTAAAATGGCATTGGAGTCCTATTGACATCATAGGACACCAATTTTTATACTTTACTGAGGCTCCCTGCTATGTCTAGGTCCCAATCAAAATGGCGGCAGGCAGAACGACACCAGGAATGCCCATAATTTCATTGTGCTACCACCCGCCCCCTTTTCTGCCTGAAAATCACCCGCTGTAGGTGTTGGCAGGGGGGTAAAAAAAAGTTTGTCTGATACTCAATCCAGGCCACATGGGAATGAGGTTCTTACATAATGTAATATTTAGTGTTCACTTACAGTATAACCACTTGCATCACATTACAGATCCTTGTCTTTATCCAACAGTTTCTTTCAATTTCAAAGCTTTAAACATTAATATGTTAGAGGTAAAATGTTTTGAGCAAAAATACAAGTTATATTTGCTTTAAAACTCAGACTCAGCAGCTCTTATCAACAAAAGTACATAGGGTAACTAAAAATTTCTGCTTAAATAAACATGTCTAAAAGCAATACTTTTATTCAGAACCTCTTTCAAAACTTGAACAATGATTCAATCCTTCCAGAATTTGCCACTGTTATATTAATCATTTTCTGCTGGTTATTTTTGAATTCTCTTTTACAGGCACAGATATAAAATAAAGGCGACTAAATCATTTATAATGCATTGCAACAACATTACAAATTGCACGATTAAATAACAATGTTTCACTGGTTGCACGTGTTGAGTCCCAAAATAAAATTTTGCAAGTCCAGCCTGAATAAAGCAAACTCCAGATCCTGAAGAGAAAGTAAACCTCAAGGAGCTAAACTTGACAGATTTCGGAGAGGACCATGACAATTTTACATTTGTGCGTATGTTACACTGCAAACCCTCTCAGGTTGGAGTCAAAAATATTTTAAAAGAGAAAGTAATTTTATTGGTTCGCCTTCTCCTTGCCAATTTTCTTAAATGCTTGTTCATTCATGAGTTTCTTAACTTTTTGGTAATCAAGCAATCAGCATCACTCACTTAGCGGTGCTCTGTCCCTTTATGAATATATCTAAACTAATTACGTGGAAGTGTGTCACATTTTTGCATGGACTGCGGACGCACATTGACATTTAGGTAAATAGTACAGAATTGTTCATTCTGGTGGGCTGTTTGAATGGAAACAATTACCTCTTCATGCCAGTTTTCTGCAGTAATGTGAAGCGAGATATTCGGACCAAGCTCCTGTATAAAATGCCTGCGTAAATCTAATTTTGATCTGAACAAGTAATAAGTCAGCACATGCATCAAGCAGGTAATTTAATATATACACACGAGTCTATTAACTGACTTCAGCAACCCTCACAATAAACCCTAGGGGGTGAAATTCATCTCGGGTCATCCTGACCCGAACTGAATGTGATTTCACTGGGGTTGAAAGAATAAACAAGAGTATTACAGAACATTCTTTTTTAGATCACCACTCAGGCCATTTACATTACTGCTGCAATACACTGGCATATTGTTTGTCAAAGTGTTAGCAAAGTTTGATCGTTTTAAAATCCCAAGGTAGGGAGTGCATAACTTGCTAACACCTGAGAATACGCGAGCTTTGATATATACACTGAGAAGGAAAAGTTGCTGGATTTTACATGACATTGGGATATGACAAATGTTAGAGTGATTTACAGTCATCAATATCAGCAGTGAATTATTTCACATACGTAGGCTTCTTCGGAATACAGTGAAATTTTAATTGGCACCAATCCTGCTATTTCAGGTGAATAACATCTGCAAATAACAGTAAAACAAGGGGGTATAGATTCAAATAGATTAACAAGTTTAGGTTAGATATTAGTAACAATTTCACACAACAAATAATAATCACTTCGAATAGAGTTCCATCGAGGGAAGAGGAGGCAAAACTTTGTCATTCAAGTGTCCGTTGGATACTGAGGGTGCAAAATGAACCAAACAATTGGAGAAAATTCAAATAGAAAAATATGAAGGGAGAAACTGACAATTGGTCTGGAAATTAGACAAAATATAAAATGAATCATTGTGCAAAAGTTTATTTTCCACCATTTGCAAATTTCAATGTATTCCTGCTGTATACTCTCACTTTCACCAAGACTAGCATATTCCAGAACATATACTCCCAAGTTGTTTTCTCCAATTTGATAATCTACTTATTAAAAAACTCTGCATTTATTTTGCAAGCAAAGTTATGCGAAAATATATATGGTTAAACCACAGACTATATTGTCACAATATCTGAGTGGTCAATTTGGAATATAGGACAAATCAGCATTAATATCCACCAGAGTTGTTGCAATCTAGATTTGCAACAGCACTGAACATTGCATCAAATTTACAGTACAGATACACCATTTGGCCCAACAGGTTTACGCCCACACGAGCCTCCTCCCACCTTACTTCATCTCACCCAATCAACATATCGTTCTATTCCTTTCTCCCTCATGTATTTATCTAGTTTCCCCTTAAATACATCTATGCTTTTCACCTCAACCATTCCATGCGGTAGGGAGTTCCAGATTCTAACCACTCTGAGCAAAGGAGTTTCTCCTGAGTTCCTTATTGGATTTATTAGTGACTATCTTATATTTATGGTTTAGAATGCTCGACAAAGGATTATGTTTTGTGAGCAAGTTTTGCCATCAAGCAATCAAGCTGGAAGGCATTGGGCAGCAATACTTCCTGATTTGGATAGGTTTCTGAATGCAATATTGACATGGCCTCATCTATGACACAATGACTATCAATCTTGCAAATGCCAAGTTTCAGTCAGGAAAATGGCTCGCTAGAGGTGGCTTTTGTTTAATGAAGATCCTTTTTTAAAAAAAGGAATTGGTCCTACTCCACAAATGGGCGTTGGGAGCCAGGAGTGCAGGTTGCCTGTGGGGCAACTTTGTAAATTTTTCAGGATCCAGTCAAATGCCTTGGAGGCTTTTTAAATCTCCTCCTACCCACCTTAGCAACACTGGATTCCAGTCACATGTTGGCATCCCTTGTGTCCAGTGTTGCTATGGGGGTAATGACATTATGGCATTATTATCGCCCACTTGGACAACACCCGATATTTGGGTAAACTCATTAATGAGCCATCGTCACTTCCAGGAGAATATCTAGAAGTGGCATTGGTTAATGGCACAGCTCCCTGCCCAATTTTCGACCTCCGAGTGAGTGGAAGTGGAAGAGCCTGCCTCTACGGGTCAATTTCCAATTTATCCTGCTGTTCTCAATGCCAGAGTGTCACTCCTGCTGTATTTATCAGCAGCAATTAGGTTTTAGAGGCTGACTTAAATTTAAATCAAATCTATTCGTACTCAAGATTAAGTCAAGTATGCATGCATTTTATGAAAACATAACAAATTGATTATAAAGTCTGTTGCTCACTTCATTTGGACAGTGTGTATATTTGGCACATTATATAGCACTGCACAATACTTGTGATCGAAATGAAGGGAATGACACCCAGGAATGAATGGGGAGGCAGCAGTTCAGGCCTGCTCACATTGATAATACTTTACATTAATATTGAGGTGCACCATTTTATGGAAGTAAATCTGTTTGTGGTTTGGTCAATTGCAATCTCTATCTGAAGAGTTGATTTATAACTAGCACTCTCCGCGCAAGTTTGTCAAACAGATATGCAGTGGGGGAAGGGGGCAATTTTCAACTTTCAAGCCTGCCTGTTTGTTAAAGTGGTTGGAATGTGGAACTCGCTACCACATGGAGTAGCTGAGGCGAACAGCATAGATGCATTTGAAGGGAAGCTAGATAAGTACATGAGGGAGAAGGGAATAGAATAGTCGACCAGTTTTACTGGAGGTGAGGGATACTTGTAAACATGAATTATATTGGGGTTTTGAATAATGGAAAAAAAAATCTAGAAATTTTGTAATTAATACACAAGGAAACTAGCAATTGGGAGCTAGATACTGGGAGCAGTATTTGTGATTTAGAACAGCTTGACTTTCTAAAAGATGGCAGTAAAGTTGTTTTTTTTTAAAACTAGCAGTGATCCAAAATTTTGGAATATAAAATGTCAGTCAGAAAGACTCAATGGTTGTCACAGCCTCAAGTAAACTGCACTTTTTTCCGGTCATGGGATAAGAACTACGCTTTGACACACAGTACAATCCATTCTAAAGGAAAGCTAGACACGCATCAACAGTTTGGCTGTTATTTTTCCTCCCTCTCCCCCCCCCATTCTTCTTCCCCTCTCTCTCCAAATAGTTGAATCGCCCGCCAGCATCCACCGTCAAGTCACATACATACTGAATGGCTACATGGCAAAGTACTGAAGTGAAGAACAGTAGGAGAGAAGAGAAAAGGTGTTCAAAATTAGGAAAGGATCAATATTTTCTGTTTAAAAAATATAATTGTGAAATGCCACTTTTGTATCAAATCCTGTTTAGGTCCTTTCAAAGAGAAGAGAGAAAAAGATTGAATTCAGTCAACGAAAATCAGCAGAGGGAAAGGTATTGTCGAGATGTGAAGAGAAAGAGAGGTTGGTCCAAGTTTCAAATTCGTACACTAGAAAAATCATTGTTTTTAGCCTGTGGGTGGTATAGTAGTCTACACCATGGAATACAAGAGACATGGGGCTCGACTGTCAAGCTGGAATGCGGGTGCATTGGGGGCGGGGGCTCCGAAAATCGGGGAAATCCTGAGCGGGTGAGGAAGCCGGCTCCGACCCGCCCACTTCCAGGTTCCCCACAGACGTGTCTGTGTGCGCGCATGCATGAATGTGGAAATCCCACTGACAATTAAAGCCGGCGGGATGATAGTTACACAGTTATTGAGACAGTTTAAGTATTTGAAGTAATTCATTTCATGGTGATTGAGGCAGGGAAACAATTTTCATTCAGCCTCAGTGTGTTTCCTGTGCTGTGGGAAACGCTCCATGTTTTAGGAGACATGTTTTAGGAGACATGTTTCAGCCAGCAGTAAGTTGGACATCGAAATACTTGTTTGACAGATGGGGATAAAAGGTGAGTTATTGTAGCAGGACTCCCTGTTCTTTCACACAAACTTTTGGCTGCGAGATCTTTGTGTTTATACTGAAAATTCTTAGTTTCCACTCAGAATTGTTCTGTTTACACATATTTACCAACTTTTCAGGCCCCCTTAAACTGACACCATCCGGATGGTGGGGGGAGGGGGGGGCGCCATGGCTGTATTCACCACTACATCCGAGGACGAACATCATCACCATCCTCGCCAGGCACGGTGTGCTCTTCTGTCACTTGGAGCTCCACAACACAGTGCTGCATCACAGGGACCTGCACAAGAGCACAGAGGGCAACAAAAGAGAGCGCGACGTTGCAGGAGGCACTACCCTCGCCACAGGGTCTACAGACCGAGGCTCAGCTTCCTGGACCTCTCTGAGGAGCAGTGCATACGTAGGCTCAGAGTCACTCGCCAGGTGGTCGCAGACATCTGCAGCCTCCTTCATGCCGAGCTGCTCCAGGCTGGGCCGAGCAGCATCTCATTACCCGTTGCTGTTAAAGTCACCACTGCCCTCAACTTCTTCACCTCCGGATCATTCCAGGGTGACACCAGGGACATCGCCAGAGTCTCTCAGTCATCTGCACACAAGTGCATAATGCAGGTCACCGATGGCTTATTCCGCAATACGTCAACTTCCCCAAGGACGACCTTAGCCAGACGGAGAGGGCAGTGGGATTCCACTCTGTGGCTGGCTTCCCACGGGTACAGGGTGCAATTGATTGTACCCATATAGCAATAGGAGCACCTCCACACGAGCCAGGACTGTTCATCAACAGAAAGGGCTATCACTCCATCAACGTTTGTGACCACCGCAAAAGATTCCTTCACGTGTGCTTCAGATTCCCTGGTAGCTGCCATGATTCATTCATTCTGAGGGAATCCAACATCCCGGAGCTCTTCCACACACCGAACACCCTTAAGGGCTGGTTCCTCGGGGACAAGGGATACCCCCTACACACATTGTTCATGACACCTCTGAGGGACCCCATCAGCGAGCAACAGCGTCAGTATAACGACAGCCACATCGCCACCAGGTCTGTAATTGAACATGCAATATGTGTGCTCAAGATGCGATTTAGGTGCCTTGATCATTCTGGGGGAGCACTTCAATACGCACCAGACAGAGTGCGTTGCATTATAGTATGGCGTGTTGTGTCCTGTACAACCTGGCACAACAGAGAAGGGTGCCGCTTGAGGAGGTGGAGGTGGAGGAGGAGGAGGAGGAGGACAAACCCATGACCAAAGCAACGGCTCACCTGGCTGCTCTTGAGGCCAAGGAGTCACTGATATGTGAATGGTTCTCTGAACATCAGAAAGTGTGAACAGTCCAGTCCTCACACCAACTGGAAAGAGCAGCGCCCACACCAGGCCGCCCACCCACCCCCCCACACCTCCCTGCACAAAACAGTCCTGCAACCACGCATACACTGACTGTAAAGTGACCCACTGGGTGGCAGCAAATGTTGCCGTTCATGGTGAAGCACATGAAAGAGCCCTATCACAAAAGCCAGTCAAGAACGGGCAAGATGTGGCAGTAGTGGTGAGAATGATGTGTCATGTTGTGATGAGCATACTGAGGTGTTTGACATGGCAAACATTGTTAACATCAATTCATGTTGTGTGTGATGAATGATAAAGTTGTGTCACCAGACATTTGTGAAGTGCCACTCTTGGCGTCCCTAACAGACAGGTACTCGAGGGTGCAGCTGACCTCCAAGGACTTCTGCTCCGCGTCTGTGAAGACAACTATTTGTTGTAGGCCCCACTCCAGTCCTCGCCCTCTCCCGTGCATTTTATGCTCTCTTCTAGAAGGGGATAAAGAACAGATGTGAGAGGTGAAGTGGTCAGCTGATGAATGCATAACTTTGGGTGAGGTTGTCTGTGAAAGAGGTGCATCAGAGGAGGAGTATCAGACAGAGCCATCACATTGGATGAGGATTGATGTGAGTGGTAGATGTGAGGTGACTAATGGGGAGGTGAGGAAGTGCTGAGGAAGTGCAGGTAAGTTGAGGATGAGCCTTAAGTGGGTGTGAGGAGTGATGTGATGGAGTAGTGTTGACAGTGCAGAATGAGTTGTGGGGGGGCGATGATGTGGAACATGGAACGCAGGAGAATCAGTAAGTGTACTCACTTTTGCTGACCTAATTGGGTCACTGAAGTGCTTCCTGCACAGTATCCAGGTGCGGGAGATGTTGCTGCTGCTGGTGACCTCCTCTGCTACCTCGAGCCAGGCCTTCTTGGTGGCAGAGGCAGGGCACGTCTTCCTGTCCGCCGGGTAAAACACATCCCTCCTCCTCCTCCTCCTCACCCAGGCCAGTAACACCTGAAGTGAGGCATCATTAAATCTTGAAGCAGCTTTGCCTCTATGCTGCTCCATTGTGTGTTCTTGGTCTTTGCTGCAGCAAAAGCCTTTGGAGCAACGGCCCTTTAAATAGAGACACTCCAGCTGACAGCCTGTCCTGCAGGTGTGCAGTTCGCCCATTGCGCAGCTTTAGGACGGCAAACCCGGAAGCCACATTAAGGGTCACCAATTAACTCGAGATCACGTGGGAAATGGTAAGATTGTATTAGTCGGGTTACCCGCTCGCCCGTTGACCCCCCCCCGCCATCCCGCCGCCCTGTGAAAATCGAGCCCCAGGTCTTTACAAAGAAATCACTTGGAAGAGAATTCTGATCTGTGGTGGTTCTGATGGATGGAAGTAAAATTGGATGACAAATCAATCCACACCACTATCATACACCTCAACCAGGAGATGACAGGGGAGAAGGAAAGAAAAATGACCTGCAGATGAAGAAAACAAAAAATTAAATTAAACTTTTTCTCATATTTTGTAATGGAGTTGCATGGCTTCTCTCTTGACTATCAGTGCACTGTGGGCTTTGCTTCACTTTGTTTTATGGCTTGTTCCCAAGTATTATACACGTGGTCTACTGTAACAGTTTTGGTCTCCATACTTAAGAAAAGACATACTTGCTCTCGAGGCAGTACAAAGAAGGTTCACTCGGTTAATCCCGGGGATGAGGGGGCGGACATATGAGGAGAGGTTGAGTAGATTGGGACTCTACTCATTGGAGTTCAGAAGAATGAGAGGCGATCTTATTGAAACATATAAGATTGTGAAGGGTCTTGATCGGGTGGATGCAGTAAGGATGTTCCCAAAGATGGGTGAAACTAGAACTAGGGGGCATAATCTTAGAATAAGGGGCTGCTCTTTCAAAACTGAGATGAGGAGAAACTTCTTCACTCAGAGGGTGGTAGGTCTGTGGAATTTGCTGCCCCAGGAAGCTGTGGAAGCTACATCATTAGATAAATTTAAAACAGAAATAGACAGTTTCCTAGAAGTAAAGGGAATTAGGGGTTATGGGGAGCGGGCAGGCAATTGGACATGAAGCTGAGTTCGGATCGGTCAATGCCCTGTGGGTGGCGGAGAGGGCCCAGGGGCTGTGTGGCCGGGTCCTGCTCCGACTTCTTGTGTTCTTTAGATTTGTGGTTGGGATCAGATCAGCCATGATCTTATTGAATGGCGGAGCAGGCTCGAGGGGCCGATTGGCCTACTCCTGCTCCAATTTCTTATGTTCTTATGTTCTTATGTAACACTGAACTCCAAACCATCCTGCAAAATTATAGATGGCTGATTAAAAACTGAATTTTTAAAAGATATTTCCACAAACAATCTATATGATGATGTAATAGCAGTAATATTCTATTTCATACAAAGTCAAGCATTAGAATCAGACATGTACAGCTTAAATCACAAATATTAAGTGACAGATCAGGAAATTAAAAGTCAGCCAGGAAGCACAATCCACCCTTTTTTATTACAGTAAATGATTTTGCTTTGCAGGAAAGCGGCAATGAATCGTCGATGGACTGCGACAGAATAACTGACCACAACAATGTAAAGCTCCCTCTGGCTATGAATTTGATACTGCAATGATAATAGTATCTGCAGAATGTAGAGTGGTCTGAAAGGCTTTGCTCTCCCTCAAGTGTCTCCAGGCAACATCAGAGCATTGTGTGGTGATCAGAGTTTCACAATGGGAAGGATTGCTGCAGTTCTTCTCTGGATATAATTAGCACTTCATTTAGCATTTGAAAAGAAATTGGATGCATTTAAATCAGTCCATACTATGTGCAATGTCCAACACAAGTACCAGGCAGTGGCCATTTAAAAAAAAATTCGTTCATGGGATGTGGGTGTCGCTGGCGAGGCCAGCATTTATTGCACATCCCTAATTGCCCTTGAGAAGGTGGTGGTGAGCCGCCTTCTTGAACCGCTGCAGTCCGTGTGGTGAAGGTTCTCCAACAAAAGAAGTGTTTAACCACCTCCCCATGACATTCATTGGCATTACCAATGCAGAATCCCCCACCATCAATATCCTGGGAGTCTCCACCGACCAGAAACTCAACTGGGCCAGCCACATAAATGCAGTGGCAAGTAGAGCAGGTCAGAAGCTGGGTTTTATGCAGTGAATGGCTCACCACTTGACTTCCCAAAGCCTCTCCATCACGTAGAAAGCATAAGTCAGGAGTGTAATGGAATGCTCTCCTCTTGTCTGGATGGCTACAGCTGCAACAAAACTCAAGAAGCTCGATACCATTCAGGATAAAACAGTCCGTTTGATCAGCAGCCAATCCACCACCTTAAACATCCAATCCCTCTACCACCGGTCCACCGTGGCTGCAGTGTGTACTATTTACAGGATGCATTGCTGCAACTCACCAAGGCTTCTTTGACAGCACCTCCCAAACACGCAACCTCCACCCCCTAGAAGAACAAGAGCAACAGGTGTGAACACCATCCTAACTTGGACATATATTGCCATTCCCTCAACATCGCTGGGTCAAAATCCTGAAACGCCCTATCACTTCATTGTTGGAGTGGTAGGGCCACATGGCCACATGGACTGCAACGGTTCAAGAAGGCGGCTCACCAGCACCTTCTCAAGGGCAATCCGGGATGGGCAATAGATACGTGCCTTGCCCACATCCGGAGAATGAATTTTTAAAAATTGGATATATGTTGCTTTCAGATTGTTCTGGGATTGTTACATCCTGTCTGGCTATTAGGAGGTAATTACGTGCATTGCTTAAATACATTACTAGAAAAAAAGTTGTAAAACAAGTACATGATAGGAAAATGTGACTTCCACAATTTGCAGTTCTTCTGTAATCCATTAATATAGAACCATAGAATGATACAGCACAGAAGGAGGCCATTTGCCCCATCACGCCTTTGAAAGAGCTATCCAATTAGTCCCACTCCCCTGTCCTTCCCCCATAGCCCTGCAAATTTTTCCCCTTCAAGTATTTATCCAACTCCCTTTTGAAAGTTATTATTGAATCTGCTCCCACCACCCTTTCAGGCAGTGCATTCCAGATCATAACACACTGTAAGAAACATTTCTCCTCATCTGTAATCCTCTCCGTTACAAAGAACTCAATCAGGTTAGCCAAACACAATTTGCCTTTAACAAATCCGTGCTGGCTGTCATTTATTTACCCATATTTTTTCCAAGTGACAATTAATTTTGTTTTGGATTATTGTCTCTAAAATTTACCCACCACCGATGTCAGGCACACTGGCCTGTAATTGTCGGGTTTATCCCTCTCCCCGTTATTAGTGGCGAAATCGAACAGCAAGTTCCGGTGACCACACATGCGCAGACAAACGCAGAAATCCAGAATTTGCTCTTCCTGGTTCACCAGTGATCTGTCAGCTTCGCATTAAAGGGACCTCGCGGCTGCAATCAATTGAACCAATGGATCTGTTTTGAACTTGGATTACAAAAAGTTGCCACCAAAAAAATGTGGTAACTTAGTGGCTGACTTTAAATCTAATGAGCAGCGAGCACTGCTGGTTCACTGCTCAGAGCAAATTCCGGCCCAATATGTCTCTGTAAAGAGCATGCATACAAAAGGCATTACATTATGGGCTATTTCAAGAAATTGTTGCTGCCATTTCATTGCCAGGCACCCTCTCTTGGGAAGAGTTCACACCTTGAGCTACAGTTCCCTCATCCTCAAATCCACCCCATGTTTTCTTGAACTACTATAAAAAGAGAGTTTAAAATTAACCCTTTGACTGCTGGAATGTCCAAGGGAGTTCCTGGTCAGACTGAATCAATTTATGTTTTCACCATACATACATACACTAATGCAAGTGCAAATACTAAGATTATCACAACAAAAGTTACTCAAAATGCCTTGAATTGCTGTGTTACTACAATATTGAACCTAAAGAAAAAATAATTACCTTTCCTTCAACTTCTTTCTCCTGCTTGTTTTTGATGCTTTAATTATACTTTTCATATTTAATAAAATCTGTTTTCCTTTGCCTTATTTCTTTTAAAAGTTAACTTTTAAACAGCTTTATCCACATTCTTTTTCACAGCTCTTATCATCCATTTTGGGGAAAAAAGATGAACATTGACATAACCACACAGCATCAATCCAGCTTAGGACAAAACAGAAAGGGCCACCAACAAATAACCATGCTCAGTAACAGCCAACAAAACAAAAACACACCAGGACTACAAAACACAAAGCAAGTTAAAGGTTAACATCAAAAATCAACAGTATTCAAGAAATGTATAATTCATTACCATACTCACCCTTCAACAGCAACTCATAGACCGGCTTGGAGTACTCCAGATATGTGTCCTGAGTAGTTGTAGCTCATTAACTCAGAAAGTGATCATTGGCTGATCAATTGACTTAATCAATTTGAATTCTTACACAGACATTGCAGTGTGACACTTAGGGGTGCATGTCAGAAAGATCCCAGAAACAATCTCTGGTCTGTGCTGAGTTAGTTGATCTCAGCATGAGGTGGTTTTGGGAGCACCATGTCCCTGGGCTACAGTAGGGGAAAAAAATTGGCTTGGATTCCTGCTCCTGATTATCATCTAGTGAACCTTGCTGAAAAAGCACATGTATATTGATGTTGGGTGAGGACAGGTTTTGGCTTGGCTGTAATGTTTGCCATGGTTGAACAGCCTGCCAGCACTCATTAGGCTTGTTTATGAAGAATAGGCACCTGTTCAGGTACCACAGGGCTGCCAGCACACGTGGAACTGAAATCCTGCATGAATGCCAACATTCAGTCAAGGAGAGGAAAAAAATGCAATCAAAAAAATACTCCATGCGTACATGAGGAGAAATTTTACAATGTTTTGCCCCTGGCAGAGTTTTACATAACAAAAGTGTATATAGGGAAAATCAGGGCAGGAGATTAGCCCAATTTTTATGTCATATCCATATCCATCTGTTAGTTTTATATTTACCTCATAATCCAAGCTGCTAAACTTGAAGGTAATAAGTTATTCACAGCAAAAAACAGGCCATTCGGCCCAACTGGTCTGCGGCAGTGTTTACGCTCCTCACGAGTCTCCTCCCACATCCTACTTCGTCTAACCCTATCTACATATCCTTCTATTCTTTTCTCCCTCATGTACTAATCTACCTTCCTATTAAAGGTATCTATGCTATTCTCAACTTCCCCATGTGGTAGCAAGTTCCACATTCTAACCATTGTCTGGATAAAGCAGTCTCTCCTGAATTCTTTTTGGTCTCCCCCACAAGTGGAAACATCTTCTCTATGTTAACCCGATCAAACCCTTTCATAATTTTAAAGACCTCTATCAGGTCACCCCTCACCCTTCTCTTTTCTCAGGAAAAGAACCCCAGCCTATTCGGTCTTTCCTTATAGTTATAACCTTTCAGTTCTGGTATCATCCTTGTATATTTTTTTTGCACCTTCTCAAGTGCCTCTATATCCTTTTTGTAATATGGAGACCAGGAGGGTAATTTTAACCACAAAGGGTTGGGGGAGGGTGGGAGGTAAAAATAACAGTTTTTTGAAGTGGGACCGCAATCCTGCTCCAACGCGCCCACTTCTAGATTTAACCCAGGCGTGTTTAGATGTGCGCGCATCCGAAACCCGGAAGTTCCATCCCCGCTTAATGCCGCGGGCGGATTGTTAAAGGAGCAATGTTCCTCACTGAAATAGTTGAGGTACTTAATTTTTTGTGGATTCTAAAGCTGAAATGAATTTAAACTCATCTGCATGGGTTTCCCCAAGGGTTCTGATTCTCGTCAGGTGAAAGGTGAGAAAGGCTGGATCCATGAGGTGAGTGCCTTTACTGCACTGCTTGTGGGCCCGGAGGAGCAGGAGTGCTTCATCCAGGCCCAACAAGCCTGGTGCGATCGGACCCTCGCGGTCGGCCGATGGTAGACACGGCACCCCCCTCCCGACTCTTCATCCGACGGCCGATCCGATTGCCTCCCTGCCCCCGATCTTCTCCAAAGACCGCCCTCCCCCCACCCTCAATGTCCTCCACACCCCCCGCCCCCCCCTCCCCCGATGTCCTCCACGGCCCACCATCTCTCCCTCCCTCCTCTCCGATTCGCTGCTTATTTCCCCCCCGACAATCAGCCAGCCTGTCAATCTGGCTGGTTGTCGCACGGAAGCAAATGTAATTATCTTCAATTGAGTTGCAATCGCAGATTGCGATGCATTCACTTGACTTCCGGGTTCCCCACACGGACATTACCCACCCAGGTTCCCAGCTCCGAGTGAAAATCATGCCCAAGAACTGTACACAGTACTCTAAGTGTGGAATATCCACCACACTGCAATCCATTATTAAACATTCACAGTCGTGAATAAAATGTATTTGAGTGAATATACCTTCTATACGGTATGCGCTCAAACATGGAAGAGGGGCTGCACTCAAAAAAGAAAGCAAGAGCTTCAGACAGTTATTCACAGCCTCGTGCCTCCAAAGATCACTGGTAAAAATTAGAATTCTTTTGTTTCCATCACCTAGCTGAGCCTTCTGGAATGGTTCTGGCAGAGCCCTGAGAGCAGACTGCCTGCCCATCTTCTCAATAGGAGAAGCACTTTTCAAAGAAAAACTAAGAAAAGAAAGTAAATACTTTAAAAAAAAAAATTCTATTTCTAAACGCACTGCATGTCGTAAATTTATTTCACAGATTGCACTTATGTTTGTTTATCAGGACTGCAATGAAGGATTAATATCATGCATATATAAACCTTTGAGGTAATGAACTGAAGCGAGGCTGACTGTGTGAACAAAGCAATTCCAATTTTTACCTGTGACCTCAGATTATGAAGCTGTATGTGGTATACGGTGAATGTGCCATTTAGTCATCAATCTTGTTCAACCCCAGACATGGGGAAAAATAATTGCTCCAGCTTGAGCATAATTATTCAGCTTCTAAGATGATGTTGTCAATTTGTCTATTGTTCAGCGTCAAACAGTGGAAATTATTATACATTATTTGATGAATGCAGTTTGTCCATGTCTATTTTAACTCATTGGCCATGTTACCAATGCACTGCATGCAGCAATATGACCTCTTCCTATAAAATATTTCCTGCAGTGTCACCTTGCTGCAGCAGGGTACATATTCCAGTTGCTACTGATTATTGAAACTGTTAACACACTGACATCTTAAAAGGGCTTGCCACAAAATCTCCTTCTAATATCCTCGCATCATGTACACTGATGTACTCACACACATACGACGGACTGCAACATGACTAAATGGGTGTCACTGGATGCGCTTCTGACACTTCCCAAATTTAAACATTACAGTTCAAAAATTGCAATTGAAGCCCAGGTAGAATCTCGATGGATCTCCAGTCAGGGGACCTGAAAATGTGGCGGGACCTGATTCTGCCGGGATTCCACTCCATTATTTTCTAAATTGCCATTTTTTGGTAAGGGGGAAAAGGCAGATCTTCTGCCTGAAAATACAGCAGGAAAAAGCCAGAGACCTCCTCAAGTTGAGGGCTAATACTATCTATCTCATTTTGTTCATTCACTGACCAGTCGTTCACTCACTCACTAATTCAATCTCACTGCCACCCAGGCATACCCGTACGCAGAACACTATGGTACATAGAATATTGTCATGTAAGTAATGCTACACCTATCTATCACAAAGACCACCTACTTCTACCTCTGTAACGTAGCCCATCTCCACCCTTGCCTCAGCTTATCTGCTGCTGAAACCCTCATCCATGCTTTTACCTCCAGACATGACTATTCCAATGCTCTCTTGGCTGCCCCCTCATCTTCCACCCCCCATAAACATGAGCTCATCCAAAACTCTGCTGCTTGTATTTTAACCTGCACCAAGTCCCATTCATCCATCAACCCTGTGCTCGCTGACTTACATTGGCTCCCTGTTCACCAACGCTTCGATTTTAAAATTTTCATCCTCATGTTCAAATCCTTCCATGGCCTCACCTCTCCAGCCCTACAACCCTCCAACAACTCTGCATTCCTCCAGCACTGGCCTCTTGAGCTTCAACCACTCCCTTAATCCTACCATTAGCAGCATTGCCTTCAGCCGCCTAAGCCCTAAGCTCTGGAATTCCCTCCCTAAATCTCTCCACCTTTCTCTCTTCCTTTAAGACCCACCTTAAAACTTATCTCTTTGTCCAAGCTTTTAGTAACCTGTCCTAATATCTGCTTCTTTGGCTTTGTCAATTTTTGTCATATTACGCTCTTGTGAAGCGCCTTAGGATATTTTTGTAAGTTAAAGACATGTATAAATGTAAATTGTGGTTGTTGTTCTTACTTCAAGGGTAGCACACAGGCAGCATTCCCCTTCTCTTTCTCTAAATGTCCCCCAAAATCGAGTTGCAGCTCAGAATCCCTCGGATGAAACCAGCATCACTCACTCCACCTATCCCAAGGGCTCGATTTTAGGGTCGGGTTTCCTGCGGGTTTCCAGCGGGGGGGCCCCGAAAATCCCGATATGCGGTCACGTGACCGGATCGCACCGCGATCCCGACCACTTCCGGGTTCCCCGATGACGTGCGGGGCTGCGTGCGTGGCCCCCACTGGTGGTAATCCTGCAGGCAATTAAAGCCAGCGGGGTTCCACTTGAGAGTACTTACCTTGCTTGTTGAGGTCAGTTAATGAGCTGAATCAGCTGTCAAAAGAGGAAGTGTGGGATTTTACCTGCATCGCAGAGTGTTTCACACACTGGGGGAAACAGTCTCTCTCCAACCAGGCGTGTTGCAGCCAGCAGCCTGTGGCAGCTGCCAAGGTGCACTCCACGGGGGAGAGCCCTCACCCACGCAGGAGGCCACCGCATCACATAGGGCAACCGCTGCCCTCCACCACACCCCGCCAAGCCAGAGGACAGACCGACACTAAACCGCAGCCCCAGTCCGAGGAACCACCCACCTACCCTGCACAACCCCACAGACCAACACCTGCCAGATGGGTGGTGCGTGGACACCCTCGGAGGACGAACAGCATGACCAGCCCCAGCAGCCTCGCAGTCCACGCGGTCCGCCGCAGACACGTGGAGCCCCCCAACACGGTGTTGTTGCACGCCCACCTGCACAGCAGGAGGGAGGGCTACCACAGAGAGAGACGCATCGCAGAGGGCACTACCCTCGCCACATGGTCCACAGACCGAGGCGAAGCTCCCCGGACCTCTCCGAGCAGCAGTGCACACGGAGGCGCAGATTCGCTCGACATGTAGTCGTGGAGATCTGCAGGCTCTTTCACGCCGAGCTGCTCCTGGCTGGCCCCAGCACCAAGTGCTTACCTGTCGCTGCCAAAGTCACCACTGCCCTCCACAACTTCTCCTCCGCATCCTTCCAGGGTGCAGCCGGCTACACCGCCGATGTCTCTCAGTGGTCTGCGCGGAAGAGCCCTGCAAATACACCTGCACCTACTCTGCAGTAACACGATGGGTGGCATCAGTGGTGGGTCCTCATAGTGATACCCAGGAGCGGGCATTATTGGACACAACGGACAGGATTCGGGGAGACATGGCAGTGGTGGTGCCAATATAATGTGTGCTGTTTGTTGCTCCGAAATTCAATATAGGTAACACCCATGGCAAACCCTCCGACACCCTTGTGCACCCCTTTCATGCTCACGAAACATTTGCCTTACGCTGCCTACTGCACATATGTGATGCATGCCCTGTGGCTGCAGCACAGGTGGTGGCAGGTTGAGTGAGGCTGGCTGTGAGGGAGATGCACGAGAGGGTGAGTATGGGATAGAGCCATGAGATTGTATGAGGATTGGGTCGCGTGTTAGTGGCAGGATGAGTACTGGCGAGGTGAGTAGGTGGAGGTAAGATGAGGATGGGGTTTGAGTGGGTATGAGGGGTGATGTGACAGAGTAGTGTTGGCAGTGCCGAAAGAGATGTGGGGTTGGGGCAGTGTTGTGGCAGATGGAGTGTAGGGGAAAGACTTTGTGTTCTCACTGTGGCTGACCTACTGAGGTCATTGCAGCGCCTCCTGCACTGTATGCAGGTGGGCGATATGTTGGTTGCGCAGGTGACCCCCTCTGCCACCTCGAGCCAGGCCTTCTTGGTGGCAGAGGCTGGCCGCTTCCTCCCGCCCGCCGGGTCGAAGATCTCTGTCCTCCCCCTCCTCCTCACCCCATCTGATGATACCTGGGGTGAGGCATCATTAAACTGGGAGCAGCCTTCCCCCTGGGCTGCTCCATGCTGTAATTTGTTCCATTGGTTGCAGCATCTGTCAGTGGAGGACTGCCCCTTTAACTAGAGAGCCTCCAGCTGACAGATCGTACTGCGCATGCGCAGCCCTCCCGACGCGCAGACCAGCAGCGTGGACCCCGGAGGAGCAGGTAATTGATTCCTATTAGTGTGTTGCCTGCTACGATCGCACGGGCAACCCACTAATTTCACCGAGCGTGTTGACCACGCTCCCGAAACCCAACCCGCCGGAAACCCGCAGGCCTGGTAACATCGAGCCCCAAGTACCTGGGATTTTCAAGTTATTTCTTGAGGAGCCTACACCAAATAAAACACTGAGCATAAGCGAGGAGGTGCAAGTGGAGGTAACAATGGAGGAACAGCAATCATATTTTAGAGCAACACAGACTTAGAGGTGACCTGATAGAGGTCTATAAAATAATTAAAGGGCAGGAAAGCGTCCTTATTGATAGATTATTCCAGTTTGACAGGTTGTGGAGGACCAGGGGACATGAGTTTAAACTATGTAAGAGTAGGAATAGACTGGATATTAGACAATATTTCTTTTCTCAGAGAGTATTGAGCCCCTGGAATACGTTGCCGGCTGGTGTGGTGGGTGCTGACTCTCTGCCTTCAAGAGGGAACTGGCCCAATTCTTGACTGGGGCAGAGATCGCATCATAAGTGTCTTTATTATAACATTTGGTCCATGTGATCTCCTGGGATGGTTTTGGTCGCCTGAGGGGGTCGGAGAGGAATTTTCCACAGTATTTTTTCCCTTTTTGGCCCTGGGTTTTTCTCTGTTTTTTTGCCTCTCCCAGGAGATTACATGGCTGCGGGGTGTGGGGGAGGGGAGGGAGGTGAGGGTTAAGGAAGTGTCTCGTCATGATGCTCCAGCCACCATGGTGTGTGGGAGGCCTGATGGACCAGCTGGTCTTTTCATGTCCGTCGATTTTGTGTGTTCATAGAAGACCAGTTCATATCTTTCTTCAGCTGAAGAGCTGAGGGATTGTGACCTCATGAGGCCTGTTTATAGCAGAAAGTGATTTGAAGCTGTCCAAAGCACCCTGCAAAGTGCGGCGACAACTGCAGAGGTGTTCACTCGCTGATTTTGCACAGTGGTTCAGGAATACCTCTTGGTACTGCATTCCACCATGAAATGTTTGGGAACTCATGGGCATCTGCAGCAGAGCCCCCAATGCAGAGATCATAAGTACAGTGGAGCATCTCTCTTGAATGCTCAGGCTGCAGGTACAGAGGTTTTGAGTGCCAACCTACAATAGGCTCTCTTTTCAAGCTTGAACATACAATGGATTGGATGGAGGAGGCCATTATGCAAGGCTTCACAAACCTCATTTCATGCTCATAGGGCTGTTTGCACACAGATCACTAGGAATGCTGAGAGAGTGCTCAGCAGCAGGCACAGGTCGACTGGAGGCATGGATGAGTCTGCTGTCTCTCATAAGATGTTATAACAGCCCTTCTACCCCCACCCCCGTTCCAAAATGACAGTAGATAGGAGGAAAATAGCACCAGGCAGCTCCCATAGCAGTGGATGCAACAGCGCCATCTTGTAACCTATTACAAGGAGACAGTGCATTACTTCAATCCCAAGAGGCTCCCTGAGATATCCAGTAGTCTGCCAATTCAACAAGATCACTAGAATAGGTTCAAGAAGACACATACAGTTCACTATCACCAAAGGAATCAGCAGAGTTAAACATTGAGCTTACAGGCACTGATCTTTTAAATCCGCCTAAGAGGGAAGATGAGGGCTCAGTTTAACATCTCACCTGAAAGACGACAGCTCCGACAGTACAGCACTCCCTCAGTACAGCACTGAAATGTCAGCCTATATTGTGCAGTCAAGTGACTGGCGGGAGGGCATGAACCCATGACCTTCTGGCCCAGAGGCAAGAGTGCTACCAATGAGCCCTGGAGTTTGGAAAACCCTCTGGCCTCTTATTCTACTCTATTTTCCTCCTTGCCAGCCTCTAGCCTCCCAATCCCACTCCATCTTCCTCCTTTGGCCTATTCTCGGTCCTGACTTAGCAATCCTACCTCAGCATTGGGCAAATTATTCCCTGCCCTCTATCTCTGCTTGCCTTGAAGACTGCACCTCGTCTTGATTTCCCATGTACAATGCCACAGGACAGCAACTAGTCACAAAGAAAGTATGGATTTTATTGATTAGAACTTCATTTTGTTGATTAGAACCTCATATTCAACATTGTAAGCATTAATCTGTTAAAGGTTCAGTTCTCCCAGAGTATAAGGGCTAAAATTGCAAGGCTTCATTCCCAGTGTTGAGGCTTGCTACCAAGGAAAAAGATGCTGCCAGAGTCTCAGTAAAGGAAGATATAGTTGAGATACTGGATGGGCTAAAAATTAATAAAGAAGAGGTACTTGAAAGGCTAGCTGTACTTAAAGTAGATAAGTCACCCGGTCCGGATGGGATGCATCCTAGGTTGCTGAGGGAAGTAAGGGTGGAAATTGCAGAGGTACTGGCCATAATCTTCCAAACATCCTTAGATACGGGGGTCGTGCCAGAGGACTGGAAAATTGCAAACGTTACAAATTGTTTAAAAAAGGGTGTAAGGATAAACCCAGCAACTATAGGCCAGTCAGTTTAACCTCAGTGGTGGGGAAACTTTTAGAAACGATAATCCAGGACAGAATTAACAGTCACTTGGACGAGTGTGGATTGATTAGGGAAAGCCAGCACAGATCTGTTAAAGGCAAATCATGTTTAACTAACATGATAAAGTTTTTTGATGAGGTAACAGAGAGGGTAGATGAGGGCAATGCAGTTGATGTGGCGTATATGGACTTCCAAAAAGTGTTTGATAAAGTGACGCATGGTAGGCTTGTCATCAAGATTGCGGCCCATAGAATAAACAGAGCGACATGAATACAGAATTGGCTAAGGAACAGGAAACAGAGGCTAGTGGTGAACAATTGTTTTTCGGACTGGAGGGAGGTGTACCATGGTGTTCCCCACGAGGGGTCGGTGCTGGACCACTGCTTTTCTTGATATATATTAATGACTTGGACTTGGGTGTACAGGGCACAATTTCCAAATTTGCAGATGACACAAAACTTGGAAGGATAGTAATAGACTTCAAGAGGATAGAGACAGGCTGGTGGCATGGGCGGACATGTGGCAGGTGAAATTTAATGCAGAAAAAGGCAAAGTGATACATTTCCGTAGGAAGAATGAGGAGAGGAAATATAAGCTAGAGGGCACAATTCTAAAAGGTATACAGGAATAGAGAGATCTGGGGGTATATGTGCAATAATCGTTGAAGGTGGCAGAACAGATTGAGGAAGCGATTATAAAAGCATATGGGATCCTGGCCTTTATAAATAGAGGCAAAGTGCAAAAGAATGGAAGTTATGATGAACCTCTATAAAGTACTGATTCGGCCACAGCTGGAGTATTGTGTCCATTTCTGAGCACCGCACATTAGGAAAGATGTGAATACCTTGGAGAGGGTCCAAAAGAGATTTACTAGAATGATTCCAGGGATGAGGGACTTTAGTTTATTTTTATTTGTTCATGGGAAGTGGGCGTTGCTGGCAAGGCCAGCATTTATTGCCTATCCCTAATTGCCCTTGAGAAGGTGGTGGTGAGTCACCTTCTTGAACCGCTGTAGTCCGTGTGCTGTTAGGTAGGGAGTTCCAGGATTTTGACCCAGCGATGATGAAGGAACGGTGATATGTTTCCAAGTTGGGATGGTGCGTGACTTGGAGGGGAATGTGCAGATGGTGTTGTTCCCATGTGCCTGCTGCCCTTGTCCTTCTAGGTGGTAGAGGTCGCGGGTTTGGGAGATGCTGTTGAAGAAATCTTGGCGAGTTGCACACTGCAGCCATGGTGCGCCAGTGGTGAAGGGAGTGCATGTTTAGGGTGGTGCATGGGGTGCCAATCAAGCGGGCTGCTTTGTCCTGGATGGTGCCAAGTTTCTTGAGTGCTTTTGGAGCTGCACTCGTCCAGGCAAGTGGAGAGTATTCCATCATACTCCTGTGTTGTGCCTTGTAGATGGTGGAAAGGCTTTGGGTAGTCAGGAGGTGAGTCACTCGCCGCAGAATACCCACTCTCTGACCTGCTCTTGTAGCCACAGTATTTATATGGCTGGTCCAGCTAAGTTTCTGGTCAATGGTGACCCCCCAGGATGTTGATGGTGGGGGATTCGGTGATGGTAATGCCGTTGAATGTCAAGGGGAGGTGGTTAGACTCTCTCTTGTTGGAGATGGTCATTGCCTGGCACTTATCTGGCGCGAATGTTACTTGCCACTTATCAGCCCAAGCCTGGATGTTGTCCAGGTCTTGCTGCATGCAGGCTCGGACTGCTTCATTATCTGAGGGGTTGCGAATGGAACTGAACACTGTGCAGTCATCAGCGAACATCCCCATTTTTGACCTTATGTTGGAGGGAAGGTCATTGATGAAGCAGCTGAAGATGGTTGGGCCTAGGACACTGCCCTGAGGAATTCCTGCAGCAATGTCCTGGGGCTGTGATGAATGGCCTCCAACAACCACTACCATCTTCCTTCGTGCTAGGTATTACTCCTGCCACTGGAGAGTTTTCCGCCTGATTCCCAGTGACTTGAATTTTACTAGGGCTCCTTCGTGCCACACTCGGTCAAATGCTGCCTTGATGTCAAGGGCAGTCACTCTCACCTCACCTCTGGAATTCAGCTCTTTTGTCCATGTTTGGACCAAGGCTGTAATGAGGTCTGGAGCCGAGTGGTCCTGGCAGAACCCAATCTGAGCAGTTTATTGGTGAGCTTGATAGCACTATCGACGACACTTTCCATCACTTTGCTGATGATTGAGAGTAGACTGATGGGGCATTAATTGGCCGGATTGGATTTGTCCTGCTTTTTGTGGACAGGACATACCTGGGCAATTTTCCACATTGTCGGGTAGATGCCAGTGTTGTAGCTGTACTGGAACAGCTTGGCTAGAGGCGCGGCTGGTTCTGGAGCACAAGTCTTCAGCACTACAGCTGGGATGTTGTCGGGGCCCATAGCCTTTGCTATATCCTGTGCACTCAGCCATTTCTTGATATCACGTGGAGTGAATCGAATTGGCTGAAGACTGGCTTCTGTGATGGTGGGGATATCGGGAGGAGGCCGAGATGGACCATCTACTTGGCACTTCTGGCTGAAGATGGTTGCAAATGCTTCAGCCTTGTCTTTGCACGCACGTGCTGTACTCTGCCATCAATGAGGATGGGGTTGTTTACAGAGCCTCCTCCTCCTGTTAGGTGTTTAATTGTCCACCGCCATTCCCCGACTGGATGTGGCAGGACTGCAGAGCTTTGATCTGATCTGTTAGTTGTGAAATCGCTTGGCTTCCGCTGTTTAGCATGCATGTAGTCCTGTGTTGTAAATTCACCAGGTTGGCACCTTATTTTTAGGTATGCCTGGTGCTGCTCCTGGCATGCTCTTCTATACTCCTCGTTGAACCATGGTTGATTCCCTGGCTTGTTGGTATTTCTAAAGTGAGGAGTATGCCGGGCCATTAGGTTACAGATTGTGCTGGAATAGAATTCTGCTGCTGATGATGGTCCACAGCGACTCATGGATACCCAGTTTTGAGCAGCTAGATCTGTTCTGAATCTATTCCATTTAGCTCGGTGGTTGTGCCATACAACAAGTTGGATGGTGTCCTCAGTATGAAGATGGGACTTCATCTCCACAATGACTGTGGAGATACGTTGATAGCACTATCATAGCACAATACGTTGAGGAGCCAACTAGAGAACAGTCGATCCTGGACTGGGTATTGTGCAATGAGAAAGGATTAATTAACAATCTTGTTGTGCGGGGTCCCTTAGGGAAGAGCGACCATAACATGATAGAATTCCTCATTGAGATGGAGAGTGAAGTAGTTGAATCCGAAACTAGGATTCTGAATCCAAATAAAGGAAATTATGAAAATATGAGGTGCGAGTTGGTTATGATAGATTGGGGAACTTCACTAAAAGGGATGATGGTGGATAGGCAATGGCTAATATTTAAAGAACGCGTGCAGGAATTACAACAATTATTCACACCTGTCAGGTGCAAAATTAAAACAGAAAATGTGGCTCAACCGTGGCTTACAAAAGAAATTAGGGATAGTATTGGATCCAAAGAGGAGGCATATAAAATTGCCAGAAAAAGTGGCAAGCCTGAGGATTGGGAACAGTTCAGAATTCAGCAAAGGAAGACAAAGAGATTGATTAAGAGGGGAAAAATAGAGTATGAGAGTAAACTAACAGGGAACATAAAAACTGACTGTAAAAGCTTCGATAAATATGTCAAGAGAAAAAGATTAGTAAAGACAAATGTAGGTCCCTCACAGTCCGAAATGGGGGAAATTATAATGGGGAACAAAGTAATGGCAGAACAATTAAACACATACTTTGGTTCTGTCTTCACAAAGGAGGACACAAATAACCTCCCAGAAATGTTAGCGAACCGATGGTCTACTGAGAGGGAGGAACTGAAGGAAACCAGTATTAGTAAAAAAAAATAGTGCTAGGGAAATTAATGGGGCTGAAGGCTGACAAAACCCCAGGACCTGATAATCTACATCCCAGAGTACTAAAGGAAGTGGCCCTGGAAATAGTAGATGCATTGGTGATGATCTTCCAAAATTCTATAGACTCTGGAACAGTTCCTACAGATTGGAGGGTGGCAAATGTAACCCCACTATTTAAAAAAGGAGGGAGAGAAAAAACAGGGAATTACAGACCAGTTAGCCTAACATCAGTAGTAGGGAAAATGCTCGAGTCTATTATAAAAGAACACTTGGAGGGCATTAAAGGGATTGAACAAAGTCAGCATGGGTTTATGAAAGGGAAATCATGCTTAACAAATCTACTGGAGTTTTTTGAGGATGTAACTAGTAGAATAGATCGGGGAGAACCAGTGGATGTGGTGCATTTGGATTTTCAAAAGGCTTTTGATAAGGTCCCACACAAGAGGTTAGCGTGCAAAATTAAAGCATACGGGATTGGGGGGAATATACTGGCATGGATTGAGAATTGGTTGACAGACAGGAAACAGAGAGTAGGAATAAACGGGTCTTTTTCCGGGTGGCAGGTAGTGACTAGTGGGGTACCGCAGGGATCAGTGCTTGGGCCCCAGCTATTCACAATATATATCAATGATTTGGATGAGGGAACTAAATGTAACATTTTCAAGTTTGCAGATGACACAAAGCTGGGGTGGAATGTGAGCTGTGAGGAGGATGCAAAGAGGCTCCAATGTGATTTGGACAAGTTGGGTGAGTGGGCAAGAACATGACAGATGCAGTATAACGTGGATAAATGTGAGGTTATCCACTTTGGTTGTAAAAACAGAAAGACAGATTATTATCTGAATGGTGATAGATTGGGAAAAGGGGAGGTGCGACGAAACCTGGGTGTCCTTGTACAACAGTCGCTGAAAGCGAGCATTCAGGTGCAGCAAGCAGTTAGGAAGGCGAATGGTATGTTGACCTTCATTGCAAGAGGATTTGAGTACAGGAACAGGGATGTCTTACTGCAGTTATACAGGGCCTTGGTGAGACCACATCTGGAGTATTGTGTGCAGTTTTGGTCTCCTTATCTGAGGAAGGATGTCCTTGCCATGGAGGGAGTGCAACAAAGGTTTACCAGACTGATTCCTGGGATGGCAGGACTGACGAATGAGGAGAGATTGGGTCGACTAGGCCTATATTCACTAGAGTTTAGAAGAATGAGAGGTGATCGCATCGAAACATGTAAAATTCTAACAGGACTAGACAAACTAGATGCAGGGAGGATGTTCCCGATGGCTGGGGAGTCCAGAACCAGGGGTCTCAGTCTCAGGATACGGAGTATGCCATTTTGAACCGAGATGAGGAGAAATTTCTTCACTCAGAGGGTAGTGAACCTGTGGAATTCTCTACCACAGAAGGCAGTGGAGGCCAAGTCATTTGATGTATTCAAGAAGGAGATGGATATATTTCTTAATGCTAAAGGGATCGAGTGATATGGGGAAAAAGCGGGAACAGGGTACTGAGTTAGACGATCAGCCATGATCATTTTGAATGGTGGAGCAGGCCTGAAGGGCTGAATGGCCTACTCTTGTTCCTATTTTCCATGTTTCTATGTGTGGTGATCACTCCTACTAATACTGTCATGGACAGATGCATCTGCAACAGGTAGATTGGTGATGACAATGTCAAGTAGGTTTTTCCCTTGTGTTGGTTCACTCACCACCTGCCGCAGGCCCAGTCTGGCAGCTATGTCCTTCAGGACTCGGCCAGCCCAGTCAGTAGTTGTGCTACCGAGCCACTCTTGGTGATGGACATTGAAGTTCCCCACCCTGAGTACATTCTGTGCCCTTGCTCAGTGCTCCCTCCAAGTGGTGTTCAACATGGAGGAGGACTGATTCATCAGCTGAGGGAGGGCGGTAGGTGGTAATCAGCAGGTGGTTTCCATGTCCATGTTTGACCTGATGCCATGAGATTTCATGGGGTCCGGAGTCAATATTGAGGACTCCCAGTGCCACTCCCTCCTGACTGTATGTCACTGTACCGCCACCACTGGTGGGTCTGTCCTGCCGGTGGGACAGGACATACCCAGGGATGGTGATGGAAGAGACTGGGATGTTTGCTGAAAAGTATGATTCTGTGAGTATGGCTATGTCAGGCTGTTGCTTGACTAGTCTTTGGGACAGCTCTCCCAATTTTGGCACAAGTACCCAGATGTTAGTGAGGAGGACTTTGCAGGGTCGACTGGGCTTGGTTTGCCTTTGTTGTGGTCGGTGCCTAGCGGCCCGATGCTGGGTGGTCCGTCAAGTTTTATTCTTATTATGACTTTTTGTCGCGAGATTGTACAACTGATTGGCTTGTTAGGCCATTTCAGAGGGCAATTAAGAATCAACCACATTGCTGTGGGTCTGGAGTCACATATAGGCCGGACTGGGTAAGGACGGCAGGTTTCCTTCCCTAAAGGACATTAGTGAACCAGATGGGTTTTTACTACAATCCGGTCGTTTCATGGCCACTATTACTGATACTAGTTTTTTTTTATTCCAGATTTTATTGAATTAATTGAATTTAAATTACCCAGCTGCCGTGGTGGGATTTAAACTCATGACTCTGGATTATTAGTCCAGGCCTCTGGATTACTCGTCCAGTAACATAGAATCATAGAATAGAAGTTTACAACATGGAAACAGGCCCTTCGGCCCAACATGTCCATGTCGCCCAGTTTATACCACTAAGCTAGTCCCAATTTCCTGCACTTGGCCCATATCCCTCTATACCCATCTTACCCATGTAACTGTCCAAATGCTTTTTAAATGACAAAATTGTACCCGCCTCTACTACTGCCTCTGGCAGCTCGTTCCAGACACTCACCACCCTTTGAGTGAAAAAATTGCCCCTCTGGACCCTTTTGTATCTCTCCCCTCTCACCTTAAATCTATGTCCCCTCGTTATAGACTCCCCAACCTTTGGGAAAAGATTTTGACTATCTACCTTATCTATGCCCCTCATTATTTTATAGACTTCTATAAGATCACCCCTTAACCTCCTACTCTCCAGGGAAAAAAGTCCCAGTCTATCTAACCTCTCCCTATAAGTCAAACCATCAAGTCCCGGTAGCATCCTAGTAAATCTTTTCTGCACTCTTTCTAGTTTAATAATATCCTTTCTATAATAGGGTGATCAGAACTGTACACAGTATTCCAAGTGTGGCCTTACCAATGTCCTGTACAACTTCAACAAGACATCCCAACTCCTGTATTCAATGTTCTGACCAATGAAACCAAGCATGCCGAATGCCTATGGTATGGTATAACCACTATGGTACCGTACCGTATACATGGCTAGACTGGAGAAGCTGGGGTTGTTCTCCATGGAACAGAGACGGTTGCAAGGAGATTTGATAGAGGTATTCAAAATCATCAAGGGTCTTGACTGAATAGATAGATAGAAACTGTTCCCATTGGCGGAAGTGTCATAGATTTAAGGTGATTGGCAAAAGCACCAAAGGTGACATGAGGAAAAACCTTTTTACACAACAAGTGGTTAAGATCTGGAATGCACTGCCCAAGGGGGTGGTGGAGGCAGATTCAATCATGGCCTTCAAAAGGGAACTGGATAAGTACTTGAAAGGAAAACATTTGCAGGGCTACGGGGATAGGGCAGGGAAGTGGGACTCGCTGGATTGCTCTTGCATGGAGTCGGTGTGGACTTGATGGACCGATTGGCCACCTTCTGTGCTATAACCTTTTTATGATTCCATGATATGAGCTCAGGTCAGAGATGGTGCTTTAACATTATTGCTCGATTCAGCATCCGTGCCAACAGTCTTTCAATGTCAACCTAATAATCTTGACAAACTCACATATTCCTAAACTGTTATATTATAATATAAAGCATTTTTCCAAATTAATCTACTTTATGAATTATAACATATTTTGCAGCCAATACTATTCAAGAGGATTGTGAAAAATTATTCAAACTCTTGACAGAAATGCACTGTCCTGTGAAGAGAAGAACTGCAGATCTTTGTTTTGATTGAGAGTGAGACATTATTTTTCTTTTTTTTTATTCGTTCATGGGATGTGGGTGTCACTGGCAAGACCAGCATTTATTGCCCATCCCTAATTGCCCTTGAGAAGGAGGTGGTGAGCCGCCTTCTTGAACCGCTGTAGTCCATGTTCTCCCACAGTGCTGTTAAGTAGGGAGTTCCCGGATTTTGACCCAGCGACAATGAAGGAACGGCGATATATTTCCAAGTCGGGATGGTGTGTGACTTGGAGGGGAACGTGCAGGTGGTGGTGTTCCCATGTGCCTGCTGCTCTTGTCCTTCTAGGTGGTAGAGGTCGCGGGTTTGGGAGGTGCTGTCGAAGAAGCCTTGGCAAGTTGATACAGTGCATCCAGTGGATGGTACACACTGCAGCCACGGTGCGCCGGTTTAGGGTGTGAATGTTTAGGGTGGTGGATGGGGTGCCAATCAAGCGGGCTGCTTTGTCCTGGATGGTGTCGAGCTTCTTGAGTGTTGTTAGAGCTGCACTCATCCAGGCAAGTGGAGAGTATTCCATCATACTCCTGACTTGTGCCTTGTAGATGGTGGAAAGGCTTTGGGGAGTCAGGAGGTGAGTCACTCGCCTCAGAATACCCAGCCTCTGACCTGCTCTTGTAGTCACAGTGTTTATATGGCTAGTCCAGTTAAGTTTCTGGTCAATGGTGACACCAGGATGTTAATGGTGGGGGATTCGGCGATGGTAATGCCATTAAATGTCAAGGGGAGGTGGTTAGACTCTCTCTTGTTGGAGATGGTCATTGCCTGGTACTTGTCTGGTGCAAATGTTACTTGCCACTGATGAGCCCAAGCCTGGATGTTGTCCAGGTCTTGCTGCATGTGGGCACGGACTGCTTCATTCTCTGAGGAGTTGCGAATGGAACTGAACACTGTGCAATCATCAGCGAACATACCCATTTTTGACCTTATAATGGAGGGAAGGTCATTGATGAAACAGCTGAAGATGGTTGGGCTTAGTACACTGTCCTAGGGAACACCTGCAGCAATGTCCTGGGGCTGAGGTGATTGGCCTTCAACAACCACTACCATCTTCCTTTGTGCTAGGTATGACTCCAGCCACTGGAGAGTTTTCCCCCTGATTCCTATTGACTTCAATTTTACTAGGGCTCCTTGGTGCCTCACTCGGTCAAATGCTGCCTTGATGTCAAGGGCAGTCACCCTCACCTTACCTCTGGAATTCAGCTCTTTTGTCCATGTTTGGACCAAGGCTATAATGAGGTTTGGAGTTGAGTGGTCCTGGTGGAACCCAAACTGAGCATCAGTGAGCAGGTTATTGGTGAGTAAGTGCCACTTGATAGCACTGTCGACGACATCTTCCATCACTTTGCTGATGATTGAGAGTAGACTGATGGGGCGGTAATTGGCCAGATTGGATTTGTCCTGCTTTTTGTGGACTGGACATACCTGGGCAATTTTCCACATTGTTGGGTAGATGCCAGTGTTGTAGCTGTACTGCAACAGTTTGGCTAGAGATGTGGCTAGTTCTGGAGCACAAGTCTTCAGCACTACAGCCGGGATGTTGTTGGGGACCCATAGCCTTTGCTGTATCCAGTGCACTCAGCCATTTCTTGATATCACGTGGAGTGAATTGAATTGGCTGAAGACTGGCTTCTGCGACGGTGGGGATATCGGGAGGAGGCCGAGATGGTTCATCCACTCGGCACTTCTGGCTAAAGAAGGTTGCAAACGCTTCAGCCTTGTCTTTTGCACTCACGTGCTGGACTCCGCCATCATTGAAGATGGGGATATTTACAGAGCCTCCTCCTTCCATTAGTTGTTTACTTGCCCACCACCATTCATGACTGGATGTGGCAGGACTGCAGAGCTTTGATCTGATCCATTGGTTGTGGAATCGCTTAGCTCTGTCTATAGCGTGTTGCTTCCGCTGTTTAGCATGCATGTAGTCCTGAGTTGTAGCTTCACCAGGTTGGCACCTCATTTTTAGGTACGCCTGGTGCTGCTCCTGGCATGCTCTTCTACACTCCTCATTGAACCAGGGTTGATCCCCTGGCTTGTTGGTAATGGTAGAGTGAGGAATATGCCGGGCCATGAGGTTACAGATTGTGCTGGAATACAATTCTGCTGCTGCTGATGGCCCACAGTGCCTCATGGATGCCCAGTTTTGAGCAGCTAGATCTGTTCTGAATCTATCCCATTTAGCTCGGTGATAGTGCCACACAACATGTTGGATGGTGTCCTTCGTGCGAAGACGGGATTTCATCTCCACGAGGACTGTGCGGCGGTCACTCCTACCAATACTGTCATGGACAGATGCATTTGCGGCAGGTAGATTGGTGAGGACGAGGTCAATTAGGTTTTCCCTCGTGTTGTTTCGCTAATCACCTGCAGCAGGCCCAGTCTGGCAGCTATGTCCTTCAGTAAATCAGTAAATCTCCCTGTTAACCTTTAAAACCAACATTCAATGCTGAAGTGTTGTTTTCCAAGAGACTTGAGCCTCAAAACAAACATATTCTGTCAACATAATGACTCAGACCATTCAGATTGTAGATGGGAAGGCACACGCACCATTTATTGTACCCCAATGAGCAGATCGGAAATTTTCCAATGACAAAATTCATCTGGATTAATTCAAAGTTATCCCTTTAAATACCAAAGTTAGTCACTTCACCTTTGCAAATAATCTACATTCCCATTTGGATAGGTGAGAAGGAGCTGAAATACCTTGCTTATATGTGGCCTGAAATAAATCTTCTAATTTTGTGAACTACTTCAATAATGTTGTACTGTCGTACTCTTAATACATCATTCCCTGTATTAAAATATTCCTACGGATATTCAGATTTCTTTTAAGCCCATCAATTATATGGAAGTAGTCCGTGCAGACCTACAGCAGGACTTGGAATGACAAGTGGCAGGTAACATTTGCACCACATAAATGCCAGGTGATGACCATTAACAAGAGAAAACTCAACCACACCATTCCCCTCCTCCCCACTGTCCCCCACCTTCAATGGCACCATCAAGGCTGAGTACCCCCATCCTCAACATCTTGGGGATCGCCAGTGGCCAGAGGCTTAACTGGACCATCTATATCAGCACCATTGCTATAAGAACAGGGCAAAAGTTGGGTACTGTGTGATGAGGGAATCACCTGCTGACCCCTCAAAGCCTTTTCATCATCAAGGTTCAAATCAGGAGTATCATAGAATACTCATTACTCACCTGGGTGCAGCCACAACAACAGTCAAGAAGCTTAACACCATCTAGGGTAAAGCAATCCACTTGACCAGCATCCCTACCACTACTCACAATGGGGGGTAACTTTAACCCCCCAGAACAGGTGTGCTGGGGGCGGGTGAGTCGTAAAAATTGTTGATTTCATCAGCAGGATTGCAACCCGGCTCCAACATGCCCACTTTATACTTTAACCCGGGCTGTAATGAGGTTGAGACGACCCCCACCATTGTCAAGACTCCCCATGGTCGAGACCCCCCCCACCATGATTGAGAAGCCCCAATGGTCGAGACACCCCGCCATGTTCAAGATCCCCCCTCAAAAGGTCGAGACACCCCCCCCCACCCCCCATGGTTGAAACCTCCAAGGTCGAGACCCCCCCTCCCCAATGGCTTGCCTCCAGCACCAGAACCCCCTCCCCCCACTTCCCCAATGTTCTTCAAGACCCACGATCTCTCCCTCCCTCCTCTCTGATTCCCAGCTCCTTTCCCTCCCGACAGGCAGCCAGCCTATCAATCTGGCAGGCTGTCGCTCGGGAAACCTGGAAGTGAAATCAATTGCCTTCATTTGAGTTGCGATCCAGCGCGTTCACTTGACCTCTGGGTTTCCCAGGCAATAATCTACCCACCCACACAGTTCCCGGCTCCATACTAAAATCATGCCCAATATCCTCCCTCTCCATCAGTGACATACTGCTGCTGCAGTATGTCCAACCACATGATGCACTTTGACAGCACCTCCCGGCCCTCCCTCTGAGAAGGACAAAAGCAGCAATATCATGGAAACACCATCACCTCCAAATTTCCATTTCAAGTCACACATTATCCTGACTTGGCCATACACTGTTGTTCCTTCATTATCAATGGTCAAATTCCTGGGATTCCTGACCTAACACCATCATGAAAGAACTATCACCACAAGGACTGGAGCAGTTCAAGAAGAAGGCTCATCCCCACTTTCTCAGGGCAACTAGGGATAGATAATAAATAAACTTTGCCATTGACATCTTATTGACAAATAATAATAATAAAGAACTGAACCAAGTATAATCCAAATATTTTTTTCACTCACAGTAAAAGTTTTTGCCTTATTTACAATAAAAGTTTTAATGGATCACTTCCTTATCCTATGCATTTTGTGGACCTTGGTGGTTTTTCCTTTCCACAAAATTCAATTCATCCAATACCCTGCTACAGGCATCTTATCCCACACCAAGTCCCATTCACCCATCCCCTCTGTCCTCACTGAGCAGTATTGGCTCACGGTGTCTTAACGCCTCAAATTTAAAATTCTCATCCTTGTGTTGGAATCTTTTCATAACCTTGGCCCTCCCTATCTCTGGAGATTCATCCAGCTCTACAACTCCCCCTCCCCCCACCAAACTCTCTATTCCTCTGAGACTGGCCTCTTGTGTATTCTCCTCTTCCTTCACCCCACCATTGGTGGCTGTGCCTCCAGCAGCCTAAGCTCCAAGCTCTGGAAATCCCCCCTTGAACCTCACTGCCTTTCCACATCTTTCTCCTCCTTTGAGACCCTCCTTAAAACCCCACCTGTTTGACAGGATAAACTGTCCATCACATATAGCGTGAGAAAATCGCATTAGCACCAACGCACCCGCTATAAGCTGTGCGGACTCTATCTCCTTGTTTGGTTCGGCATCCATTTTTTGATGATGTCTCTGTGAAGCGCCTTGCCATGTTTTTCTAAATTTAAAGCCCTATATCAATGCAAGTTGTTCTTCTTCTTCCAGACAGAAAGGCAAACCTATAAAGGGAAAACATTTTGCAGACACTGACCACTGAGCCATGGCTGACACCTTTTAAAAATTCACTCATATTTCTCAATTCAAGTGGTTAAGCACAATCAATTGTTTTAAGATACTGTATTACATAAATTATTTAACAGTCAGATCATTCCATTACTGGTTGTCAGATGAGTTTTAATGTGCAAGAGAGCAGTCAGTCTGATTGTTCTTGTATATATTTTCAAACACATGGCTGTACATGTGGAAGCCCACCTAATTACATACAAAAAATGAGGAACAGGAAAAGAACTACTGTTCCATCCAGCCTGTCCCATATAATTGTCTTGTACATCACAATAGATACTCTGCCCACCCATCCATACCATGTCATCTTCTGGGAGTGGCAAAAAAACAGATAAAAACTCAGGCCAATTATGGAAAAAAATCTGGAATATTCCTCTCCGACCCACCCCTAGGTGATCAAAACTAGTCCAGAAGACCACTCTGGCCCTGATTAATGTTATACCGTGCCTACCTCTTGTATGAGGTGATCTCCGCCCAGGCAGAAAGAGGTCCACCTCTCGCTTGAAGGAATTCAGTGAATCAGCGTTCACTGCACGAGCTGGCAGCCTGTTCCACAGGTCCACTATTCTCTGGGGCAAGAAGCACTTCCTGACATCTAACCTAGTTCTGCTTTTACGTAACTTGAGATTGTGACAATTAGTCCTCCCTAAGCTACTTAGTTGAAACAAACTGTCTACACAAGCACGATGGGGCAGAAATTGCTCTGGAAATAATGGAGGCGCTCAACAGCACTCTGTTTTCTATGGCGAATCGAAGGAGCATCTTCCCACGCTTGCACATGCACACTAAAACGCAGAAATCGTGAACTTGCTCCTGTTGGTTCACCAACGATTTGACAGCTGTGAATTAAAGGGCCGTCGCACCCTACAATCATTGAAGTCACTGAAAAATTGCAAACTTGCCCATCCGCCCAGCTGGAAAGTAATTAATTACGCCATCAAAAGGTATGCTTTAAAATACCAGGTCTAAACTAAGCTTTAAAAGTGCGATAACTCTTTGTAACTGCCAAACAACTAAAAATTAAATTTTAAAAATGTGGAGTCTCATATTACTCTGTATTTTAATAGTTTTTTAGTCATTAAAAAAAAATTTAAAAATTTAAAAATATTTTTTTTTTACTTTTCCCTTCCTGTCTCTTTAATTTAATTCAATTATTTCTTTGGCCTTTTATATAAAAAAATAAAATTTTTGTTTACAATGACTTCCAGAATACTAACTTTGAATGAATGAAGTCTGCTTGTCTGCTTGTGGGCGTGACTCCTCTTCCTGACAGATTTTGTGGGCGTGTCTTCCATCCCCACAGATATTTCCACGCGAATCAACTTACGTTGCTAAGAGGTTGAATTGATCGCGCACAATTTCACAAAACTTTAAAATCAAGCAAGTTGATGCTGCCGAGCCCGCAGAAAGTACATTTGTTGTTTTAATTCACAGGAGCCATGTTGAGCATTGCCATGCTGCTCAGTGCAATTTCTGGCCCAATCTATTATAAACCTTAATCAAATCACCCCTAAGTCTATGCTTCTCTAAAGTGTAGAGACTCAGCCTTTTGAGCCTATCTTGCTTTAAACTGGGTTGTTGTATTTTACACTGCATTATATCTTACTTCCCTTCCATTTATGTTGATTGAAAGTGGGAAAAAAAGTGCATTAATAAATACCTCTCCTCTTTCAGTCAGAAATAAGAATTCTTATGTATTATTCCCAAATTTTCCTTTCTGGTTAATGTCATAGCATTCATTCAGTGGTGTCCTCTCAATTGAACTAATTAACAATGTAACTCATCATACTATGATAACAATCACTAGAGAGAAGGTAGGAATTATGGAGGCAATTTTCAATGGCCGCTCACCCATTTATCATCAATAATATGGGTGCTTGGACTCTGAAAATTGGCCTGTGGTCTCACCTTACATTACATGCAGAAGGGCAAACTTATCTGGCTGAGTCTAAACTGGAATTTTCACCAGGGGCTTCTGGCAAGCTTCAGGTTGTCATTGCATTTTGGTGATTGGAATGCCACTGTGGCTGGGAGAGGAGGAGAAGGAGGAGGAGGAGCAGTAGGCAAGAATTCAGTTGTAGAGAGAAGGGGAAGAGGGAAGGGACCCCACAGGAAGCCTTAATCCACTGCCATGTATAGGCCAAAATCATCATTCAGCAAGGAGCTGTGTGAGCTTCCATCAAAGTACAGGGCATGTTAATGACGGCCCTGTTGCAGCATTCATAGAGATGACCACTTCATAGTTGACTGCATTACCTCGATGCCAGGTGCAATGACCCCTGCACAAGTTGGAAGTGCACCCAGTTGAATAACGAGTATTCTGTGAAGTGCACTTCCCCACGCTGTCCGACATGGTGTGCAGGCTCCCTGGCAGGCCACCCAATGCACCAACCAATTGCTGGTGCACACATATCAGTTTAAAGGCTGGCCCTGGAAGTCCTCATCTGTGTCCCCTATAGCAGAGTTAGGACCCGAGCTCATCCTCCGACGAACTTTGTCCTGGACCATCTTTTCCCCCTGCCTTCGCTCCTGCTCTTCTGTGCGGTGAATAACCCAGTGCAGACACCAGAAACTCATTGCCTAAAATACGTGGGTCGCCGATTTTTAAGATGTTGCGTGCAAGGGTCAGAGTGAGTGATCATACTTCTTTAGGAGGGCTTGCAAAGAATCTGAAAAGACGGGACGTAGACAAGAGCTAGCACTTAGTGGCAACGGAAAGCAGCATCGGATGAGTGGCCAATCCATGGGTTACCAGGCTGTCATTCACGGTGTGTGAGGGAGAGAGTTCAGTCTCAAGAGAAAAGGAGGGGAAGTTGTCCAAACCCCCTACAGGATGCTTCCTCCTGACTCGCCATTTGCCACACTTTGAGCTCTCCCTCTGCCCATAACATCAACGGCAGCCTCCTCCACTGACGTGAGCTCTCGGGTAGATCGTGGACCTCCTCCAGATCTGGAGAGCTCCATCTTGCTTCTCCTGCAAGAACAATGGGAATGTGTGGCCTGTTGAAGCGATGTGAAGATATCTATATCTGCTCAGCATAGTTTGCATGTTGAGAGAAAGAAGCAGCAGGTGTGGGGATGAGATAGCAATAATTCAGAGGGCAGTAGCAGGTGCAGAGTGTGCAAGCGGAAGCAGAAGGAGGTACAATGATGTGTGTTGCAGTGATTGAAGGAGAGAGAGATGGAAAATGACAGCTGTCAAGGCTCGCTAGTGCTAGAGGCTACAGCAGAGTGGTGTAAACTGTAAGAAAGCTGGGAATGGGAGTCTGGGAATTAGCAGCTCTGGTCAGGTCATCGAATTTCATCCTATATTGCTGCCAGGTCAGTGGTGTCAGACTCTTGGCATTGCTTTGCTACCTTTGCCCACTTGTTGCTGGGCTGTCTGGCAAGACACTCTGGGCCCATCGCAGCCAACAATAGTTCCTTCCTCCTGGTCACCTCCTCCAACAACATGCCTATGGCATTGTCTGAAAAACAGGGGGGCTCTGGCAGCAGATATTTTGCTTCCAGCAGAAACTCTGTTGTTCATCATTCACGAAAGGCACCTTCCCTTTAAGTGGTGCAGGCTGCCTTTAAATCGCAGGATTTCCCATCACCCCCGATGGGCAAGCTTCCAATTACAAGCACGAGAACATAGGAACATAGGAACAGGAGTAGGCCATTCAGCCCCTCGTGCCTGCTCCGCCATTTGATAAGATCATGGCTGATCTGTGATCTAACTCCATATACCTGACTTTGGCCCATATCCCTTAATACCTTTGGTTGCCAAAAACCTATCTATCTCACATTTAAATTTAGCAATTGAGCTAGTATCAATTGCCGTTTGCGGAAGAGAGTTCCAAACTTCTACCACCCTTTGTGCGTAGAAATGTTTTCTAATCTCACTCCTGAAAGGTCTGGCTCTAATTTTTAGACTGTGCCCCCTACTCCTAGAATCCCCAACCAGCGGAAATAGTTTCTCTCTATCCACCCTATCCGTTCCCCTTAATATCTTATAAACTTCGATCAGATCACCCCTTAACCTTCAAAACTCTAGAGAATACAACCCCAATTTGTGTAATCTCTCCTCGTAACTTAACCCTTGAAGTCCGGGTATCATTCTAGTGAACCTACGCTGCACTCCCTCCAAGGCCAATATGTCCTGCCGAAGGTGCGGTGCCCAGAACTGCTCACAGTACTCCAGGTGCGGTCTAACCAGGGTTTTGTATAGCTGCAGCATAACTTCTGCCCCCTTGTACTCCAGTCCTCTAGATGTAAAGGCCAACATTCCATTAGTCTTCTTGATTATTTTCTGCATCTGTTCATGACACTTCAATGATCTATGTACCTGAACCCCTAAGTCCCTTTGGACATCCACTGTTTTTAACTTTTTACCATTTAGAAAGTACCCTGTTCTATCCTTTTTTGATCCAAAGTGGATGACCTCACATTTGTCTACATTGAATTCCATTTGCCACAGTTTTGCCCATTCATCTAATCTATCAATGTCCCTTTGTAATTTTATGTTTTCATCTACACTGCTTACAATGCCACCAATTTTTGTGTCATCGGCAAACTTAGATATGAGACTTTCTATGCCTTCATCTAAGTCGTTAATAAATATTGTGAATAATTGAGGCCCCAAGACAGATCCCTACCAGACTCCACTAGTCACATCCTGCCAATGTGAGTACCTTCCCATTATCCCTACTCTCTGTCGCCTTTCGCTCAGCCAATTTCCTAACCAAGTCCGTACTTTTCCCTCGATTCCATGGGCTTTTAACTTAGCTAAAAGTCTCTTATGTGGGACCTTATCAAATGCCTTCTGGTAGTCCATATAAATAACATCCATTGACATTCCCCTGTCCACTACTTTAGTTACCTCTTCAAAAAATTCAATCAGGTTTGTCAGGCACGACCTACCTTTCACAAATCCATGCTGGCTCTTCCTGATTAACTGAAAATTCTCGAGGTGTTCAGTCACCCTATCCTTAATTATAGACTCCAGCAATTTCCCCACAACAGATGTTAGGCTAACTGGTCTAAAATTCCCCGGTTTCCCTCTCTCTCCTTTCTTAAAAAGCGGAGTGACATGTGCAATTTTCCAATCTAGAGGGACAGTTCCTGAATCTAGAGAACTTTGAAAGATTATAGTTAGGGCATCTGCAATCTGCTCATCTACTTCCTTTAAAACCCTGGGATGGAAACCATCTGGTCCTGGGGATTTGTCACTCTTTAGTGCTATTATTTTCTTCATTACTGATGCTTTACTTATGTTAATTTTATTGAGTCCCTGTCCCCGATTCAATATAAGTTTTCTTGGGATTTCCGGCATGCTATCCTCTTTTTCTACTGTAAATACTGACGCAAAGTAATCGTTCAACATGTCCGCCATTTCCCTATTGTCAATAACAATATCCCCACTTTCAGTTTGTAAGGGGCCAACACTGCTCCTGACCACCCTCTTTTCCCTAATATAACTATAAAATTTCTTTGTATTGGTTTTGATATCCCTTGCAAGTTTCTTTTCATACTCTCTTTTTGTAGCTCTTACTATCTGTTTTGTGACCCTTTGTTGATCTTTGTATCTTTCCCATTCGCCAGGATCTGTGCTATTTTTTGCCTTTTTGTATGCCCTTTCCTTATGTCTTATACTGTCCCTTACCTCTTTAGTTGTCCATGGCTGTTTTTTATGGCAAGTAGAGTTCTTGCCCTTCAGGGGTATAAACCAGTTCTGTACCTCGTTAAATGTTTCTTTAAACATTTCCCACTGATCATCATTCGTTTTACCCATTAACAGATTTGCCCAGTTTACTGTGGACAGTCTCTGTCTCATCCCATTGAAGTCGGCCTTACCCAAGTCTAGAATCTTAGCAGCTGACTCACTTTTTTCCCTTTCAAACATTACATTGAACTCAATCATGTTATGATCGCTATTGGATAGATGTTCACGCACAGTTAAGCTGTTAACTAAATCTGGTTCATTACTCATTACTAAATCTAATATGGCTTGCCCCCTTGTTGCCTCTAGGACATACTGCTGTAGAAAACTATCCCGGACACACTCAAGATATTCACTACCTTTCTGACAGTTGCTTGTCTTCTTTTCCCAATCTATGTGAAGGTTAAAGTCCCCCATTAAGACCACTTTGCCTTTGTTACACACTTGTCTAATCTCTGCATTTATACAATCTAGCACTTCAGAGCTGCTGCCAGGGGTCCTATATACAACTCCCACTATAGTCTTAGATCCTCTCCTATTCCTCAATTCAACCCATGAGGTCTCAGTTGGCTGCTTACCTCTCGTTATATCCTCCTTTATCATTGAATTGATTTCATCTCTAATCACTAAGGCTACTCCACCCAGCACTTCCTCCAGAAGCACTGACAACTCAACCTCATTATGAAAATGAGGCATGCACCTCAAAATAGCGTGTGCCTCATGTCACGGGTTTGGGTGGTTGTAATGGACGCCCATTTTGGACACTACTTGAAAATTACCCCCCTCATGCATAAAATATAATGTAGAAAATGACATGCTTCAGTCCCTTACTCATTCAGATCTGATAATTGTTCCTTTGCAATCAAAGAAGATGTAAATATAAAATTCCCAAGTATATTCCAGTCATTGTTTGCAGGTGTAGGATATATATGTCACACAAGAATTACTATCTTGATAATTTTGCCAAGGTATGTCTCACAAGATGAAACAGTTATTTATTGTTTGGTTACATATTTGAATGGACTGGAAGGTATAATATTATTTTCAGTCTTCGGGCCTTTCTTCTTGCATGCAGTAAATATTCATTTCTGACACAACGCTGTTGTAAACCTCATAAAGCTTTACCTTATTTTTTTTAGTTGTTCATGGGATGTGGGCATCGCTGGCAAGGCCCGCATTTATTGCCCATCCATAATTGCCCTTGAGAAGGTGGTGGTGAGCCACCTTCTTGAACCGCTGCAGTCCATGTGATGAAAATTCTCCCACAGTGCTGTTAGGAAGGGAGTTCCAGGATTTTGACCCAGCGACGATGAAGGAATGGTGATATATTTCCAAGTCGGGATGGTGTGTGACTTGGAGGGGAACGTGCAGGTGGTGTTGTTCCCATGTGCCTGCTGCCCTTGTCCTTCTAGATTGTAGAGGTCGCGGGTTTGGGAGGTGCTGTCGAAGAAGCCTTGGCGAGTTGCTGCAATGCATCCTGTGGATGGTACACACTGCAGCCACAGTGCGCCGGTGGTGAAGGGAGTGAATGTTTAGGGTGGTGGATGGGGTGTCAATCAAGTGAGCTGCTTTGTCCTGGATGGTGTCGAGCTTCTTGAGTGTTGTTGGAGCTGCACTCATCCATGCAAGTGGAGCGTATTCCAACACACTCCTGACTGGTGCTTTGTAGATGGTGAAAAGGCTTTGGGGAGTCAGGAGGTGAGTCACTTGCCACAGAATACCCAGCCTCTGACCTGCTCTTGTAGCCACAGTATTTATGTGGCTGGTCAATGGTGACTCCAGGATGTTGATGGTGGGGGGCTTGGCGATGGTAATGCCATTGAATGTCAAGGGGAGGTGGTTAGACTCTCTCTTGTTGGAGATGGTCATTGCCTGGCACTTGTCTGGCGTGAATGTTACTTGCCACTATCAGCCCAAGCCTGGATGTTGTCCAGGTCTTGCTGCATGCGGGCACGGACTGCTTCATTATCTCAGGGATTACAAATGGAACTGAACACTGCGCAATCATCAGCGAACATCCCCATTTCTGACCTTATGATGGAGGGAAGGTCATTGATGAAGCAGCTGAAGATGGTTGGGCCTAGGACACTGCCCGGAAGAATTCCTGCAGCAATGCCCTGGGGCTAAGATAATTGGCCTCCAACAAGCACTACCATCTTCCTTTGTGCTAGGTAGGACTCCAGCCACTGGAGAGTTTTCCTCCTGATTCCCATTGACTTCAATTTTACTCGGGCTCCTTGGTGCCACACTCAGTCAAATGCTGCCTTGATATCAAGGGCAGTCATCCTCACCTCACCTCTGGAATTCAGCTCTTTTGTCCATGTTTGGACCAAGGCTGTAATGAGGTCTGGAGCTGAGTGGTCCTGGCAGAACCCAAACTGAGCATCGGTGAGCAGGTTATTGGTGAGTAAGTGCCGCTTGATAGCACTGTCGACGACACCTTCCATCACTTTGCTGATGATTGAGAGTAGACTGATGGGGCGGTAATTGGCCGGATTGGATTTGTCCTGCTTTTTGTGGACTGGACATACCTGGACAATTTTTCACATTGTCGGGTGGATGCCAGTGTTGTAGCTGTACTGGAACAGTTTGGCTAGAGGTGCGGCTAGTTCTGGAGCGCAAATCTTCAGCACTACAGCCAGGATGTCATCGGGGCCCATAGCCTATCCAGTGCACTCAGCCATTTCTTGATATCACGTGGAGTGAATCGAATTGGCTGAAGACTGGCTTCTGTGATGGTGGGGATATTGGGAGGAGGCCGAGATGGACCATCTACTCGGCACTTCTGGCTGAAGATGGTTGCAAATGCTTCAGCCTTGTCTTTTGCACTCACGTGCCGGACTATGCCATCATTGGGGATGGGGAGGTTCACGAAGCCTCCTCCTCCTGTTAGTTGTTTAATTGTTCACCACCATTCACGACTGGATGTGGCAAGCCTGCAGAGCTTTGATCTGGTTGTGGAATCGCTTAGCTCTGTCTATAGCATGTTACTTCCATTGTTTAGCGTGCATGTCGTCCTGAGTTGTAGCTTCACCAGGTTGCCACCTCATTTTTAGGTACGCCTAGTGCTGCTCCTATAAACATCCTGTTCCCCTTATACTGTGCTCAAGCTCCCAAAAAACGAACTCACTGAATTTCCAGGTTATAAGTTAAAAATTACTTTAATGTACCAGCAAGCTTTGCACCGATCGCGTGAACCACGCTTCCTACACCTCCCTATACAATCCTCTGCATAACAGTTTCATGTGATCTGAGATAAGTTTACCTTCCAATTGGTCAGCTTACCACAGTGTGACACTGAAACATTTGTAATAAGGAAAAATAAATGGCCATGTATTTCTCACTGTCCGTAGCAAGGTGAATGATTACGCTGACTGAAGCACCTAATGGTGAGCTCAGATATGCATTGTTAGAACAGAGCCATCTGACACACTCGCTGAGAAAGGTGTGTATATACGTATGTAGACATATATCTTTATATAGCATCAGCCATACAGATATACTGGGAGCAGTGATTGAGTTAGAAAGTAGTGATGTTGTAAATAAAGTGATCTTATTTTGAGCAAATTGCCTGACTTTTCCCCCTTAATGATTTACAGAAGCAGAGAGGTAAAATATTGCCTACTGGACTTTATAACAATGGTTAACACTGATAATGAACAAGCATTTCATCTGTAGCTCAAGGTTTAAATTTTCTAATTAAATCTTGATAGATAACTGGACTAAAGGCAAACCATGGGGTTGAGACTTGATGCAGTGATCTGTGCAGACTTCCAAAACACTATATAGTACAGAGATATTTTTAAAATGCAACCTGTTTATTTTTATGGAGTACACTAATTTAAACTTCAAATTGCAATACCAATCTCATGAAGCATTTTTCTTGTTCATAATGATGACATTACATTACATTCTAATTACTGAAAGTACTCTTCGTTTGAAAATTCAGTCGCGAGAATGTTCAAAGCAGAAATATTCTAAACACACCATACACTGTATCAAATTAGCATGAGCACTGCATTGGAACTAAAATCACAAGGGAGTTCAGTAAAGCATCAAGTGCATCCCCCTTTCTCCTCGTACCTCTCCTCTCCTTGATGTGAGGTTGAATATTTTTTAAATGTTCACAAAACACGCAGGAATGGAGCGGAATGGGATCTCTGCCTGTCAGAATGGAGGACGCCCAAGTCCACCAAATCTTCTCGAGTCAGGCTCATTTACCTATTTACAGCAAGCTCCTGGCATGAATGCCGCCTATTATTGGGAGCCCGCTGTTTGGGGAATGCTTGGTGCTGCTGCAGGGGTTTAAAAGCGGCAGCAGCAGCTTAAGGGAAAAGGTACATTTGAAGGTAAAAATTAAAGTGCAGTCATGAAAATGGAACAGAGACCTCGCAGAATATCAGCACTCACTGATACCTCCCAGTGCTCTTGGAGGATGTGCAGCAGAGGATGTTGGCTCCCTTTCATATCAAAGGGAACTGTCCACATAATTGAACTGTACATTGGAGGAGGTGGCATTCTATCTCAATGCCATCTCAATCATTTGGGGGAGGTGGCTGCAAGTAAGGAAAAAGTCCGCCCAGTGAGATACAATTTATTTCACACAGATCTTGAATAGCAAACTGAAGAATAAATCCTTTGATTAAATGATGAACAGAATTAATCTGTAATTGAAGCAGCAGAGGAGGTCATCACATGATCACTTTCTACTCCAATAAAAAGAAAGAACTTGCATTTATATAGCGCCCATCGCGGCCTCAGGATGTCCCAAAGTGCTTTACAGCCAATGAAGTACTTTTGAGGTGTTGTTACTGTTGTAATGTAGGAAATGCGACAGCCAATTTGCGCAGAGCAACATCCCATAAACAGCAATGGGATAAGACAATAGAAATAGTACAACATGTTGAGAAATGTTTTACCTACCCTCAAAGTTTGTTTTTTTATCAATGGAATCGTGTACTTGAATATCTTAAGCCACATTCGGCTTATTGACTTCTAACAAAGTCACAGAGTGGCATTTAGAAATTAAAATGTCAATTCTAACTCATTTTGATTTCTTAACAGTGTTCCACAGCAGGCATTAATATTACACTAACTTCCTTCTAATCCACAGATGTCCTTTACATCCATTTTAATTTTTTCAGATTTCAACATTCCTGCATAACCTTCCCAACTTTGCACTTTAGATGTAACAGCTCTCTATTATTAGATTCCTGGATAAGTGCCTGTGCCTCAGATAAGCATGAATTGAATACAGCACATTCTGAGCCTCTTTTACCAATAATGTTTTCAATATCTGTACATTCAAACATTGTGCTGCTGTCAGAGATTTCGAGTTGTCTAGTTTGCAAAAAAACTTAGCTGGTCTTAATTGCTTTCTTAAACATTACAGAAGACGGTAATCATTTGATAGACAACATTACTGTGCAAGAGACAGATAACAGGTGTAATTATCCAAAATGGTCAGTTCCCAGTATCAGCCATACCAGCTGAGCTAGTGCTGAACGGTGGGGGAAGGGGGGATTTATCCACAGAGACAGAAGGAAAATCAGAGTGTACTTCAAACTGGGCTGCTGTCAGATACCTTCTCGTGGCAATGCACACAGCTTCATTAGCAGAAAGCTAGAAACAGCTCGTTTGCTTATCCCTTGAGTTAGTAAATTGTGCATCATGAAGAATGAGCTAAAGACGGGTGAAAAAAACTTTAAAAAAGAAAAAAAAATTACATCGAAGCAACAGAAGGAGCAAAACATCCAACTAACAGGAAGAAACCTTGCGACTGCAGTCAAATTTAATGTCTCATCTAACAAAGTTGTATCAATTAAAAGTTAAAAAAACACACATGTTCATGGATTTTATTTCCAATAAGAAACCAAATTGTTGATGTTTTTTTATCTCTCATCTCTCTCAGGAGACTACATGGCACCTGGGGGTAAGGAGTTTCTCTACTTGATGGAAAAGGCATCACAACTGTAAGGGACAGGCTGATGGACTAGTTGGTGTCTTCCTGTCTCTAGCTTTTGTATGTTCATTGTCCAGGTGCACTGGACAGGTAAATCAACACTTATATGACAGAATCAGAAAAAAAATCTATTTCCCAGCATTTTGCACCCCTCACCTGAAGAGCTCTAATCCAATCAAACTGATGTTTTGAATTGTTGAGTTGAGGTTTGTTGTATGTTGTGTTGATCATAATATCTTTCTGTATTAGGCTGGATGACACAGCAATTTTCAGTCAGAAAACAGTTAACAAACTGCTTAATTTTTCGGATTGAATGATCAAATCAAAGGAAGTTCAATTATAAAACAAACAAACAATTCATGAATACTACACAGCAACAACAGAAGAAAGCAGATCTTAAATCAAATGGATTGGATTCTGAATGAAAATTCAAGGATGGAAAATGGCCCAAAGATATTTTCATTGATGGATAATGACTGAACAAATCTCAATGTTCACATTCAAGCCTTCTAACTAAAGGAGAGTCATAACAAAACTATATTGAAGGTCCAAATCCCCTCACAGAACTAGAATCCTTTGAACATAGCTGTTGAGTCTAAAAGCTGAATCCTACTTGGCAAGAAAGAGAGTTGGAACTAGTTAGAGGATCTAAACTCTTCACTACAAATGTGAAGATTGTGGATTGCCTTCAGCCACCAACTTCTGAATCCAGAGGAATTCTAAATTATCTGCATGTAACAATAATTATGAAGAACTACTAACTGGAAGGACTAACTAGAAGCACCAGGATCCCAAGAAGCCACTCTCTGTCCATATCATGTAAGAATAAAGTTAGTTCATGAAACAAAACTTTAAGCTGTCCACCAGTTCTATGGATTAGCAGATAGGAAAATAATCAAAATGTACAGGCACTTGACTACAAAAGTAAAAACTGCCAAACGGTACTGTGGATGGGTCTGGTTTGCCAATGCTTGCAACAGACAAGAGAAACAGTACCACACAGTTCGATTTTACAGTGAACAAATGAAGGAAATTTGGAATTTAAAATTTAGGCAGTAAAAAAACTCTTTTAGCGAACAAATGTTTGAATTGTATATTATATACACGTGTCATTTTACTTGAAGCACACTAGTTAGTCTTCATGACAATACTTTCAAACATTTTAAAAGCCATTACTTAAAAAACATATATTTCTCTACGAGCTCTGAGGGTTGAGAGGAGGAGTTGCAGAACCAAAGCCGATTGGGGGAGGGAGAGGCAAGATCGTGACGGGGAGGCCAAGGATTCCTTGCGGGGCCGGTGGAGCACTCATGCACCTTCTAGCCCCCAAGGAATGCTTCCAAAAATGAAACAATTTAACTTACCTCAGCCTTTTTGGGCCATGCTACAGACTAACGCCAGGCTTTGGCACCATGCCAGCCTCCTGTAATTTGAAGTTAATATCGTTTTGTGGTGCTGATGATGTAATCGAGCTATGACATTCACATTTTAATTAGGCCCCCACCTGCCTGTGGCTGGTGGCTTCCACCCTGCTGGAATCTCAGCAGTTAAAATAGTGGTGGCCGCAAACTCGTCGCGAATCTCTCAACCGTCATTTTAATCACCCGTCCGCTCTGTTTGTGCTGGTTGGGCTGGGTTAAAATCAGGTCTATTGTTTCAAGGCGAAGATGATTTTAATGAGCTGTTCAAGTTTGTCCCTTATAGTTTGAGACATGACCCAAACCTCTCAATTACATTACAACTTCATAGCACACCTTGGTTTATCTCCTACTCTGTACAGTATTCACCGTATTGCGTCCAATTTTGATATGAATAACTGAAATATGCCCATGATTGTAACTAGAGTGCTGAACTGAGTGACGTGAGGGAACTATAGTAACAGTTGGAAGCAATGCTCTAGTAACACTCATGATGAGCATAGCAACGGATTATAATGTTGGCAAAAAATATTATCAGAGGAATCAGAGGGAGGGATAGGAAAACGTTCCCTTTGCTCTTGTAGTGGAATATTATGTGCACCTGTATTATATTTGAGAATGGAGCTTACAAGCACATTACTGCTGTTCAATCATACCTTCAGAACACTGAAGGAAAAAAATCTTCTGATGAAGATCAGCTTTACCTTTTTGTTATTATTTCAGGCTAAAAACAGTGCACTATTTCACAAAGTTATTAGAATGCAGAAAGTTAGAATATGGGAATGTGCAGAGGTGTGGCTGAAGTAGTTATTAGCATGTTATTAACAAGAGGAGTCATATAAAGTTGCCAGAAAAAGTAGCAAGCCAGACGATTGGGAGCAGTTTCGAATTCAGAAAAAAGGACCAAGAGATTGATTAAGAGGGGAAAAATAGAGTAAACTTGCAAGGAACATAAAAGTGGATTGTAAAAGCTTCTACAAGTATGTAAAAAGAAAAAGATTAGTGAAGATAAATGTAGGTCCTTTGCAGTCAGAAACAGGAGAATTTATAATGAGGAACAAGGAAATGGCAGAGCAATTAAACAAATACTTTGGTTCTGTCTTCACGGAAGAGGACACAAATAATTTCCCAGAAATGCTAGGGAACCAAGAGACTAGTGAGAAGGAGGAATTAAAGGAAATTAGTATTAGTAAAAAAATAGTGCTGGATAAATTAATGGGACTGAAAGCCAATGAATCCCCAAGGCCTGATAATCTGCATCCCAGAGTACTAAAAGAGGTAGCCATGGAAATAATGGATGCATTAGTTGTCATCTTCCAAAATTCTATAGATTATGGAACAGTTCCTGCAGATTGGAGGGTGGCAAATGTAACCCCACGATTTAAAAAAGGAGAGAGAAAACCGGTTAGCCTAACATCAGTAGTAGGGAAAATGCTAGAGTCTATTATAAAGGATGTGATAACAGGACACTTGGAAAATATCAGGGGGATTAGACAAAGTCAACATGGATTTATGAAAGGGAAATCATGTTTGACAAACCGACTGGAGTTTTTGAGGATGTAACTGGTGGAATAGATAAGGGAGAACCAGTGGATGTGGTTTATTTGGATTTTCAGAAGGCTTTTGATAAAGTCCCACATAAGAGGTTAGTGTGCAAAATTAAAGCACATGGGATTGGTGGTAATGTACTGGCATGAATTGAAAATTGGTTAACAGACAGGAAACAGAGAGTAGGGGCTCGATATTACCAGGGCGGCGGGTTCGCGGCGGGGGGGGTCTTTTGGGCGCGTGGGTAATGCGCCCAGTGAAATCAGTCTGCCCCGCACGCAATCGCAGCCTAATTGGATCCACTTACCTGGTTTTCCGGATTCCCCTCTGCTGAGCTGCGCAGCGGGTGGATTGCACATGTGCAGGAAGCTCTGTCAGCTGGAGGAGCTCTATTTAAAGGGGCAGTCCTCCACTGACTGATGCTGCAAGAAATAGGAAAAATTACAGCATGGAGCAGCCCAGGGGGAAGGCTGCTCCCAGTTTAATGATGCCTCACTCCAGGTATCAATACATGGGGTGAGGAGGAGGGGGAGGACAGAGATCATCCCCCCGGCGGGTGGGAGGAAGCGGCCTGCCTCTGCCACCAAGAAGGCCTGACTCAAGGTGGCAGAGGAGGTCACCTGCACCACTAACATATCGCCCACCTGCATGCAGTGCAGGAGACGCTGCAATGACCTCAGTAGGTCAGCCAAAGTGCGTACACTTACTCATTCCCCTACACTCTGTCTGCCACATCATCGCCCCCACCCCACATCTCCTTCTGCACTGCTAACACTACTCTGTCACATCACCCCTCACACCCACTCAAACCTCATCCTCATCTTACCTGCACTGACTCACCTCGCCAGTATTCATCCCGCCACTACCACTCAACCCAATCCTCATACAATCTCATGGCTCTATTTCATACATCCCCTCTCATGCATCTCTTTCACGGTCAGCCTCACTCAACCTGCCACTACCTGTGCTGCAGCCACAGGGCATGCATCACATATGTGCAGTAGGCAGCGTAAGGCAAATGTGTCGTGAGCATGAAGGGGATGCACAAGGGTGTTTGAGGGTTTGTCATGGTTTTTACTTATATTTAATTTCTGAGCAACTCACATCACATATTATATTGGCACCACTACTGCCACATCTTTGCGAATCTTGTCTGGTTTGTGCAATAATGCCCTTTCCTGAGGATCACTATGAAGACCCACACCTGATGCCACCCATTGTGTCACTGCAGAGTGGGTGTAGGTGTATTTGCAGGGCTGTTTTGTGCAGACGACTGAGAGACGTCGGCGATGTCCCCGGTGGCACCCTGGAAGGATGCGGAGGAGAAGTTGTGGAGGGCAGTGGTGACTTTGACAGCGACAGGTAAGAAGATGGTGCTCGGGCCAGCTGCGAGCAGCTCGGCATGAAGGAGGCTGCAGATGTCCACAACTACTTGTCGAGTGACTCTGAGCCTCCGTGTGTACTGCTGCTCAGACCCTGTGGCGAGGGTAGTGCCCTCTGCGACGCATCTCTTGCTGCGGTTGCCCTCCCTCCTGCTGTGCAGGTGGATGTGTCACAGCACTGTGTTGTGGAGCTCCACGTGTCAGAGGTGGCCAGCGAGGCTGGTGATGCTGTTCGTCCTCCGAGGAGGTCATGACTGCAGCTACGGCGGCCCCCATCCGGAAGATGTACATCTGAGGGGGTCCGCAAGGTAGGTACATGTGTCTGGACACCGGGGTAAGTGTGCAAGTTGGTGAATTTTATTGTTAGGAGGAGGGTGGTGGAGGCCAAACTTTGTCCAAAGTGACAGAGTGGCCTCCTGCAATGAGTGAGGGTCTCTCCCCCACCCCCCCACCTGTCAAATGGACCATTGCAGCTGCCACAGGCTGATGGCTGCAACACGTCCATTTGAACTGGGAGTGTTTCCCCCAGTACGGGAAACAGTCCCAGTTGTTTGCAAAATCCCACCCCATGTAAATTATCTCCTTAATCAGGTCTCTAAATGACCTGAAATACCTAAATAAATAGCTTAAGTGGCACCCCGCCGGCTTTAATTGCCTGCGGGAGTCCCACATGCGGGGGCTGCGCGCGCATGTCAGCGTGTCTGTGGGAAAGCCGGAAGTGGGCGGGTTGGAGCCAGGCTCCCGCCCCGCCCCGGGAATCCCCGATTTTCAGAGCCCCCTCGCCAGGAACGCACCCAATAGCGGGTGCTAAAATCGACCCCTAGGAATAAAAGGGTCTTTTTCGGGGTGGCAGGCAGTGTCTAGTGGGGTACCGCAGGGATCAGTGCTTGGGCCCCAGCTATTCACAATATATATCAATGATTTAAATAGGGAACCAAATGTAATATTTCCAAGTTTGCTGACGACATAAAACTAGGTGGGATTGTGAGTTGTGAGGAGGATGCAAAAAGGCTTCAAGGCGATTTAGACAAGTTGAGTGAGTGGGCAAATACACGGCAGATGCAGTATAATGTGGATAAATGTGAAGTTATCCACTTCGGAAGGAAAAACAGAAAGGCAGAGTATTATTTAAATGGTGATAGATTGGGAAATGTTGATGTGCAAAGGAACCTGGATGTCCTTGTACACCAGTCACTGAAAGCAAACATACAGGTGCAGCAAGCAGTTAGGATGGCAAATGGTATGTTGGCCTTCATTCCAAGAGGATTTGAGTACAGGAGCAAGGATGTTTTGCTGCAGTTATACAGAGCCTTGGTGAGACCACACCTGGAGTATTGTGTGCAGTTTTGGTCTCCTTACCTAAGAAAGGATATACTTGCCATAGAGAGAGTGCAGCGAAGGTTCACCAGACTGATTCCTGGAATGGCAGGACTGTCGTATGAGGAGAGATTAGGTCGATTCGGCCTGTATTCACCTGAGTTTAGAAGAATCAGAGGGGATCTCATTGAAACATATAAAATTCTGACAGGGCCAGACAGACAGGATGCAGGGAGGATGTTTCCCCTGGCTGGGGGGTCCAGAATGAGGGGTCACAGTCTCAGGATATGGAGAAGGACATTTAGGACTGAGATGAGGAGAAATTTCTTCATTCTGAGGGTGGTGAACCTGTGGAATTCTCTACCACAGAATGCTGTGGAGGCCAAGTCACTGAATATATTTAAGAAGGAGCTAGATAGACTTCTAGACACAAAAGGCATCAAGGGGTATGGGGAGAGAGCGAGAATATGGTATTGAGATAGAGGATCAGCCATGATCATATTGAATGGCGGAGCAGGCTCGAAGGGCCGAATGGCCTACTCCTGTTCCTATTTTCTATGTTGCTATGCAACAGTTTGGATTTACTGCTTTCCAACAGTGTAGTTTGCAATGACAGAACCTGTGAAACCATAATTAAAGCTGAATTTCCGTAAGTTTATAACACAGAAATGGATTTGCATCATATTAAACATTTATAAAGTGCAGTGACAAACTGGAAAGATCACATTGTTGAGACAGTAAGTAATGAAGATGTATGAACTTTATGATTTTACTTTAATCACAGTTATCACAGCATTCTGCCGAATTAAATAAGCATAGTCAGACTGTTTTCATTTTAATTAATAAATTTATATCAAATGAGCTCCAAAACATACAATTCCCGAATCAATGATCGGTCTTCTCCTGACAATGTATTTGTTCATGTTGAATTCTTGCCTTGACTCTAAATAAAGGGGAGCTGCGCTTGAAGTCAGCACGAATTGGAGAGTCAGGGTTACAGTGTTTCAGCCCTAACTTCGACCTTTGCTCCTTCAAGGGTGGCTCCTGGGAGCATCAGAGTGTAGAATTTATTCTTATATTCACACAATTTTTTTGTCCAAATTTGATCTTCCATACATTTACGTAACTGCACCAATATAAATGTTGACTTAGAGAGAATGAGGGAGCAGCTGCTCCCCGAGTGGTAATTCTGAATGCACCACCAATATAGTGATGTGACTAGAGATGGCCACAATGGTCTTCTGCCTTGGCCTTAATCTGGTTCCCTTTGCCAAATGAGTCCTGACCATTGCCAACTGAGTTCTGTCCTCTGCAACAAGCTGAAAGTTTGTGATATTTTTATCTGTTGGAGCTTAAATTGAGCCTGAAAGCAATTCCTCGTGCATTGCAGATGGCAACAATTTAAACAGAACATGGCAGAATCCCACATTAAATAATGTGGCCAAAAGTCATGGGTAAACCAAATAGTTGTTAAAGAAAAGAATAAATATTGTCTGCTTTCTAGACATTTAAAATTAAATCAATAGAAATCAGTAGAATTATCTTTTCACCATAGTGTCATGTTTGAACATGCCGACACGCTACGGGGTCGATTTTGCAATGGTGGCGGGTTGGCAGTGGAGAGGGGCGGTGAAGGTGCACGTGGCAAACCCGCATGAGCAAAACTTACCATTTCCGACACAATCGCACGGTGATTGCTGATGATTAACATCCTCTCCGGGTTTCGTGCCCGGCAGCCAGCCTGATTGACAGCCTGATTGACAGGCTGGCTGCTGTCAGGAGCTGCAACGTGAGCAGGGGGTGGGGAGAGAAAGAGAGCCAGACGTCATCCGGCGCTGGACTGGAAGACCAGGGGGGGTGAGAGTGGAACATCCGGGGGGGTGGGAGGAGAATGGGAGATCGGGGGGGTGAGAGGTGAAGATCCGGTGGGGGAGAATGGAAGATCGGGGGGTGGGGGTGAGAGGGGAGGATCGGGGGGGGGGGACAGGGGAAGATCGGGGGAAGATTGGGAGGACATCAGTGGTGTGAAGAGTGGGATATCGGGGGGTGAAGATTGGGACATCGGGAGGACATCAGCGGGGGTGAAGAGTGGGACATCGGAGCAGGGTGCAAAGGTAGGTTCATTTTGTGTTTTCACTTCCATCTATGGTTTCTTTATTTAATTTATTTAGTTTCTTTTTCCCTGATCCGGCCCTTTACGTCTGGTTTCACCTGGCGTGAATCACAAGCGGTGAGCAAGCCACCCAGGTAAGTTAAAAATCGTTCCAATCACTTTCTCTGTCACAGGTAAAGCGCCTTAAGTACCTCAATGAGGTACATTTGGCTCTTTAACTGTCATCCCGCCGGCTTTAATTGCGGGCGGGACTTCCGTTTTCCGGTCACCCGCGCGCACACAGGTGGGTCCCTGGGAAACTCGGATGTTGGCGGGTTGGAGCCGGCTTCCGAACCCGAATGGGATTTCCGCGATTTTCGGAGCCCCCCGCTGATACACCCGCAATTGCCCCCTAAAATTGAGCCCTATGCCTCAGTCCTGTACCTCATTGTGTCCTGCAAGTCAGTGTTTATGTACACCAATACTAAATAGCTGAATCAAATGAATGTATTGTCAGTGAATATATTAATAATGGGAACTAATTAAACTAACTTGCCTAGAAATTGGTCCGCACCCGGGTGCTACGCAGACTACTAAGGCCCCAATATGGCGGGCAGGAAGCATATGCACATCTCGGGCTGGAAGTGCGCCACCTGCCATATTGGATAAGGACAAAAAATGTGCATCCTTTACCCATGCCTGAAACAGGCAGCCGGTCCTTTGCATATGCAAATAAGGGTCCTAATGCTTGTTAGTGGCCCCCTCTCCAAGACTGGTTTGCTCTGAGGCAGCTGACTATTTATCACTTGTTTAACAAATTCTAAAATAACTAATCTAATTTACCAGTATGTTCCCTAAATTGTTATTTATCTCAACTCAGTGTTTTAAGAGATTCTTGATGGTATTCAGAACAAATTATTAGTATTGAGCATAATTATAGTGTAAGAGAAAATATAGGCCTGGATTTTCCTCTACCCTCTCGCCCCAAATCAATGGGGATATTGGTGGAAAAGGCAAAACAACTGGGTAGCAAGGCCGATTGCCACGTTCCTACCCTGACCACAATATTTCTCACCACGCCCAGCCAAGAAATCTACTGACTACCCCTTCCCTGCCTGCCGCACGTAACTGAAGGTGGGAGACCAGGTCCGGCAAACTGCCCCATTTGCCTGCCCTCCGCCACTGGTCCATATGGACAACCAATTGAGGGAGTAATCCCTGAAGCAATGGCGGAAAGTGCACTGGACCCCCTTTTGGAGCGAGAGTAGTGGGCCCCTCTCCCTCTTTCTGGACCTCAACCACTCACCAGGTGAAGGCTTCAGACCAGTATTGAGGCCTAAGCAACAAATTCAAGTCTGGACTTCAGGGCTCCTCTTCCTTTTTAGCAGCTCTACTGCAGCATCACTGACAGCAGACTCCTCTGAGTGGGATCCCATTAGTAGTCCACCCTACATAGATAAACGACCCCTACCATGGGTCACAGCAGGGTTGGAGTAGCAGCCCCAATCAGGTAGATTGAAGGAAATCCAGTCCATAATCTTTATTACAAATTAATTATTACATTAACTGCAACAGTGGCTTGGGAGTAGTTTAGATTTCCCTTTAACCCGGTCATATTCTAATGATGTCTTAATAAAGGAGTTTGACAGGATCCATAATGATTCGCTTCAGCTGGAGATTTCATGTAGTCTGATTGGAGAATATCCAGATTGGTTTGGAGTAAGTGCAAAGTTCTGGTCAGGTTTGATTGGAGTTAGAAGTTCAGTCCAGTCTGGATGCAGTAGGATACAGAATAGGCCTGACTGTTTGACCTGGCCTTAACCTTAAAAGCAAATTATTCACTGAAAGATTTATCAGAACCAAGAATATATTTAACATGTTAATAAATCAAGGGAAAAAGACGTGTATCAGTTACATAATGGGAAAGATTTCCTCTATGCAACATGCAGAATAAGATTGTAAATCGGTTCCTTTTAAATGGGTTTACAAGTTCATTAGATGTGGTACACAGAAGAAATCTTCTCTTAAATAAGAAAGAAATACATAACTAAGAGTCTGCAAGTTTCTTTTTGGAATGGGAGAGAAGGTTAGTTGCTGGATTATTGCTTCTGCCTGCTGATGCATTTCTACCTGTTTTTGGAGGTCTCCTAAACTTGAATACTAGGACTAGGGGACATAGCCTAAAAATTAGAGCAGGACTTGCAGGAGTGAAGTTAGGAAATGCTTCTACACGCAAAGGGTGGTAGAAGTTTGGAACTCTCTTCCACAAACGGCAGTTGATGCCAGCTCAATTGTTAATTTTAAATCTGAGATTGATAGATTTTTATTAACCAAAGGTATTAAGGGATATGGGGCTAAGGTGAGTATCTGCAGTTAGGTCACAGATCAACCATGATCTCAATGAATGGCAGAACAGGCTTGAGGGGCTAAATGGCCTACTCCTGTTCCTATCTTCCTACGTTCCTACAATAAAGTTTCAATGCTCCACAGGGAGTGGGCTGGCTAGATGACAGGCAACAGCAAGGGCACTGGCAGAGCAACAGGAGTGGGACAGGAATGCTGTTCCATAGAGACACTGCCACTTGCTGCCTCCTGTTACACGCCATCTGGTCCTGCAAGAAAGTGGGACGTGCATTGGTGAGTGTCCTGCAAGATGTTTGGGTGATGTGACTGTCATGGTTGAATAACTGCCAGTGTGTGTGACCTATGAGTTGTGGGTGTGCAACTTGCAACAGTGATAATGTGTGAGGGTGAGAGCAAGCATCTGATTGGAAGAGTTGAGAACTGATAGAAAATTTTTGTTGGTATGTGGGTGATGGGGGGTGTAGTGCATGGAGCAGTCGATGCGGCTAATGGTGCAGTTGGTTGGCGATGCCACTTGACAGTTGACCTCACTCACCTTGGTCACTCATGTCAAAGCATTGAACTTCTTCCTGCATTGCATTCATGTTCGTGGTGCTATGTGCCTGGCATTGACTTCATCCTCTAATGCCTCCCACTGCCTTGGGAGCATATGTCTGGAGGGCCTCTTGCACCCCCTGCAGATATAGGATGCCTCTCCTGCTATACACCTCTTGCATCAAGGCCTCTAGTGCATCATCAGAGAACCTTGGTGCAAGCTCTCTCACAGGCCTCAGATTGGCAGATTGTTGAGGTCTGTCTCACAGATTGAAGATGCGGGATTTAGTAGTGCACAACCTTTATTCAATGTTTTAATATAACTCAACAGTTTATAAACATAGGGATGGGACCTACAACTGTGTTTTACATGTGCGATGTCTGATCTCCGTTCAGACTCCACATGGACCTGTATCTTATATTTTGCAAATGTCAGGGTCCTGCAAACGTTGAGCTGCTCAGTTGTTGCTCATTGAAAATTCCGGAGTTCCCATCATCACCATGCTGCACTATATTGCAGCACAGATTCACTTCCCAATTGACTTCCACCACTTCCTGCAGCCACAATGCACCTTCCCTTTAAAAGTTGCAGACTGCCTTTAAGTGATGCTAGCCACTAGTGATATCTGGGCCCCCTGCTGGTGAGCAGCCACTCAACAGCGCAGGGAGGCCTGGCTGCACACAGCAATCAAGTAAATCACCAGGCAGCATGAATGTTACCTGCTGCCTGCATCTCAATGACTGGGCATGGGTTAATCACACACCACGACCCCCGCGCCCGATTTCCGGGTTTATCCAATATAACCCCCTCAATCTTCTTAACTAATGAGATTTAAGGAATGAGAAAGAAACAGAGGAATGACTGAGAAGGAAAGTGAATTAGAATCAAATCAGGTACAGAAAGAGAAATAAAGAGAGGGACAGAAAGATTGGATTAAAAGAGAGAGAAAAAAGTGACAGAAAGGAAAAGTAAGAAAAAAATTTTACAGTTTAAAACTTAACATTTTTAAAATCGCTAAGAACATTTTACCACCTAAAAGAGTGAGACTCCACAGTTTAAATTGTTCAATTGCTGGGCCAGCGAGGTTGATTGGTATTGCATTAACAATTATCATATCATTAAGAAGGTACTTACGCTGTTAATTACCAGACTTAACTTTCTGTGGCGAGTTTAATGGGCAATTAAGGTGCAAATCCAGCAAGTTCTTAAAAATAACGGGGAGGCTAAGGGCGAGATGCCATTTGTGCGAGGCAAATGCCGGAGCGGCATAAATGGACCAGCGAGTTCTGGAGATTCGCAATTCACTGCATTTTCTTAATCCCCTGAATTTACTGGCCAATTTGCACACTAATAACGATGTGCATTGTTAACACACCGTTATTTTTCCAGCAAGATCCGGATTAACATTTTGACTGATTCATAGAAACATGCAACACAGGAGGAGGGTATTCATGCCATCGTGCATGTGTTGACAGTCAAAACCCTGCTACTTAAACCTCTAGATCAGATTCACAGTCAATAGCCGGAGAACCTAATCCCCAACCATGATGTATTAAAGCAGCTGGTTTATACCAATTTGAATGGCATTCCATTTGGACTGGATGGAGGCTCACAACTCAAGCCAAATCGATACAGATCCTGCCAAACCCCTCTGTCCATACTTTCAGGAACTTGGATCATCAGAATTAGCTTTGGCATGCTCTGTTTTTGATCTAGATTTAGATCTCGGTGATGCTGTGAAGATTGTTGGAAGCCAAGGCAGCAGCTGAGTCAGTTTATTGTCTTTCTCACCATTGTATAACCCGGGCACTAAATCAATTATTGTCAACTGCGAACCACAGCACCGCATTTGAATCAAAAGATGATTATAACAATAACCTGAGCTCAAATATTGGCGTATCAAATTTCTAGAATGATTTGGATGCTATTAAGTGAAAAAGAAATTGTGATGGCAACATATATATTCCTGTGTTGATCAATTTTTAACTTTGCTTTTTCTTTACCTTTAAGGTATTACAAATAAGGATATTTTGTATCCAAAGTAAACCACTAATCATAAAATGTAGCGAATAACATATTCCTTCGGGACTAGTTTTAAAACAAATTTTAATACTAATTATAACTGTGCAACAATAACTTTCCCCAAAAATACCCAACATGATTCCGATTTCCTTTTTCAGGAGGGGGTGATTTAGCGTAAAATATAATAGCGTAAAAGATCATTCCGCCCAGATTCTGCTGTCAACCAGACGGAACTCATGCGGAAACTCCAGGCCGTGCACATTTCTTGAAAATGGGTAGTTCTCTCATTTTTTTTAGAGGAAGATATTGCCCTTTATTTCTGAAAGGCAAGTTAAAGAACTAATTAGCTAGGTTAGAGTCTGATCATTAAATCAATTTCTTTGTAAATTTAAGAATTTTTTCTATTGCCGTCTATATTTATGGATTAAATCAGTGCTAAATTTTGCAGTGGTGATGTTTGAGAGGAAACAATTTGATCTTATCAAACTTTCACTGTGGTTGAATTCTTTCACAGCATAAGGATAATATGCCTTACATTGACTCATCTGAGAGATAGCATCACTCAGGACAATTTTCAAATGAAAAACTGAAGCAATGTGAGAAAAAGTGACTTCAGCATGGCATTATAGATACATTTTACAAAATTAACATTTTGACTGATTCATAGAATCATGCAACACAGGAGGAGGGTATTCATGCCACCGTGCATGTGCCGGATCTTTGAAAGAGCCATCCAATTAGTCCCACTCCCCCGCTCTTTCCCCATAGCCCTGCAAATTTTTCCTTTTCAAGTGTATATCCAAATCCCTTTCAAAAGTTACGACTGAATCTGCTTCCACCACAGTTTCAGGCAGTGCATTCCAGATCATAACAACTAACTGCGTAAAATAATTTCTCCTCATCTCCCCCTGGTACTTTTGTGAAATTGTTCATAGCTTTTTCCCTTGCCTGTCACGTTATTTCTGGCAATCCACAGAATATCATAAGTTACCTTTCCTGTTCTCCTTCCCTTGTGTCCATTGGTTCACAGTAAGATCTGAATATGTTTATGTATTGTGAAAGAAAAATAAAGAATGGCACTAGCTAGTTCTGAAACCTCCAGCAGTATACAAGCCAATAGATTGTTCCTCTTGAAAACAATGTTAAAGAACAACAAACACGTGCTGTGCATGTACAATATACATATTTTGGTTTGTCTCTGACATTCAAGACATCAAATGTTGTTTATATATATTGATCCACAACACTTAATCTCAACAGTTGAATCCAGTAGAGATTGAAGGCCCCAAAATCCCACCTAGGATACATACGTTGTTTAAAAAAGTTTTTATTACATAGCTATAAGGCAACAGACCACAGATAAAACCCAAATTTTGATGGCGAGAAAATTGGGAACACTGCAAATCTGGCACACTAATTTCTGCACCAGATTCTCTGATCTGCTTTTCCACTGAACAAAAGAACATAACAAATAGGAGCAGGAGTAGGCCATCCGGGCCTCGAGCCTGTTCCCCCATTCAACAAGATAACGACTAATCTTCCACCTCAACACCATTTTCCTGCACCATCCCCATATCCCTTGATGCTATTAATATCTAGAAATCTATTGATCTCTGTTTTGAATGTGTTCAATGACTGAGCCTCCACAGGGGTAGAGAATTCCAAAGAGTCACCACCCTCTGAGTGAAGAAATTTCTCCTTATCTCAGTCCTAAATGGCCTACCCCTTATTCTGAGACTGTGACTCTGGGTTCTAGACTCCCCAGCCAGGGGAAACATCCTCCCTGCATCTACCCTGTCGAGTCCTTTAAGAATTTTTTATGTTTCAATGAGATCACCTTTCAGTCTTCTAAACTCGAGTGAATACAGGCCTAGTCTACTCAATCTCTCCTCACACGACAATCCTGCCATCCCAGGAATCAGTCTGGTGAACCTTCGCTGCACTCCCTCCATGGCAAGTATATCCTTTCTTAGGTGAGGAGACCAAAATTGTACACAATATTCCAGGTACGGTCTCACCAAGGCCCGATATAATTGCAGTAAGACATCTTTACTCCTGTACTCAAATCCTCTTGTAATAAAGGCCAACATACCATTTGCCTTCCTAATTGCTTGCTGTACCTGGATGCTAGCTTTCAGTGACTCATATACAAGGACACCCATGTCCCTTAGAACTTCAATATTTCCCAATCTCTCACCATTTAAAAAATACTCTGCATTTCTGTTTTTCCTACCAAAGTGGATAACTTCACATTTTTCCACATTATATTCCATCTGCCATGTTCTTGCGCACTCACTTAGCCTGTCTATATCCCCTTGAAGCCTCTTTGCATCCTCCTCACAACTCACGATCCCACCTAGTTTTGTGTCATCAGCAAATTTGGTGATATTACATTTGGTCCTCTCATCCAAATCATTGATATAGATTGTGAATAGCTGGGGCCCAAGCACCGATCCCTGTGATACTCCACTAGTCACAGTCTGCCAACCTGAAAAAGATCCATTTATTCCTATTCTCTGTTAACCAATTCTCAAACCATGCCAGTATACTACCCAAAATTCCATGTGCTTTAACTTTGTTCACCAACCTTCTGTGTGGGACCTTATCAAAAGCCTTCTGAAAATCCAAATACACCACATCCACTGGTTCCCCTTATCTATTCTACTAGTTACATCCTCAAAGAACTCCAATAGATTTGTCAAACATAATTTCCCTTTCATAAATCCATGTTGACTCTGCCAAATCCTGTTATTATTTTCTAAGTGTCCTGTTATCACATCCTTTATAATAGATTCTAGCACTTTCCCTACTACTGATGTCAGGCTAACCGCTCTGTAATTCCCTGTTTTCTCTCTCCCTCCTTTCTTAAATAATGGGGTGACATTTGCTACCCTCCAATCTGCAGGAACCATTCCAGAATCAATAGAATTTTGGAAGATGACAACCAATGCATCCACTATCTCTATAGCCACCTCTTTCAAAACCCTGGGATGTAAATCATCAGGTCCTTGGGATTTATTGACTTTCAGTCCCATTAATTTCTCTAGGACTATTTTTTTACTAATACTAATTTCTTTCAGTTCCTCATTCTCACCAGACCCTTGGTTCTCTAGTATTTCTGGGAGGTTTTTTGTGTCTTCTTCCGTGAAGACAGACACAAAGGGCTCGATTTTAGGGTCGGGTTTCCAGCGGGGGGGCCCCGAAAATCCCGATATGCGGTCACGTGACCGGATCGTGCCGCGATCCCGACCACCTCCGGGTTCCCCGATAACGTGCGGGGCTGCGTGCGCGGCCCCCGCTGGTGGGAATCCCGCAGGCAATTAAAGCCAGCGGGGTTCCACTTGAGAGTACTTACCTTGCTTGTTGAGGTCAGTTAATGAGCTGAATCAGCTGTCAAAAGAAGAAGTGTGGGATTTTACCTGCATCGCAGACTGTTTCACACACTGGGGGAAACAGTCTCTCTCCAACCAGGCGTGTTGCAGCCAGCAGCCTGTGGCAGGTGCCAAGGTGCACTCCACGGGGGAGAGCCCTCACCCACGCAGGAGGCCACCGCGTCACATAGGGCAACCCCTGCCACCCACCACCCCCCGCCAAGCCAGAGGACAGACCGACACGAAACCGCAGCCCCAGTCCGAGGAACCACCCACCTACCCTGCACAACCCCTCAGACCAACACCTGCCAGATGGGTGGTGTGTGGACACCCTCGGAGGACGAACAGCATGACCAGCCCCAGCAGCCTCGCAGTCCACGCCGTCCGCCGCAGAGACGTGGAGCCCCCCAACACGGTGTTGTTGCACGCCCACCTGCACAGCAGGAGAGAGGGCTACCGCAGAGAGAGACGCATCGCAGAGGGCACTACCCTCGCCACAGGGTCCACAGACCGAGGCGAAGCTCCCCGGACCTCTCCGAGCAGCAGTGCACATGGAGGCGCAGATTCGCTCGACATGTAGTCGTGGAGATCTGCAGGCTCTTTCATGCCGAGCTGCTCCTGGCTGGCCCCAGCACCAAGTGCTTACCTGTCGCTGTCAAAGTCACCACTGTCCTCCACAACTTCTCCTCCGCATCCTTCCAGGGTGCAGCCGGCTACACCGCCGATGTCTCTCAGTGGTCTGCGCGGAAGAGCCCTGCAAATACACCTGCACCTACTCTGCAGTAACACGATGGGTGGCATCAGTGGTGGGTCCTCATAGTGATACCCAGGAGCGGGCATTATTGGACACAACAGACAGGATTCGCGGAGACATGGCAGTGGTGGTGCCAATATAATGTGTGCTGTTTGTTGCTCTGAAATTCAATATAGGTAACACCCATGGCAAACCCTCCGACACCCTTGTGCACCCCCTTCATGCTCACGAAACATTTGCCTTACGCTGCCTACTGCACATATGTGATGCATGCCCTGTGGCTGCAGCACAGGTGGTGGCAGGTTGAGTGAGGCTGGCCGTGAGGGAGATGCACGAGAGGGTGAGTATGGGATAGAGCCATGAGATTGTATGAGGATTGGGTCGCGTGTTAGTGGCAGGATGAGTACTGGCGAGGTGAGTAGGTGGAGGTAAGATGAGGATGGGGTTTGAGTGGGTATGAGGGGTGATGTGACAGAGTAGTGTTGGCGGTGCCGAAGGAGATGTGGGGTTGGGGCAGTGTTGTGGCAGATGGAGTGTAGGGGAAAGACTTTGTGTTCTCACTGTGGCTGACCTACTGAGGTCATTGCAGCGCCTCCTGCACTGTATGCAGGTGGGCGATATGTTGGTTGCGCAGGTGACCCCCTCTGCCACCTCGAGCCAGGCCTTCTTGGTGGCAGAGGCTGGTCGCTTCCTCCCGCCCGCCGGGTGGAAGATCTCTGTCTTCGCCCTCCTCCTCACCCCATCTGATGATACCTGGGGTGAGGCATCATTAAACTGGGAGCAGCCTTCCCCCTGGGCTGTTCCATGCTGAAATTTGTTCCATTGCTTGCAGCATCTGTCAGTGGAGGACTGCTCCTTTAATTAGAGAGCCTCCAGCTGACAGATCTTACTGCGCATGCGCAGCCCGCCCGACGCGCAGACCAGCAGCGTGGACCCCGGAGGAGCAGGTAATTGATTCCTATTAGTGTGTTGCCTGCTATGATCGCGCGGGCAACCCACTAATTTCACCGAGCGTGTTGACCACGCTCCCGAAACCCAACCCGCCAGAAACCCGCAGGCCTGGTAACATCGAGCCCAAAGTATTTGTTTAATTTCTTTACGATTTACTTATTCCCCATTATAAATTCTCCTGTCTCTGTCTGTAAGGGACCCACATTTACCTTCGCCAGTCTTTTCCTTTTTACATACCTATAGAAGCTTTTACAGGCCGTTTTTATGTTTCTCGCTAGTTTACTCTCATATTCTATTTTCCCTTTCTTTATCAATTTCTTGGTTGTCCTTTGCTGAATTCTAAAATGTTCCCAATCCTCAGACTTACTGCTTTTTCTGGCAACTTTTTATGCCTCTTCCTTTGATTTAATACCATCTTTAATTTATCTTCTTAACCACGGTTAGACCACTTTTCCTGTTGGGTTTTTGTGCCTTAAAGGAATATATATTTGTTGAAAATTATGTATTAATTCTTTAAATGCTAGCCATTGCCTGTCTACTATCATACCTTTTAATGTAGTTCCCCAATCAACCACAGCCAACTTGCACCTCATACCTTCGTAGTTTCTTTTGTTTAGATTTAAGACCCTAGTTATGGATTGAACTACATCACTTTCAAACTTAATGAAGAATTCTATCATATTATGGTCACTCTTCCCTAACTGCTCCTTTACAACAAGATTATTAATTAATCCTTTCTCATTGCACAATACTAGATCTAAAATAGCCTGTGCCCTGGTTGGTTCCTCAACATACTGATCTGGAAAACAATCTCCCATACAGAGCAAGAATTGGTTAAAGAATAATGAACACATTTGTATGTGCTGTGCATATAAATATACTTATTTTGGTTTATTGCAGATATACAGTGTGGTCTGTCATTGAGCCGTGGTACTCTTTTCACCTGAGGTACTGAACAGTGCCTTGACTCAAATGTCAATGCTAGAACACCTTAGTAATATTACCAACAGGCTACTATCGCCAAGGGAATAACAGTTTGCTTTTGCTTCCATGGCAAAACGATGCAGAGCACCTTGAGTGAGGATTTTATAGACCTCATGGAAGGCCAAAGATCTGTCGTCAGTGAGATCAGGATTCTATGTGAGGACTTGGACTCGAACAGGGATATGAAAGCTGGCTCACTACATCTGGCATCTCCATCTCTTAGGATAGTACAGTGATGTCATCTTGTGCCTCTGGAGAAGTGAGTGTGCAATATTCAAACATTATACAGACCACCAATAAAGTGGAAAACATTACAGGCACAACTGCAGGTACAAATGAGACCTTGAAATCTGGAAACATCATCCTGTACCAACATGTGGAAGTTCAGTCGCAGACTTCCTAGCCAGTATAAGGGGATTCCTTAGAAGTAGAACTTGAGGTAGATCGCATGGTGTTTCTACACAGGGTGAGTTAAATTCCATCCACATTACACAAATACATGGGATGTGTATAACTGAAATATTGTTATGATTCCTTAAGGCAAATTCAGCATAGCCATGTTTATGGCACAGAATTTTCATAGAATCATAGAATCACAGAAGACGTTATGGGAGGTTAGGGAGGAAATTGCGGGTCCCCTAGCAGAAATATTTGAATCATCCACCGCTACAGGTGAGGTGCCTGAAGATTGGAGGGTAGCAAATGTTGTGCCTTTGTTTAAGAAGGGCGGCAGGGAAAAGCCTGGGAACTACAGACCAGTGAGCCTGACATCTGTAGTGGGTAAGTTGTTAGAGGGTATTCTGAGGGACAGGATCTGCAGGCATTTGGAGAGGCAGGGACTAATTAGGAACAGTCAGCATGGTTTTGTGAGAGGAAAATCATGTCTCACGAATTTGATTGAGTTTTTTGAAGGGGTAACCAAGAAGATAGATGAGGGCTGTGCAGTAGACGTGGTCTACATGGACTTCAGCAAAGCATTTGACAAGGTACCGCATGGTAGGTTGTTACATAAGGTTAAATCTCATGGGATCCAAGGTGAGGTAGCCAATTGGATACAAAATTGGCTTGACGACAGAAGACAGAGGGTGGTTGTCGAGGGTTGTTTTTCAAACTGGATGCCTGTGTCCAGCGGTGTGCCTCAGGGATCGGTGCTGGGTCCGCTGTTATTTGTTATTTATATTAATGATTTGGATGAGAATTTAGGAGGCATGGTTAGTAAGTTTGCAGATGACACCAAGATTGGTGGCATTGTGGACAGTGAAGAAGGTTATCTAGGATTGCAACGGGATCTTGATAAATTGGGCCAGTGGGCCGATGAATGGCAGATGGAGTTTAATTTAGATAAATGTGAGGTGATGCATTTTGGTAGATCGAATCGGGCCAGGACCTACTCCGTTAATGGTAGGGCGTTGGGGAGAGTTATAGAACAAAGAGATCTAGGAGTACAGATTCATAGCTCCTTGAAAGTGGAGTCACAGGTGGATAGGGTGGTGAAGAAGGCATTCAGCATGCTTGGTTTCATTGGTCAGAACATTGAATGCAGGAGTTGGGATGTCTTGTTGAAGTTGTACAGGGCATTGGTGAGGCCACACTTGGAGTACTGTGTACAGTTCTGGTCACCCTATTATAGAAAGGATATTATTAAACTAGAAAGAGTGCAGAAAAGATTTACTAGGATGCTACCGGGACTTGATGGTTTGACTTACAGGGAGAGGTTAGACAGACTGGGACTTTATTCCCTGGAGAGTAGGAGGTTAAGGGGTGATCTTATAGAAGTCTATAAAATAATGAGGGGCATAGATAAGGTCGATAGTCAAAATCTTTTCCCAAAGGTAGGGGAGTCTATAACGAGGGGGCACAGATTTAAGGTGAGAGGGGAGAGATACAAAAGGATCCAGAGGGGCAATTTTTTCACTCAAAGGGTGGTGAGTGTCTGGAACGAGCTGCCAGAGGCAGTAGTAGAGGCGGGTACAATTTTGTCTTTTAAAAAGCATTTGGACAGTTACATGGGGAAGATGGGTATCGAGGGATATGGGCCAAGTGCAGGCAATTGGGACTAGCTTAGTGGTATAAACTGGGCGACATGGACATGTTGGGCCGAAGGGCCTGTTTCCATGTTGTAACTTCTATGATTCTATGATTCTATGATTACAGCATGGAAGGAGGCCATTCGGCCCATACAGTCCACACTAGCTCTATGCATGAGCAATCCAGCTAGTCCCACTGCCCCGCCCTATCCCTGTAGCCCTGCACACTTTTTCATTTCAAAAAGTTCCCTTCTGAAGGCCATGATTGAATCTGTTTCCATCACTCCCTCGAGCAGTACATTCCAGATCCTAACCATTCACTGCATAAAAAAGTTTTTCCTCATATCACCATTGGTTCTTTTGCCAATCACCTTAAATCTATACACTCTGGTTCTTGACCCTTCCGCCAATGGGAACAGTTTCTCTCTATCTACTCTGTCTAGACCCTTCATTATTTTGAATACCTCAATCAAATCTCCTCTCAAACTTTTCTGTTCCAAGGAGAACAATCCCAGCTTCTCCAGTCTATCCATGTAATTTAAGTCCCTCATTCCTGGAATCATTCTAGTAAATCTCCACTGCATCCTCTCTAAGACCTTCACATCCTTCATAAAGTGCGATGCCCAGAACTGGACACAATACTCCAGTAGTGGCCGAATCAGTGTTTTGTAAAGGTTCATCATGACTTCCTTGCTTTTCTACTCTATGCCTCCATTTATAAAGCCCAGGACCCCGTATGCTTTTTTAACCGCTTTCTCAACCTGCCCTGCCACATTCAAAGATCTGTGCACATATACCCCCAGATCTCTCTGTTCCTCAACCCCTTTTAGAATTGTGCCCTCTAGTTTATATTGCCTCTCCTCATTTTTCCTACCAAAATGCATAACCTCGCATTTTCCAGCGTTAAACTTCATCTGCCACGTATATGCCCATGTCACCAGAGTGTCTATATTCTCTTGAAATCTATCATTATCTTCCTCACTGTTTACTACCCTTCCAAGTTTTGTGTCATCTGCAAATTTTGAAATTGTGCCCTGTACACCCAAGTCCAAGTCAGTAATACATATCAAGAAAAGCAGTGGTCCCAGCGCCGACACCTGGGGAACACCACTGTACACCTCCCTTCAGTCCGAAAAACAACCGTTCGCCACTACTTTCTGTTTCCCATCATTTAGCCAATTCTGTATCCATGTTGCTATTGCCCCCTTTATTCCATGGGCCACAATCTTAATAGCAAACCTACCATGTGGCACTTTCTCAAACGCTTTGTGAAAATCCATATACACCGCATCAACTGCATTGTCTTCATCTACCCTCTCTGTTACCTCATCAAAAAACTCAATCAAGTTGGTTAAACACGATTTGCCTTTAACAAATCCGTGCTGGCTTTCCCTAATCAATCCACACTCGTCCAAGTGACTGTTAATTCTGTCCCGGATTATCGTTTCCAAAAGTTTTCCCACCACCGAGGTTAAGCTGACTGGCCTATAGTTGCTGGGTTTATCTTTACACCCTTTTTTGAACAAGGGTGTAACATTTACAGTTCTCCAGTCCTCTGGCACCACTCCCGTATCTAAGGATGTCTGGAAGATTATGGCTCGTACCTCCGCAATTTCACCCCTTATTTCCCTCAGCATCCTAGGGTGCATCCCATCTGGACCAGGTGACTTATCTATTTTAAGTACAGCTAGCCTTTCTAGTACCTCTTCTCTCTCAATTTTTAGCCCATCCAGTATCTTAACCAAATCTTCCTTTACCCTGACTCTGGCAGCATCTTCTTCCTTGGTAAAGACCGATGCAAAGTATTCATTTAATACCTCAGTCATACCCACTGCCTCCATGAGTAGATCTCCTTTATGGTCCCTAATCGGCCCCACCCCTCCTCTTACTACACGTTTACTGTTAACACATCAGTAGAAGACTTTTGGATTCCCTTTTATGTTGGCTGCCAGTCTATTCTCAAACTCTCTCTTTGCCTCTTATTTCCTTTTTCACTTCCCCTCTGAACTTTCTATATTCAGTCTGGTTCTCACTTGTGTTATCAACCTGACACCTGTCATATGCCACTTTTTTCTGCTTCATCTTATTCTCTATCTCCTTTGTCATCCAGGGAGTTCTAGTTTTAGTTGCCCTACCTTTCTACCTCATTGGAATATACCTTGTCTGTACCTGAATCATCTCCTCTTTAAAGGCCATTGTTCAATTATAGTTTTGTCTGCCAATCTTTGATTCTAATTTACCCGGGCCAGATCTGTTCTCATCCCACTGAAACTGGCCCTCCTCCAATTGAGTATTTTTGCTTTAGAGTGGTCAGAATCCTTTTCCATACCTATTCTAAACCTTATGATACTCTGATCGCTGCTCCCTAAATGCTCTTCCACTGAGACTTGCTCCACTTGGCCCGTCTGATTCCCTAGAACCAAATCCAGCAATGCGTCCTTCCTCGTTGGGCCAGAAACATACTGGTCGAGAAAGTTATCCTGAACACATTTCAAAAATTCCTCCCCCTGTTTGACCCTTATATTGTTGTTAATCCAGTCCATATTTGATAGTTGAAATCCCCTGTTATCACTACTCTATGGCTTTTGCACTCCCTGCAAATTTCCCTAGTTGCTGGCCTGTAGAATACACCCAGTAGTGTAATGGCACCTCTGTTCTTCCTTAACTCTAACCAAATAGATTCTGTCCTTGACCCCTCCAGGACATCCTCTCTCTCCAATACTGCAATATTCTCCTTAATCAATACTGCCACCCCCTTTCCCTATCTTTCCTGAACACCTTGTATCCAGGAATATTTAGTACCCAATCCTGCCCCTTTTTGAGCCAGGTCTCCGTTATCACCACAACATCCTATTCCCATGTGGCTATTTGCACCTGCAGCTCACTAACCTTGTTCACCGCGCTTCGTGCATTCACACATGTGCACTGTAAACCAATCTTAGACTTTCTTGTATTCTCTGTTGGTCTGACCCCACCTAATACCTTACTATTTCTTACTTTAGGGCTATCCTTCTGTCCTGATCCTTTGTGCTCCTTATTTCTCCTTTCCAATGCTACATCCTGGTGCCCATCCCCCTGCCAAATTAGTTTAAACACCACCCCCCCCAGCCACCCCCACAGCACTAGCGAACCTGCCCGCGAGGACATTGGTCCCAGCTCCATTGAGGTGCAACCCGTCCGGCCTGTACAGGTCCCACCTCCCCCAGAACTGGTCCCAATGCCCCAGGAATCATGAATCTCTCCAGCCTTGCATTCATCTGCTCTATCCTCCTATTTCTATACTCAGTAGCGCATGGCACCAGGAGCAATCCGGAGATTACTACCTTTGAGGTCCTGCTTGTTAATCTTTTTCCTAACTCCTTAAACTCTGCCTGCAGGACCTTATCCCTCTTCCTACCTATGTCATTGGTACCGATATGGACTACAACCTCGGGCTGTTCACCCTCCCCCTCCAGGTTGACAGATTGGAGAATTGCAGTGCTCCTGATTTTCCGATCATTTAAAATTTTAAAAGTTTACCATAATCTTTCCAACGCATTCAGGAACACATTGTAATGTGCCACTTGACCGATCGATTTAAAAATGCATGATGAGCAAGACCTGTAGCTTTTCTCCTTCATCACAACAATTGTGTTATTTTCAGCAACTATTGTATTTCTTCCCCTACAGTAACCCACCTTTCTGTTCATGAAATCAACTGATTAACAGTATAATCATAACAAAATTAAAACTAGAGTTGCATGATTATAAAAATATTTTCAAATAGAGAGTTTTTGTTTAATTAACAGCAATGCCTATGCACATTCATTTATCCAAATGATTCGAACACATCATTAATTATCGGTAATTCTGCTGTATCTGTAACATCACAAATCACAGTGAGTATAGCTGTGAAAAATATAACTTTTACTTGTTTCTATCAGATCTTTATTTGCTGAAGCAACACATATTTCATATGTATAAATTTCCAATTGTTAATAAGCAAATACATGAAAAGTTATTCACTAGTAATGAACAAGTCAAGAATGGTTATTACTTTACTTCTAGTATTAATTAAAACTGGTACACAAACTGTAATGATTCTTTACCACTTAATGGGCTGGAGTCAGCCTGACTGCAAATCTCTGCATCACTTTCCAAAACAATCTTCATATAAACATGCATCTCAGGACTCACCTTTCTAAGGACAAGTTTCACGAGGTTTAGCAGCAAATGTAATTCAGCAGTCACATCTGACACTCAGCCTTAATAGATGACAGAATGAAATGTGCATTGGAAAAATCCTGCTTTCAGGAAAGTCATCACAGCAATTCTGGAAGCTATTTGCTTGGTAGCTACAGCCTGCTTGTTCTTTGTGGTGTTGCTTTTGCACATCCAGGATACAGCCAGCAGAGGTGTCCAATGATCTGATAACTTGAGAAAGACAACTGTAAAAAGCCTCCGATACTCAGTCTTGAAATCGGTGTGTGAAGTATGTCTTGGGAAGAGCTCTATTCCAGAAAGAAGCACATATCATAATCCCAAGATCGATTTTAAAAAAAACGAATACTTCTTAAGCAATACAGATCATTGTGAGAACATTTGTATTAAACATCAACAAGCTTATAAAGAAAGAGAAATAAGGAACTTGCATTTATATAGCCTCTTTCAAGGGACAAAGCTAATTTCCTTTACTATTGATTGAAGTTTGCAGCTAAACTATTGGTTACAATATTTGTTTTGACTTTATGAAATAAATATAGAAATTTATAATTTATATGTAGGGTGTATTTTTTTTACACTTAAATTACTTAGTAAAGCATGTACTTTAGTAACCATAAGCGAAAGGTATCCTGGAAGGGTATTCAGTGACAGAGAGCTGCCAATATTGGTTTGAGCCAAGCAGCTTTTTGAGAGGATAAGGCTCAGCTCGATAACTGAAAGTTGCTGGAATTGAGATTATTATAACAGAAGTATGTTCTTTTAACTGCTGCCCCATGTCTTTCCTTTTTTGAACAACTTGTGGAGCCATTGTTTAGAATTGTCCCAATATATTGATGTATTTTCTGCCTAGCTCCTCATTCGGTTCCCTCATCGCTACAGCTACAAAATCCCCAACAGCTAGCAGGCCATGGCAGCTTAAGGTCCAAAACTTTTATAAAAATGGACCATCAATTTCCGTGGGGGTTTTCTCAATTGTCTACCGTAACTTCATCAGAAAATCCATGGAAACCCCAGAAAAATGGTTGTTCTGCTCCAGTTATGACAGACATGCAGGAGAACCCCAGTGGAAATTCTACCCCATCATTTGATTAACCCTATTGAAGTGGCATCTTTAAACCAATCTACTAGTGAATAGTTTATTTCTTTAATGTTAATGGCTCAGAATTTGCTGACAAAATAATGGCGAGTTTAATGGCACTCACCATTATTAATGTGTAAATCGTCCAGCAACTTGTGACGAGGAGGAGATACCCCATGGATTGTGAATCACCACCAGTTGCTGGATGATTTGTGCCGCTCTGCCTTTAGCCTCGTGAGAAAGGCAGCTTGCCCTCCCCATGAGTTTCAAGTAGTTGCTTTTGTAAACTTGTTGTAAACTTCTATGATTCTATGATTCTATGGTTTGCACATTAATTTCCAATTAAATTTGCCGTAGAAAGTTAGGGCTGGTACTTAACGGCATAAGTAGCTTTTTAATGATGAGATTTGTTTTTGCAATGGCCAATCAACCTTTCCGTTCCAGAAAGGGAACAATTTAAACTGTGGTGTCTCATTCCTACAGGTAGTAAATTGTTGGAGATTTTTTAAAAATTTAACATTTTTAATTTTAAATTTTTTTTCTTACTTTTCTTTTCTGTCTCTTTTTTTTCTCTCTCTCTTAATCCAATATTTATTTCCCTCTCTTTATTTCTGTACTTAATTTGACTACAATTCAGCCTATTCCCTTCTCCGTCATTCCTCTCCTTTTTTTCTCAATTCTTAAATCTCATTGATTAAGGAGATAAGATAGACTATTGGTCCCGTCATTCACCAAGGTCCCAGATGCTCCAGGCCGTGCTGTTATCAGCTCGCACTTCCAGCAACTTACAGAGCATAAAAAATTCAAGCTGAAGGGTGAGGGAAAAAGTCCAACTAACTAAGATGCCCTGTTCCAGCAAATTCTGGGCCAATGTCTAAATATCCAATTGGTGTCACTTTTTGGTACTTGATACTGAAATTGCAACTTTGGACAATATTGTTGTAAAAATATGCTGAAGGATTAGGCAATTAAAAGGAAGCAACTTAGCATTAGACAGTTGTGAGGTTAGGAATGCTTTCACTCATCGCTGATGTAGGAAGGCTCCAATTTCCAAAAACACAGCTGGTTAATTTACTGCTTGTGGTGAATCAAGATTGCAGATCAGTGCACAGAAATTGGAGTCGCACCTAATTAAGCAGTTAACAAACACCTGTGTTCATTCTCAGTAGCTAAAAATCTCCAACACTAATTCTTCTTCCTGGACAATTGAATGAAATCATATTAAACAGATGAACCTGCCATAAGACCAGAAAATATTTGAGAAAAGCATTTCCCTTGCTGATGCTGCTTAAAGGCAGCCTGCAAAATCCTTTCTTAGCAACGCAACTGAGAAAAGCTTTTCCTAATTGCTTCAGTCAAAACTGACGTCTGTGAAAATCTAAACTTGTGATCTGAACCACTGACCTCTACCATACCCCCGCCGAAAAAGTTGTGGAATTTTACGCCCGTAGACTTATATTGCTACAGCAGTACTCAGAATTCTCGAAGTAGAAATTAGACCTTGTTGTTCCTGTTTTACATCATAAAACTGGCACGAGGGAATATTTCGGAGACCAACGATAATGAATCGGGCCATTTATCAGGCCTTGCTAGCGGCCATAAGTAAATGAAGGGCTAAGCGCCTGTTTAAGGCCTGCTCTGATAAACTGGATGTTGCAGAGCAGAACAGGAGCCGGGCCTTAAGTGATCACCGGGCACTATACTCGCTCTTCATTCCCTGTGTGCAATGTTAATATCGACACCAACACAAACATACACAATGGCATCTATAGCAACTTTGCAACTGTAGAGAGTGAGACTTTTATCCACTCTCTTTCATCAAACAAACTAACAAAAAAAAATGTTTTGCACAATGTTGACATTCTGTAAAATACACTGCCCTGCTGCAAATAGAAGAAGCGAGGGAAACCAAACAGTGCCAAGGTAACGCACTGAATCTTTTTATTATTCATCATTTATTATTACAGGGTTCACAACAGATCTGACTGTGAGAGTTTTCATGACATAAAGAAGAATAGAGATTATCAAATGGCTCAGTTGATTCATAGCACAGTAAACTATTCTCCAAACTGAATTTGTGTAAGATGTTATTGCTTTAAACATAAATTGTTTTTAGACACATTAGGCTCAGTTCATTTTCTAAAAAGCAGCAGTATAAAATATACAGCCTCTTTTAAGTGGTCTTTGAAAGTGTAATAAATACTTCTGAGTAGTTATGCGTTACAAACACCATATCTGATAAAGAATTCATCTTGTAAAAATACTTCAAAATGTGGTTTCCCTTTGAAAACTACGAAAGCATGAAATATCTTGAAAGTCTGTATTGGTGAAAGGAATGGACTTTTCTCCAGGCTATTTAATTGAAAACCTGAAAAGGATTCAGGCAAACCCTGTGTCAAAAGAAAAATAGGAAATTCACTGAATGAAATGGTATGATTGCGTGAAAGTTATTGATCTCTGTCGCAGTATTAGGCAGAAGGCAAGTTTGTGTCTATTTTCCTGACAAGTGGAACTTTAGCTCCCCTTCATTTTGGGGTTGTATTTAAAAGCTCGTCACAGTTTGTGGCCAAATCACTTCAACGCAGATGACCCTTCATTACCTGTTGTATGTCAGATAAATATTTATGGACTGAAGCAAGGAGATACAGAAGAAAATTGTTTGTTGGCAGGAAAAACTGCTTCACAGCAAGAAAGTAGCAATACTATGGACATAAAAACTATCTTCTGCAAAGTGGAAAACAGCTAAAGAAATCTTTGTTTTCCTTCTTATGTCGTTTTTAGTGAAGCATTTTCATATTGATTTGGATTCTCTATGGTTAGTAATAGTATATGAAGGGTTTGCACTGATGTTACTTTAATGAAATGATACACAAAATCTCATAATCTAGATGATGGGCAGCGACGGGACATGTATTGGTAATTAGTAAGGCTCTATCCTTACCAAGGCTTGATGGCACGCCATTATTTCCCTAAGTGCAGCTGCAGCGAAGTGACAATACAATTATTACTGCAACTATCAGGAAGGGAGGGTTTAATCAATTGAACCTAAGGAGTCAATATCCTGCACATTTTTAATAAATTTTGTCTGAATGGTTCTGAAAACAACAGTATGTTAATAGCGTCAATTTTAATGGGAGATGGGATGGGTGTGCAGGAGGACTGAAGCATGAATTAAATGCGGCCCAGATGATTTTAACCAGTGTTGACGTCCCCTGCACCATTTTAACTGTCCCCCTGCCCAGTTAACTCCTGTTTGGGGGGGGGGGGGTTAAAATTCTCCCCAATATCTTTTGTTCTGGCATGGTCTTTATAGGTTCCCGAACAGCTCATTTAAGTTGGTCAGTCGGCACCTTTGGAGAAAACAGATGAGTTAACGATTCAGATGCAAACCTTTCATCAGAACTGAATTCTGATGACGAGTCTACACTTGAAACATCTGTTCACTTCACAGATGCTAACTCACTTTTTTGACAAATCTGCTGAGTGTTTCCAGCATTTTCTGTTTTTGTTTCAGGTTTCCACTGTCTGCAGCTTTTGTTTATTTTTTGTTTAGGTCATTTAAGTTATCTGGCACACATCAAGCCATGCTGGTCTTATTAGTAGATTTTATTGCCAGCTGTTTCTGGGGTAGAAACTTGAGTCAAATCTACAAAAAGGACCAGGGTCAATGATTCGTTGTAAAGCTTTGACTGACAGCTCTGAAGCCAGAAGTCTCTGACTATGGGCTTATGTAAAGCTGCCTGAGCCCAGCTAATCAGTCTGAGGCTAGCAGGAAAGTTGGGTTATTCTGACCCTATGGTGGGTGTTTTGCCAAGTAAGAAATGAACATCCATTTTCACGGTTCACTAATTGTTGAGATACAGTTCAGGAAAAATGTCTTTGTTACTTTTGGATCTATTGAGAAGAATAGCAAAGTTTGTAAATTGCTGTAGGCTCACTGTTTTATACTGAACACTCTTTATTCACCTGTTCTTTTTCAAATAAATAGTCTGTTGGTCTATAGCTTGAGCTTTGTTCTGACAGAGTGTATATTCAATCTGCTTAGCAAAGACGAGAAGAATCAAATGGTGGCATGTGGTACATTCCAGCAAGAAAGAATTTGCATAAAGATATTGCCTTTCCCATCCTCAGGAAATCCCAAAGAATTTCACAGCCAATTAATTGCAGTCACTATTGTGATGTAGGCAAATGCAACAGTCAAGTTATGCACAGCAAGGTCCCACATCAGCAATGAGATAAATGGCCTGATAATCCATTTTTTTTTAACGATGTTGATTGAGAAAGAAATGGCGGCCAGGACACTGAGAACTTCCCTGCTATTTGAATAATGCAATTGGATCTTATACATCCACCTGAGAAGGCAGATATGGCCTTGGTTTAATGGTTCATCTGAAAGATGGCTCCTCTGACAGTGCAGCAATCCCTCAGTACTGCACTGAAGTCAGTCTGCTGTGGTGTTGTACAAGGCAGGTTTTAGGATAGTTAAGGTAGGGGCTAATTTGACCAGATTTAATTCAGTCCCCATTTTAAAGTCATATATTTTGTCCTTATTTTTGCAGAATACTTTGATTTTATATAATTATTTATAGTTAAAAAGCAACAGTGACGGCAATTTGAGAAGTAGAGTTGGGTTGGAGCAAAGTGTTTTCTGCACCTTAGCCTGAGGAGCTGGGTGGTGCAAAACCTAGGAACTATAGTACCACGATTGGCAGGAGGGTGCAATTACAATGTGACAAGTTTACACAGGCCAGTTCCATTATAAACGTGAAGAAATTTATCATGGGAGAAATTGACACAAGTGTGAGAAAAATGTAATTATAGGAAGTAAGTCTTTGTAGATGGGAGTTGTGCAGATTCATGGGATTTTTAATATATTATCTATGCATACTTCTATCGGACCTGGAATATTCATCGGTTGGAGGTTCAATTAATAATTTGTGGATTTGCTGTAATAGTACAAAAAACACAATTCTGGGGTATTTCATTTTCAAGAACCATGCAAACCACAAATAATGTTTTGTGTAGGGTTTTTCTGCAGATTAGACCACTGTAGTTTTTTAATAGGTCCATCGCAGTGTCTTACTCATTTTTGTTCAAAGGACTGGACCAGTCCAAAACTGAAACATTTGATTATTTTAAGTAAATCCATAACCATAATTGTGCTGCAATTTTGATTATGTCAGGTTCAACCTCACATGACAACAGAAAGAAAACAGAAAACGTATTTTGATGAAGTCTTTTCCCCGATTCATAATACCTGATTATACTGTGGGTTTGAAACCAGAATCGTAATAATATCTGCCTCATTAAGGAATGTTAGGCTGATCTTTCCTTACCACATCTATGACATTGTCCCATTTTGATGCATTATTTTCAGCCATCAGCACTGATTGCAATGCAGGCTGTTCCACTGTTTTGCAGATTAATTATTAAAACGCCACAGCGCTTTGCTCTGTTTAGTACCTTAAAATGTTTAAAGTTTGGAAAGTAAAATTGAAGAATTTTCACTAGCATTTTATGTTATTATCTGCCTTTAAATATGGCACAGGGTGCAGAAAGCAATGGAGATTGGCCAGGTTTTGTCTGGGAAAAAAATGTCATATTTTGTGACCATTTTACACAGAAAAGATTTGGAAAAAGAGTTACTATCAATGTTGGGTTTTAAAAGTATAGTGTATTCACACAAGTTTTTTAAAAAAGCTCTGAGGTAATAGGGAGAGAAGATGCTAATGAGCGAACATTGATGTTGCTTCCCTATAGATTGTAAATAATAAGCAATTCATTAGACATTCTTAGCAATCAAAAGAACACCTCACATCCATTGTGTTGGAAAGTCTTTGATACCTTTTTTGACTCTGAACAGAGGCTGGCAAGGCACAGCGACTGGGACGTAGGCTAACAGTCAGGTCCAATTAAGGATGTCAAGGCAGTCAGTATATTTTTAAAGAGAAAGTTACAAGGGCTTTTGCAGAGACTAAGAAGTATTTGTAAATGGAGCACTCTAATGATAGGAGTTAGATATCATCTTGTTTAAGTTAAATAAAATGACCTACTGATGTAGAGTTGCATGGCATGTTATTATTATAATAATAATAAATTAAGTATACAATCATAACTGCTGTTCTGTATGTTCTCCATACCATTAAATAAAGCAGCTCACCGAGTCATATCAAGCCTTGTATCAGCAAGTGTTTGCTCGGCCTGCCATCAAAGAGATTAAAGAAGTACATGTGTGAAAGACACAAATAACAACAGCTTGCATTTATATAGTGCCTTTAATGTAGTAAAATGTCCCAAGGTGCTTCACAAGAGCATTATTAAACAAAATTTGACACTGAGCCACATAAGGAGATATTAGGACAGATGATTATAAGCTTGGTCAAAGAGATGGGTTTTAAGGAGCATCTTAAAGGAGTAGAGGGAGGAAGAGAGGTGGGGAGGTTTAGGGAGTTTAAGGCCTAGGCATCTGAAGGCACAGCCGCCAACGGTGGAGTGATTAAAATCGGGGATGCGCAAGAGGTCAGAATTGGAGGAACGCAGAGATCACAAGAGGGTACTATTGTAGACCTGCATTCAAAACAAAAAACAACTGCAAAGTCACAGCAATATTACTGATATTAAAATGGCTGACACTTGAGAGCAAGAAAAGGCTGACAAGTACAAAGAATGCAAGGTCTTTATGATACAAAGGCCAATCACCCTGACATGGACAAAATTGCAAAGTAAACCCTTAAGGACGAGCAATAAGTCTGAGTAAAGTCTCTTTCTCAGTTGTATCTATAATACCAAATGCCCCTAGGGGAAAGCACCACTCAACTTAGCGACTTAGCACCAGTACATTGGGAAGGGTGGGACGTGGAACCTCTCTGCTAGCTCTTGATATTGAAGGCTTCTTTGAAGTTGCATACAGGGCTTAATATGCATATTAAAATGGAATGAATTTCAGATATGTGTATAGCAGGCTTCATCTCAGAGGAGATGAGGGCATGATGTTGAAAAGGATTCTCTCAAGGTTCATACAACTCATCGGCCACAAGAAATGCAAACACTCCTGTAGATATGGAAGACATGCAAAGCAACTCATATAGTTGCAACAAGTTAGAACAATTCAAGAAGCAGGTTTGTATTGTTGACTCAGTAACAGAATACCACATTGTTGTAGTCTCAAATTATGCTTTGAGACTTTTTTGATTCCCTCAGATATACCTTCCTCATAACATGTGAGGAATAAGTCAAAGTTTAACAATGATGGTCATTTTGCCCAATAGTGAGCATTCTATTCACTTCCTGAAAACCATGATGCAGATTTCATAATGTTTATTCTAGGCATGTTGATAATTTATTATAAACTTTTTTCATTTTGCTAAAAACTATCATGGACAATTTACATTGTTTTATTTAAATCCCATGTGCATTATTTTTTTCTTACTATCACATTTGAACATTTGTTAACTTGGTAAAAGAAGAAAGGATATCCCAACATGCTTCACTTTTGAAGTGTAAACACTGTTGTTTTCTAGATAAATGTGGCAGACAATTTGTAACCACAAACAGCAATGAGATGAATGACCAGTTAATCTGAATTTGATGGTGTTTTAATTGAGGGATAAATGTTGGCTGGGACAGCGGAAGAACTCTCCTGCTCTTCGAATACTGCCATGAGATCTTTTAAATCCACCTGAATGTGCAGCTGGCATGAGCTTAAAGTTGCGTGAGATTGCCTTTTAGGGGAAGTCTCACATGGCTTTGCTTTAGTGTGCTCAGGTGACATTGTAGTTAAACTGCAACTGTGCCTGTTGGTGTGAACACAAAACACTTTTACATCGGCATGAAAGGGGCTTTATGACTGCAGCCTTTGGTACAAGGAATTGCAGGTATATCAATGCTGTGGCTTCAGGGAGTACATTATCTTTTGCTCATTTTGAAGCTTTTATTATTTGAATCATAGGAGTGGAAAATCTCTCAATAAATAAAGGTTACAGTCAGCAGTACAGTGTATTTCATAGGCAACCAAGATAAAGTTAGCGTGGATAATTGATAGGAACATCTTATGCAAAAGACAGTTCCTCTGACAGTGCAGCACTCCCTCAGTACTGCACTGAAATGTCAGCTTAGATGATGTGCCAACGTTTCTGGAATGTGGCTTTATCCCACAACCTTCAGACTGAGAGGCGACCACTGAGGTGAGCTGATGCTTGTGTTTATGCATATTCACAAATCCATACAAAGTACTAAAAAAAAAGTGAAGAGGAGTGCAGTACGAGTCCATCTTAAACACTATGGGCCTGATTTTAGCACCCGGTCTCGGGTGCGTTCTCGGCGGGGGGGCCTCTAAAATCCCGAAATCGAGGAGTGGGACCGGATCGCGCCCCGATCCCGCCCGCTTCCGGGTTCCGCGCTGACGTGCGGGTGTGCGTGCGTAGCCCCCGCTGGTGGGAATCCCGCAGGCAATTAAAGCCAGCGGGGTTCCACTTGAGTGTATTTATCTAGGTATTTCAGGTCATTAAATGACCTGATTGAGCTGTTTATTTAACAAGTGTGGGATTTTACGGTGAAATGAGACTGTTTCCCATACTGGGGGAAACACTCACACTGCCAACGGACGTGTTGCAGCCAGCAGCCTGTGGCAGCTGCCAAGGTGCATTCCACAGGTGGGGGGGGAGAGCCTTCACCAACGCAGGAGGACACTCCGTAACATTGGGCAACGCCTGCCCTCCACCACCCTCCTCCAAGCAAGAAGATTCACCGGCGTGGAAGTGCAACCCCTGTGCGAGGACACACTTTTCTAGCGTGCACAACCCCGCAGACCTACACCTGCCAGATGGGTGGTGCGTTGACATCCTCGGAGAACGAACAGCATGACCAGCCTCAGCAGCCTCGCAGTCCACGCCGTCCGCCTCAGAGACGTGCATCCCCACAACACGGTGCTGTGGCACATCCACCTGCACAGCAGGATGGAGGGCATCCGCAGAGAGAGATGCGTCGCAGGAGGCACTACCCTCCACACAGGGTCTACAGACCGAGGCTCAGCTTCATGGACCTCTCTGAGCAGCAGTGCATACGTAGGCTCAGAGTCACTCGCCAGGTAGTCGCTGACATCTGCAGCCTCCTTAATGACGAGCTGCTCCCGGATGGACCAAGCAGCATCTTCTTACCCGTCGCCGTCAAAGTCACCACTGCCCTCAACTTCTTCGCCTCTGGATCCTTCCAGGATGCCACGGGGGACATCACCGGAGTCTGTCAGTTGTCTGCACACAAGTGCATAAGGCAGGTCACTGATGGGTTGTTCCGCAGGGCCTCGAACTACATCAACTTCGCCATGGATGAGCGCAGCCAGGCGGAGAGGGCGGTTGGATTCCATGCTGTGGCTGGCTTCCCACGGGTGCAGGGTGTAATCGATTGCACCCACATCGCAATACGGGCACCTCCGCATGAGCCAGGACTGTTCATCAACAGGAAAGGGTATCACTCCATGAACGCCCAGCTCATCTGTGACCACCGCCAGAGATTCCTACACGTGTGCGCCAGATACCCCGGCAGCTGCCACGATGCCTTCGTCCTCAGGGAGTCCACCGTCCCGCCCCTCTTCCACTCACCCAACACCGGCAACGGCTGGCTCCTCGGCGACAAGGGATATCCCCTGCACACGTGGCTTATTACACCTCTGAGGAGCAGCGTCGATATAATGACAGCCACATTGCTACCAGGTCTACAATTGAGCAGGCTATAGGGCTGCTCAAGATGCGCTTCAGGTGCCTTGATCGTTCCGGGGGAGCACTCCAATACACGCCACTCCAAGTGGGACGAATTATAGTTGTCTGCTGTGCCCTGCATAACATGGCACTACAGAGAGGGGTGCCGCTGGAAGAGGCCCCATGCACACCCGCCACCCACATTGAGGATGACAATGAGGAGGAGGAGGAGGAGGAAGAGGAGGAGGAGGAAGAAGGAGAGGAGGAGGAACGACCCATGCGCCGAACACCGGCTCACCTGCGTGCTCGTCAGGCCAGGGAGGCACTCATATGCCAACGGTTCTCCTAACATCACACTGTGTGAGGCGTTCACATGCCATAACGTGCACAGACGAGGGTCCATACAGGCTCCCTCCACAGAAGAGTGGTGCCTGTACACCTGCACCCACTGTATTATGCCCAATGGGTGGGACGGGGTGGTCGTCGTCATGATGAGGCGCACGGAAGGGACATATTGCACAAGCCGCAGAATTATGGACAAGAGGTGGCTGCATTGGTGAGAAAAAGTGAGTTTATTTTGTGTTCACATTCAAATAGTGGAAATAAAAAAAAAATAGACAAACACCCTGGTGCAATCCATGTGTGCTCACGGAACTTTAGGCTTTCGTTTCCGGGTACCCCTACGTGGTGCTGCCCCTGTGGCTCCAGCAGAGGTGGTGGCAGGTTGCTCCTGTTCGTGCCCTGACCTGGTAGATGCTTTGGGCTGACGCCCCCTGGGTTTCGGTGCCCGTGAGGGCACCTCCACAGACTGCTCCTCCTGCACCTGTGCAGGGGCAGACTCGGCCACCTGGAGAGGATGGACTATTGCGGACACTGGTTGAGAGGGGGGCAACGGGTGAGACGTGGGGGCGCCTTGAGTAGCGTCCACACTTCCATTTCCCCGTTCACCATCTTCCCTCTCATGGCCAAGGCCCACATCACCCCTTCCACCCTGCTGGACGGCAGTTTGGATGACGTGGGTGAGACCTTGCAAGGCCACCTCCAATGTATCTGTCAACCTGTTGATGGCGGCAGAATGTTGCTCACCCTGAATCCGAACAGCCGTTGTGAGGGCCTGGATGGACTCATTGGTGAGCTGTGCGTGACGCTCGAGGGAGGCTAGCCTGTCCTCCACCGCAGACGTTCCCACACCTACCTGCGACACTATCTCAGAGATGCCTTCACGTCCCTGCGACACTATCTCGGCGATACCCTCCTGCACCTGTGCCACCATTCCCCTCATGCAGGAGTTGGACTCCTCCATCCTCCGTGCAATTGTGGAGAGTGCGCGTGGCACCTCTCCCAGTACCTCGGCAATGTGCTGGTGCCCCTCGACGACTCTCCTTTTGACTGGTGGCCCCCTGGGTTCAGCATCTGGGTCCGGCTGAGCAGAGCCTGGAGAAGAGTGCTCCCACCGACGCAGACCCTCCGAGGCTGACCCTGCCACCGGGGTCTGCTCATGCTCACGTGTGCGCGGTGACTCACCATGTGCAATCCCAACTAACTGAGGGGAGGGACCCACCGAAGTGTGTGTATTTGCGCTGGTGGATGCAAGGCTCATGTGTGACGATGCACCCTCAGAGGCGGGCATGTCCTCTGAGGAATCCCCCTCAACCGAAACGTCGATCGCAGACGGCCCTGCAAGAGAACAGAGGGCAATATCAGGCATGTGTCCAAATGTGACGGTGCGGCATATGCCATGTGATGCTAAGATCATTCACGATCATGAGTGATGAGTGCCAGCTTTCCCTTACCGGCCATTTCGCCAGAACCAGACTCGCCATCCGCCACCGACAGGCAATGCAGCGTGCGGCTGATCTCCAGTGCCTCGACCTCAGCGTCTGTCAGGGCCACCTCGTGTGGCGGGCCCCCTCCGGTGCGTGCCCTATCGCGTGCGTTCCTGCACCTCTTCTCCTGTGAGGGCAAAACACAAAAACGTTATTGAGTGATGATTACAATGTGAGACGCTTCAAGCATTGGTGTGAGTGGGTTGAGCGTGTGGCAGATGGATGGGAGGATGCGTGTGCCACATGGCCATCCCATTGTATGGGCATTGGGGTGTGTGGTAGTGGTCGAGTGGGGACAGGGACGGTGGGTACTGTGAGGATGATAGTTGGGTGGCTGTGAGGATTGGTGCGGGAGCGCAGTGCTGTCAGTGGAGATGGGGTTGTGAGGTGTTTGAGGTGATGTGGAAGACGGAGTGACGCAGAGTGCGTTAGTGTACTCACTTTCCCTGACCTGGTGAGGTCATTGAATCTCTTGCGGCACTGCATCCAAGTGCGGGTGGTGTTGCCCCTGCTTGTGACCTCCGTGGCCACTTCCTCCCATGCCCTCTTGGTGGCGCTGCCAGGGCACCTCCTTCCATCCGTGGGGAACAGCGTCTCCCTCCTCATGCGGACCCCGTCCAGCAGCACCTGGAGGGCATGGTCCGTGAAGCGGGGAGCAGCCTTACCCCTGCGCTCCTCCATCCTTCATGGACTGTAGGTTGTGGCTGGAGGGGCTTTGGTGGACTGCCCCTTTAAATAGAGCTCCAACATCGCTCAGACGTCAATGCACATGCGCAGGCCGCCGGCACGCAGCTGAGAAGCGCGGAACCCGTAACTGCCGGCTAATTACATCAATCATCCCGCGATCGCGCGCGCAACGCACTCAATTTGGCCGGCGCGTTTTCCTCGAGCCCGGCTGACCACCCGCTGCCAACCCGCACCCCTGGTAAAATCGGGCCCTATGTACCTGTAAAGTTCAGATGGTAAGTGGGTCTTTTTTCCATATTCTCCATTGGAATTTCAGGGCTGCAGGCCTTCTGGTTGTGCTCTTTTGGAGAAGCAACCAGAAGGCCCTTGCAGCCAACAACTATTACAGCTGCTGCAGGCCTTTCAAATACAAGGGGTGAGGTGGGGTGCACTTTGAGTACACATTGGTTGGCTTTCCCCAGGTCACGAAGGGGGAGAAGAGAATAAAAATGGCTTCATAAAGCTATACTTATCATTTTTATTCTAATTAGTGTGAACCGAGACTAATTATCAATACATTTTAAAAATGAACCTGCTTGTTTAGAAATCAACTTATTAGAATTGAAATCCAAAATAAAATAGTTTGTTTATCCAGGTTAGGGTATTGCATTGCTTACTACTGATACATTCAAGACTCAGATTCTAAATACTGGTTTATTTTATCCCGATTTGGTTGTCCAAATTTGTGGCAGATAAATGGCATGACTATTTAACTATCAATTATCCACGCTAACTTTATCTTGGTTGCCTATGAAATACACTGTACTGCTGACTGTAACCTTTATTTATTGAGAGATTTTCCACTCCTATGATTCAAATAATAAAAGCTTCAAAATGAGCAAAAGATAATGTACTCCCTGAAGCCACAGCATTGATATACCTGCAATTCCTTGTACCAAAGGCTGCAGTCATAAAGCCCCTCTCATGCCGATGTAAAAGTGTTTTGTGTTCACACCAACAGGCACAGTTGCAGTATAACGACAATGTCACCTGAACACACTAAAGCAAAGCCATGTGAGATTTCCTTAAAAGGCAATCTCACGCAACTTTAAGCTCATGCCAGCTGCAGTATAACTCCAGCCTGCATTTTAAGGTGGTCAAGTGGGCCTCCTGGGACCATTTAAGCTGAGTGTAGAAAGTTTTTAATACTTATTCAGTTCTTGGTGGGGGTACAAAGAAGGGCAACACGGTTAATCCCAGAATTTAATGGAATGACCTGTGAGGAAAGATTGAATCTTTTCTCTCTTGGAAAGAGAAGACAGAGAGGGGATATGACAGAAGTGTTTACACTTATGAAAGGTTTGGACAAATTGGATCCAAGTAAGCTTTTCTGCTGTGTACAGAATTTAAGCACAAGGAATCATATTTACAAATTAAGGTTAACAAAAGAAGGAACTCCTTTACTGAAAGGGTGGTAAATATGTGGAACAGATTACCAGTGTGGGTGGTGGAAAAAGAAACCTTAATGGGTTTCAAGAAGACATTAGACAGGTTCTTGTCAACAAATGGGATTCAGAGTTATTAGAAATGCTACAAGAGATGATCGTGGATACATGGGCTAGATGGATCGAAGGTGATATCCTGCCTTATCCTGTTATTATGTAACTCTTACTATACCCTTCCTCTCTTACCATTAAAAATGAGCTGGTGGGAAGTAGAACTCAGTACATGTGCATGAGCATTTGCACAGAGCTCACTGTTGTTGCACTTCGCTGCTGTTCAGACTTCAGGACAGACATCTGTGGACAGTTGGCAGATACTGGTCTTAGATCAGTAACTGGAGTATAACTTCTGCTGAGGTAGTACAGACCACATTGGATGGCACAGAAACACCTAAGGCCTATTCCTGTACCTACATAATGCGCCAGTATTGATTTATCTCCACGTCCTGCTGCTTTCATCCATTGAGGGAATCTCAGCTATGCCAAATCATGTAAAATCCATTACCAATAGAAAGGACAGTGAAATCACCTCTGCTTCTGCTAACTCCTCCACTGCTTTCATTATTGCATAGGCTTTGGCTCCGAACAGGAACATAGGGCTAGAAATTGGGATGTCTAGCGCCCGTTATTTCGGCGCTACATGGCCGCTTTAAGTTCCAAGATGGCGTCTTGGCTATGCATGCATGTTTCTAGCATGACATGCGCCAGACGTCATCTTGGCAAAGGTAGTAGCGCATGCGCAAATAACAAATGCCAGCATCGTGTAAAGTAAGGAGAAAATGGATACAATCAGTGTGCAATGCTGATTTGAAGTGATAGACACCATTTTGGGACTTAACGCTCCACACAACGCACGGTCTATCTGAACATGCCTTATAGTGCCTGGAGGACCCTCCACCAGCACTATTTACAGGGACCATGCAGGATTTACCGGTTGGTTGCTGGATTATTGCTTCTGGTTGCTGATTCATTTGTAACTGTTTTTGGAGGTCTCCTATACATGAATTCTAGGACGAGGGGACACAGCCTGACATTTAGAGCCAGGACGTGCAGGAGTGAAGTTAGGAAACGTTTCTATATGCAAAGGGTGGGTGAAGTTTGGAACCTTCTTCTGCAAATGGCAGTTGATGCTAGCTCAATTATGAATTTTAAAATCTGAGATTGATAGATTTCTGTGAACCAAGGGTATTGAGAGATATGGGGATAAGGCAGGTATATGGAGTTAGGTCAAAGGTCAACCATGATCTCTTTGAATGGCGGAACAGGCTCGAGAGGCCAAATGCCACTGCCATTTGCTGCCTCCTGTTATGAGTCACCTTCTCCTGCAAGAAAGCGGGACATGTGTCTGGGTGATGTGCCTGTCATGGTTGAATAGCTGCCAGTGTGTGTGGTCTGTGAGTTATGGGTGGGCGGCTTGAAACAGTGGTAATGTGAGAGGAAGCATCTGATTGGCAGAGTTGAGTACTGATAGAAAGAATTTGTTGGTACGTGGGGGATGGGGGCGTAGTGCGTGGTGAAGTTGGTAGGAGACGCCACTTGACAGTTGACCTCATTCACCTTGACCACTCTTGTCAAAGCATTGAACTTCTTCCTGCACTGTATCCATGTTCGTGGTGCTGTGCGCCTGGCATTGACTTCATCCCCCACTGCCTTTTGAACATGTGTCTGGAGGGCCTCTTGCCCCCCTGTGGACATAGGATGTCCCTCCTTCTGTCCACCATTTGCACCAAGGCCTCTAGTGCATCAGCAGAGAACCTTGCTGCTTGCACTCTCGCAGGCCTGGTACAAACTCAGATCGGCAGATTGGTGAGGGCTGGCATGCAGATTTAGTAGCGCGCAACTTTTATTCAATGTTTTAGCACAACTCATCAGTTTGTAAATATAGGGACAGGGCCTGCATCTTTGTTTTACGTGTGTAATGTCTGATCTCCGTTCAGACTCTGTGCAGACAGCGGACTGTTATTTTCAGCAAATAACAGGTACCGGCTACCTTTAAGAGATTTTAAGCGACATCCTCTCTGCTGGTGGAAAGTATGCATGTCCTTGAATCCTCGTGTCAGGCCTGGTTTTTAATGTTGCTGTCAGGTAAGTACTCAGGCCAGACAAATGTCTCGTCCTGCCTGCGCAGGAAGCGCTGAGCGCAGGTTAGTCATGGATTGTGCAACACGCACCTGATTATTGGCCTTGTCCAATTTACCCCCATAGATGTCTTTTGTCTAAATTTCAAACCAAATTAAAGCCAGAAATATTGTTTGGAATCAACTCACACCATCCTATATCCTGATGATGAATGTTCATACTGCAATAATGCTCAGTATTAGTCAAGGTAGGCAGAGAGAACAATTGGCACTAAAGCAATTAAAACAAAAAACACTACCCTATCATTGCCTGGAGGTAGTGATGTTGAATGTTATTACTATAACCTAATTGAAGGCATCCCTTGAATCTTCTGTTGTCTCTCCTTAAACTTTTGCTGCTATTTCTCATTTTACCTTTACTGGATCAGACTGATTGTGACTCATAGGGCATGATTTTTGCCTGGAGCCGGGAAGGGGGCGAGGGGGTGGAATTCCGGATGGGAAACCCGGAAGTATGGGTTTTGCGATTTTGACGTAAGGACGTCGGTTTCTTTTTGCCGGTTTCCGTGGCTAACTAAAGAAGTTAAGGACAGTATTAGATTAAAAGAAGAGGCTTATAATGTTGCCAAGAAGAGTAGTAAGCCTGAGGAATGGGAGAGTTTCAGAAACCAGCAAAGGATGACCAAAAAATTGATAAAGAGGGAGAAAATAGAATATGAAAGTAAACTAGCAAGAAATATAAAAACAGATTGTAAGAGCTTCTACAAGTATGTAAAAAGGAAGAGATTAGCAAAAGTAAACGTTGGTCCCTTAGAGGCTGAGACAGGAGAAATTATAATGGGGAGTAAGGAAATGGCAGAGATGTTAAACAAATATTTTGTACCTGTCGTCACAGTAAAAGACACAAAAAACATACCAGAAATAGTGAGGAACCAACGGTCTAATGAGAGTGAGGAACTTAAAGGGCATGATTTTGACCCCAAACTGGGATGGGGACGGGAGGGGGGGGGGTCAAATTGCGGACAGGAAACCCGGAAGTACGGGTTTCCCGGACGTCCTTATGATTTTGACATAACAATGTCTTTTTTTTTTGTCAGTTTGCCGTCCAATTGTCTGGTTGATTGACAGGCTGGTCTCAGTTGGAAGGGAGAGCAGCCAGAGAGAGGACGTGTTCAGGTAAGTCTTCGGGTAAGTCATTGTCTCTATGGATATGGGGGAGGGGGGGGCGGCATGGTTGGCCATGGGTGTCCATGGGGGGCATGGATGCACATGAGCATGGGGGCATAGGTTGGCATGGGGGCATGGGTTCGCACGGCGCATCGGTGTGCATGGGGGTCATGGGGGGGTCAGTTATGGGGGGAGGGATCGGAGGTCAATCACGGGGGGTATCGGATTCGGGGGTCATCGCGGGGGTCCACAACCATTGGATGTCGGGATTGGGGGTCATCGTGGTCCACGATCGTTGGGGGAGGGAATTGGGTGTCATCGCGGGGATCCGCGATCATTGGGGGAGGCGGAGAAGGGGGGGATTCGTGATCATTGGGGGAGGCGGAGAACGGGGGGGTCCGTGATCGTTGCCCGCCCCTCGTCCCGCCCCAGTGAAAACCGGAAGTGGGCGGGTTGGAGGCGGGTCCAAAATGGTTGCGATTTTGAATGTACCCCTGCCCCCAACCAATCCGTTTTTCTCTTTTAAAATCATGCCCAAAGTAATTAATATCAGTCGAGAGAAAGGACTAAAAGCCGATAAATCCCCTGGATCTGATGACCTATATCCTAGGGGTCTAAAAGAGATGGCTGCAGAGATAGTGGATGCATTGATTGTGATCTTCCAAAATTCCCTAGATTCTAGAACAGTCCCAGTGGATTGAAAGGTAACAAATGTAACCCCGCTATTCAAGAAAGGAGGGAGAGAGAAAACAGGGAACTACAGGCCAGTTAGCCTGACATCAGTCGTAGGGAAAATGCTAGAATCCATTATTAAGGAAGTGGTAACAAGGCACTTAGAAAATCATAATATGATTAGGGAGAGTCAACATGGTTTTATGAAAGGGAAATCGTGTTTGACAAATTTATTAGAGTTTTTTTAGGATGTAACTAGCAGCGTAGATAAAGGGGAACCAGTGGATGTAGAATATTTGGATTTTCAAAAGGCATTTGGTAAGGTGCTACATAAAATGTTGTTGCAGGAGATAAGGGCTCATGGGGTTGGGGGTAATATATTGGCATGGATAGAGGATTGGTTAACAGACAGAAAACAGAGAGTAGGGATAAACAGATCATTTTCAGGTTGGCAGGTTGTAACTAGTGGGGTGTCGCAAGGATCAGTGCTGGGCCTCAGTTATTTACAATCTATATTAATGATTTAGATGAAGGGACCGAGTGTAATATATCCAAGTTTGCTGACGATACAAAGCTAGGTGGGAAAGTAAGCTGTGAGGAGAACACAAAGAGTCTGCAGGTTAAGTGTGTGGGCAAGAAGGTGGCAGATGGAGTATAATGTGGGGAAATGTGAGGTTATTCACTTTGGTAGGAAGAATAGAAAAACAGAATATTTTTTAAATGGTGAGAAACTATTAAGTGTTCGTGTCCGGAGAGATTTGGATGTCCTCATACAAGAAACACAAAAAATTAGGTACAGCAAGCAATAAGGAAGACAAATTACATATTGGCCTTTATTGCAAGAGGGTTGGAGTACAAGAGTAAGGAAGTATTACTACAATTATACAGGGCTTTGGTGAGACCCCATCTGGAGTACTGGTACAGTTTTGGTCTCCTTATCGAAGTGAGGATATAATTGCCTTAGAGACGGCGCAATGGAGGTTCACTAGATTGATTCCTGGGATAAGAGCGTTGTCGTATGAGGAGAGATTGAGTAGAATGGGCCTATACTCTCTGGAATTTAGAAGAATGAGAAGTAATCTCATTGAAACATATAAGATTCTGAGGGGGCTTCACAGGGTAGATGCTAAGAGGTTGTTTCCCCTGGCTGGAGAGTCTAGAACTAGGGGGTATAGTCACAGGATAAGGGGTTAGGCCATTTAGTACTGAGATGAGGAGGAATTTCTTCACTCAGAGGGTTGTGAATCTTTGGAATTCTCTACCCCAGAGCACTGTGGATGCTGAGTCGTTGAGTATATTCAAGGCTGAGATAGATAGATTTTTGGACTTTAGGGGAATCAAGAGATATGCGGATCAGGCGGGTAAGTGGAGTTGAGGTCAAAGATCAGCCATGATCTTATTGAATGGCGGAGCAGGCTCAAGGGACCGTATGGCCTACTCCTGCTCCTATTTCTTATGTTCTTATGTTCTTATATTCCCGCCCGAGAGGCCAGCCTGATTAACAGTCTGGTCTCAGTCGGACGGAAGAGCCAGGAAGAGGATACATTCAGGTAAGTGTTAGGTGGGGGATGGGGGGTTCGGGGGTCATGAGGGGGTCAGTCATCAATGGGCTATCAATCATCGGGTGGGAGGTCAGTCATGGGGTGGGTCAATCATCGGGAGTCAGTCATCAGGGGGGAGGGGGAGTGGGTCGGCAGGGTGGGGGGGGTCAGCCATCGAGGGCTGTCAGACATTGGGAGGGTTGGTCAATCATCGGAGGGCTGTCATTGGGGGGGTGGTCAGTCATGACGGTGGTCAGTCATCGGAGGGGGTAAGTCATCGGAGGGGGTAAGTCATTGGGGAGAGTCGGGGTTCATCGTGGGGTCGGAGATCGTGGGGGAGGTCGGAGATTGTAGGGGGAGGGTCAGAGATCGTAGGGGGAGGGTCAGAGATCGTGGGGGGTCAGAGGTCACGGTGGGGTCGTAGATCTTGGGCGGGGCGGTCGGAGATCGTAGGAGGTCGTTGCTGTAGATAGGCTTGTTGGACCTGGGGGAAGCATGCCTGCCCCTCCGGGCCCACAAGCTGTTCTATAAAGGCATTTACCTGCTGTTTCAGCAAGATACCTATGGCATTACATCACAGGTGTGTTGGTGAACTGATATAAATTGTCATTTTATTTTTGTGTCTTTTTAAAATAAGACTATATATATTTATTTAATCTTTATCACCAGCCTGGGAACCAAAGAGTTGGAATTCTGGGCCTTCATTTTTAGAGCCTAGATTTGAACCCAGACCAGACTTGATAAGATGAAATTCTCGTTACTCTGGTAATTATAATCATCCAAAGTCATTTCCTATGTAAAAATGGGTTTGGATAAATTCAACCAAATTTTTATTGGGCTTACAGCACCAAACTGCCATAAATTGTCAAATGTAAGGAGTCGTACAACACCAGGTTATAGTCCAACAGCTTTATTTGAAATCACAAGCTTTCGGAGCTTTCCTCCTTCAAAGGAGCAAAGCTCCGAAAGCTTGTGATTTCAAATAAAGCTGTTGGACTATAACCTGGTGTTGTGCGACTCCTTACATTTGTCCACCCCAGTCCATCACCGGCATCTCCACATCATAAATTGTCAATACACACTTAGGTATAAAGGTAACAGAGGCTAGAAGTGAAGGCACTTTGGAGATTTACTGTGTTGGCATCAAGCACAGTAGAAGGTGTGTAGAAAGTGTGTAGAAGAGTTTACTGTCGATGGAAAAGGGTTTGGTCCATGATGTCCAATCTATTGGAAAGATTTAGAGACTTACATCAGGAATTTCCTCGGGGCTTCTTCTGCTTCATCACCATAACCTTGACAGAAGTTCAGCAGAAACACCATTTACGCACAGAAATGGGACTTCTGCCAAAGTTATGGTGGCGGAGCGGGAGAGGCCTTGAGGAAATCCCAGTATTGGACACAAACGTATCATTATCATCATACTGACATTATCGAAAACCAAAACCTAGAAATTTATGCCTGCTAAAAATGGTGACAAATAGATCAGGGAATCCTCTCCCCAACAATCGAGCAATTAAACAAAGTGAGAATATATTACATTTGTTGAACTCTTAGAATGAACACAAACTGTAGTTCTCTAATCCTGGTCCTATTACTTCTTCCCTACCATCCACAGAATTGTTAACCTGAGAGGTTGGCCTGTTACAGCAAGCTGTGCTGTTCAAAATGATTCATCAATTTAATGGGTATTTTAGTGGGATGAGCCCACTGAAAATAAAGGCAATCTTACCCAAACTCATTTTGCATCTAAAATAGGTATGGGCAGTTGTCACTGGCAGAGGAGGGAGATTTTTATCCCAGTGGTATAGTCTGGATTTGAACTCAGGCCCCAACCAAAAGCATTTTGTTTTAAACCCTTTGCCACTGAATTCGTAAACTGATACTAAAGATGAAATAAATTTAAATAGTCTTATTTTAAACAGTAACAAATGTAAAAATTCCTATCATTAAAAAGCTATTGAACTACATCTGCAATGTATTATAAATGGCCTTGAAAACAACAAATGCTTTGGAGACTAGTCATCATGTTAAGGGAGAAGATAGATTAACATTTCAGGTGAGGCCTTCATAAGAATTCTAATGAAAAGTCCTACAAGAAAATGTAATCAATCAATTGGCATTGTACTACAACAATGTACATTTATATAAGTGTCTTTACTGTAGTACATGTTTCAAGGTCCCAAGGAGAGAAAGAAACAACAAGCAACAGTGGGAGAAAGGTCAAAGAGATACCAAAGATATAATTGAGGGTGTGGGTTTTGAGGAGGCTTTTGAAGGTGGAGAAAGAATAGTAAGATGGAAGGGGTTAGGAAGAGAGCTCTAAAGTGTAGGGCCGAGACAAGTGAAGACTTTGCCAACAATGGTGAAGCAGAATGAGGAGTGATGCACACGAAGCCAGAATCGGAAGAACAAAGGGCATACACTGGCACATAAAGGTCGAGGACGCTGCAGGGTTATGCTGGGGTCAAAATGTGGATGAATTTGTAAAAAAGACAAGGATTTTGAATTCAATGCACTGGGAGATAGAGAGACAATGGAGGTCAGCGAGGACAGGGGTGATGGAAGCAGGAACTAGTCTGCAATAGGTTATGGGCAGCAAAGTTTTTAGCAAGTTGGTGCTTGTTTAAGGTAGTACTCGGGAGGCTGACGGGGAAAGTGTTGGAGAATGTAAGCTTGGAAGTGACGAAGGTGTGGATGAGGGTTTCAGTGGCAGTGAAGGTGAGGGTGAGGTAGGGCGGAGGTGGATGATGTTGCAGAGATGGAAATAGGCAATCTTCGGGATGGATAGGATACGGGGTTTGAAGCTCAGCTTGGTCAAACACTACACCGAGATTGTGTGTCCTGGGGTTCAGCCTCAGCAAGCTGTCGGGGAGGTGGATGAAATCGAAGGTTAAGATATGGAGCTTTTGGCAGAAGCTGAACAGAGAGCTTCTGTCATGCCAATATTTTTCGGTCTGGTAAGATTTTTTTTGATTTGGTTGTCTTTACAGAAAACATGTTGGAAATGTTTTTATAGATTGTCACATCTGTTTACAGTAAAAACAAACAAGCTTTTGATTTTATAAAAATAACAGGTCAGATTTTGTTTTGCCTTAAATTAATTGCATAACATGCATTGTTGTTTTTTGTTTAAAAATAAGAAATTCATATATTTCAAGTATTTCTTTCATACACTGCTTCTCAACAACACAATATGCAGCATGTTTGCTATTTACTGGAATAAAAATGGCAGCTTTATGGAAATAAAGTACTCATATGTACAATGGAAGCCTTCATACTTATTTAACAGTTTCTGTCAGTAAATCAGACAAAAAGAATGCAAGATCACATAAAGTGATGCTTTTTCATCAAAGTGATTGATTTATCATTGCTCATAACAAAATCCATCATCTGATTTACTGGATAGCTGAAACCTCTCTAAACAGAATTTGGTGCTGTGTTTTTGTACAGCTTGTTTTTCTATATCTTTCAAAACGACAACATTCTATGCAGGTCTCATATTAAGACAAGCATAAATTTACAACAATATTATTTTATTTTCCAATCGTCAATTACATATTGATTTTTGACTTAACTGCTGATGCTTTTGTTTGTGTGGCTTTTGTGTACCGCACATGGATACTTAGATGTTTAATCTATTCCTCAATTCCTCCAAACTGTAGAAAAATTTGTGAACTTGTGAGAAATTAATTTATCTGCAAAGTGAATAGGGAAATCATACTGTAAAGTTCTATGTTTTAAACACAAGCCTGGCAAAGATTTTAGCGAGCAATTACTAAGAATCTATATAACTATGGAATTTTGACAATTCTTGATTGCTATTAAAATTTATAATGGACCAGCGATGAGCAGAATATAAACAGTGTACCTCAATCTTTAGAAATCAATAAACATAAATATGACCCTAAAAAACATTGCATATGAATATAGAAGCACTTGTTCATATTTAAGAAGTTAACACATAAACCAAGGAAAACAAAATGCAGACAGTTAAAGTCTATTGCTTGAAAGATGAGGGAAAAGAGGGAAAAATTTCCCCCACACACTTTTGGTTGATCAATCCTTAATGACTCATGAATGGATTTGGTCTGTTTTCAGTGGGAAAGTGCTAAGTCACTTTCAAAGATTGTTACAGGTCCTGTGTCCATTGCTCAAAATATTTGTACAAGCTGGATGAGGTCATCAGTTATACCTTATCTGGGCAAAATTCCAGGTACATTTATAAAGTCTTATATTTGTGCACAATTTCTGTCCACAAAACTGTACTTTCAGTTGCCAATGGTTGTGTCACTCTTTTCTGTCAACATTTTCCATATAAAATCCTATGTCCATATTTACAATGGTAAACAATTTTACAACACCAAGTTATAGTCCAGCAATTTTATTTTAAATTCACAAGCTTTCGGAGGCTTCCCCCTTCGTCAGGTGAACGGTGTGAAAATTTACAATGGGAATTTACAATGTAAACTTGTCACTTTGCAATATTTACAATGGGAATTTTCCATGTAAACTTGTCACTTTGTACTTAAACCGTCCTGCCAGAGGTGGTGCTGTAGTGCCACAGTTTTGTAACCACCAGTTCCTCAGCCGATACTGCCTGGAAAATCCTATACTCCAACCAATTCCACTTCTCTGCTTCGCAAATTGCTGTAAGTTTCGCTAATTAACTATAAACAATGGGCCAAATTTTGCTGGAGCGCAGCATCTCGCAGCATGCCCTGTTAGTTAGACTTACAATTGCACGTTTAGGTTTTAAAATTTTTTGCTGATAACGGCACAGCGAGGGCAACAGGGCACCTGGGACCTTGGTGAACAATGGGACAAACGGTGTATCTCCTTAATCAATAAGATTAAAGGATTGAGAAATAAACAGAAGAAGGACTGAGAAGGAGGGTGAATTAGAGTGTGTGAATTCAATGTCAAATCAGGTACAGAAAGAGAAATAAAGAGAGGGAAAGAAAGATTGCATTAAGAGAGAGAGAGAAAAAAATAGAGACCGAAAGGAAAAGTAAGAAAAAAAATGTAAAATTTTAAATTTGACAGTTTTAAAATCTCCTAAAACAATTCACAACCTGAAGGAATGAGATTCCACACTTATAATTACATACGAATTAGGAGCAGGAGTAGGCCATTCGGCCCCTCGAGCCTGCTCTGCCATTTGATAAGATCATGGCTGATCTGATTACGCCCTCAACCCTATTTTCCCACCTACCTACTATAACCTTTGACTCCCTTGTTAATCATGAATGGTGGTCCATATTGGTACCAACGACATAGGTAAAAAAAGGGATGAGGTCCTGCAAGGTGAATTTAAGGAGTTAGGAGATAAATTAAAAAGCAGGACTTCAAAGGTAGTGATCTCAGGATTACTACCAGTGCCACGTGAAAGTGAGTATAGGAACAGGAGAATAGACAGGATGAATGCGTGGCTGCAAGGATGGTGTAGGAGGGAGGGATTTAGATTTCTGGGACATTGGGACCGGTTCTGGGGAAGGTGGGACCTGTACAAGCGTGACGGGTTACACCCGAGCAGGACCGGGACCAATGTCCTCGTGGGGGTGTTTGCTAGTCCTGTTGGGGAAGGTTTAAACAAGAGTGGCAGGGGGATGGGAACCTGAGCGGGGAGTCAGAAGGGAATAAAGTTGAGAGCAGCAAGAGAGGGGAAGACCCAGGGGAAATCTACAATACAAATAGCACAAACAGTTGTTCAAGAACAAGTGAAAGGGAAAAGCGTAGAGCAGCGGAAAGAAAGTGTACTTTAGGCACGACAGATAAAATAAAAACTAGAAGGCGTAAGGCGATTAACCCAGCATCAAAGCTGTGGCAGGGGCTTGGGAACCTGAGCAGGGAGACAGAGGAAAGCGTGTCAGGAAGGGACAGAAGGTATGGAGTAAAAGGTAAAGTGTTAAAAAAGGAAAAAGCAGGAACTAAGTGTCACAAAACATATTTGAAAGTTCTTTATCTGAATGCACATAGCATTCATAACAAAATGGATGAGTTAACGGCACAAATAACTACGTATGGGTATGATCTTGTGGCCATTACAGAAACATAGCTGCAGGGTGACAACGACTGGGAATTAAATATGCCAGGGTATTTAACAAACAGGAAGGACAGGCAGGAAGGAAGGGGAGGTGGGGTGGCTATGTTAATAAGGGAAGGAATCACTGTAATACAGAGAAATGATATTGGGACAAAGGATCAGGATAATGAAACAGTTTGGGTAGAGATAAGGAATAATAAGGGGAAAAAAACACTAGTGGGCGTAGTATATAGGCCTCCTAATAGTTGCAACTCTGCTGGAAGAAGTATTAATCAGGAAATAGTCAGGGCATGTAATAAGGGAACAGCTATAATTATGGGGGATTTTAACTATCATATAAACTGGACAAATCAAATTGGGTAGGGCAGCCTTGAGGGAGAGTTTATTGAGTGTATTAGGGATGGATTTCTTGAGCAGTATGTAACTGATCTTACAAGGGGGCAAGCAACCTTGGACCAGGTCCTGTGTAATGAGCCAGGATTAATTAATAATGTCCTAGTTAAGGATCCCTTTGGAATGAGTGACCATAACATGGTTACATTCCATATCCAATTAGAGGGTGAGAAGGTTGGTTCTCAAACAAGCGTACTGAGCTTGAATAAAGGAGACTATGATGGTATGAGAGCGGAATTGATTAAAGTGGACTGGGAAAATAGATTAAAGGGTAAGACGGTACATGAGCAGTGGTGTTCATTTCAGGAGTTATTTTACAACTTTCAAAAAATATATATTCCACTGAGGAAAAAAGGGTGTAAAAGAAATGACAGCCATCCGTGGCTAAGTAAAGAAATTAAGGACAGTATCCGACTAAAAACAAGGACATATAAGGTAGCCAAACTTAGTGGGAGGATAGAAGATTGGGAAGTCTTCAAAAGACAGCAAAAAGTAACCAAAGGATTGATTAAGAAAGGGAATATAGATTATGAAAATAAATTAGCAAAAAATATAAAAACAGATAGCAAGAGTTTCTACAGTTATATAAAAAGAAAAAGGGTGGCTAAGGCAAACGTAGGTCCCTTAGAGGATGAGACCGGGAAATTAATGGTGGGAAACATGGAGATGGCAAAAATACTGAATAAATATTTTGTTTCAGTCTTTACGGTAGAGGACACTAAGAATATCCCAACACTGGACAAACAGGGGGCTCGAGGGGGGGAGGAGCTAAATACAATTAAAATCACTAAGGAATTGCTACTCAGTAAATTAATGGGACTCAAGGCAGATAAATCCCCTGGACCTGATGGCTTACATCCTAGGGTCTTGAGGGAAGTGGCAGTAGGGATTGTGGATGCTTTGGTAATAATTTTCCAAAATTCTCTGGACTCGGCAAAGGTCCCGGCAGATTGGAAAACTGCTAATGTAACACCCTTATTTAAAAAGGGTAGTAGGCAGAAGGCTGGAAATTATAGACCAGTTAGCCTAACATCTGTGGTGGGTAAAATTTTGGAGACGATTATTAAGGAGACAGTAGCGGAACATTTGGATAAACATAATTTAATAGGACAAAGTCAGCATGGCTTTATGAAGGGGAAGTCATGTCTGACAAATTTGCTTGAGTTCTTTGAAAACATAACGTACAGGGTGGATAAAGGGGAACCAGTGGACGTAGTGTATTTAGACTTCCAGAAGGCATTCGACAAGGTGCCACATAAAAGATTATTGCTCAAGATAAAGAATCACTGGATTGGGGGTAATATTCTGGCATGGGTGGAGGATTGGTTATCTAACAGGAAGCAGAGAGTTGGGATAAATGGTACATTCTCGGACTGGCAACCAGTGGCCAGTGGTGTTCCGCAGGGGTCGGTGCTGGGTCCCCAACTCTTTACAATCTATATTAATGATTTGGAGGAGGGGACCGAGTGTAACATATCAAAGTTTGCAGATGATACAAAGATGGGATGGAAAGTAGAGAGTGAGGAGGACATAAAAAACCTACAAGGGGATATAGACAGGCTGGGTGAGTGGGCGGAGATTTGGCAGATGCAATAAATTATTGGAAAATGTGAGGTTATGCGCTTTGGCAGGAAAAATCAGAGAGCAAGTTATTATCTTAATGGTGAGAAACTGGAAAGTACTGCAGTACAAAGGGATCTGGGGGTCCTAGTGCAAGAAAATCAAAAAGTTAGTATGCAGGTGCAGCAGGTGATCAAGAAGGCCAACGGAATGTTGGCTTTTATTGCTCGGGGGATAGAATATAAAAACAGGGAGGTATTGCTGCAGTTATATAAGGTATTGGTGAGACCGCACCTGGAATACTGCATACAGTTTTGGTCTCCATACTTAAGAAAAGACATACTTGCTCTCGAGGCAGTACAAAGAAGGTTCACTCGGTTAATCCCGGGGATGAGGGGGTGGACATATGAGGAGAGGTTGAGTAGGTTGGGACTCTACTCATTGGAGTTCAGAAGAATGAAAGGCGATCTTATTGAAACATATAAGATTGTGAAGGGGCTTGATCGGGTGGATGCGGTAAGGATGTTCCCAAGGATGGGTGAAATTAGAACAAGGGGGCATAATCTTAGAATAAGGGGCTGCTCTTTCAAAACTGAGATGAGGAGAAACTTCTTCACTCAGAGGGTAGTAGGTCTGTGGAATTTGCTGCCCCAGGAAGCTGTGGAAGCTACATCATTAAATAAATTTAAAACAGAAATAGACAGTTTCCTAGAAGTAAAGGGAATAGGGGTTACGGGGAGTGGGCAGGAAATTGGACATGAATTTAGATTTGGGGTTAGGATCAGATCAGCCATGATCTTATTGAATGGCAGAGCAGGCTCGAGGGGCCGATTGGCCTACTCCTGCTCCTATTTCTTATGTTCTTATGAATCTATCTAACTCAGCCTTAAAAATGTTCAATGATCCTGCCTCCACCGCTCTCTGGGGAAGGGAGTTCCACGGACTCACGACCCTGTTTACTTTCAGGCAAGAGAGGTTGATTGACAGTCATTAACAATGATCACATCGTTAAAGGGGTACTTATGCTGATAATTACTAGTCTTAACTTTCTGTGGCGAGTTTAATGGGCAATTAATGTGCAAATGCAGCAAATCTATGAAAATCACAGGCAGGCTAAACGCAAGATACCGTTTTCGCGAAGCTAATGTTGGAGTTGCGCAAATCGGCCAGCAACTTGTGGCGATTCGCAATTCATGGGGGTATCTCTTCCTCGCTTCAAGTTGCTGGCCGATTTGCGCTTTAATAACAACATGTGTCGTTCAGATGCTGTTACTTTTTCAGCAAAATCTGGCCCATTATCAAATCAAATGATTATGTAATTATATCTTTACGTCCTGGTCCAATTATTTCCCAGCTTGTAACCACACTTCACCTGAAGACTACAATTTATTTTCACTTCCCATGTGTGATGTCATGACAGATAAACAACTGTAAATATAATGTTTAAAGGTCAGAGAAAAGGACATTAGTCTCCCAAAGGAAGCATACTGGAATGTCCACTTCAATTCAGGAAAAGAAAAGTTAGAAAATAATTGATTCCCTGATACTTTGTAACAATTGGATTGATTTTCTTTTATCAGTTTCTTTGGGAGAGGCTGGCTAAGCTCTTTATCGAAGAATATTTGCAGTCGACTTTCAATTGTACCAAAAGAAATGATTGCCCTGCTCGTGATAAGAAAACAAGATCAGGACAGGATTTGACAGGTATCACTGGTCAATAGCTCTGATAAATATTTGATCCCGCTGTTCTCCCACAAGTCTTCCAGATAACAAGTCCACAATCCAATTACAGCATACACTAAATCACAGCTGAAACCTGAAGGGGAGGGGAATGCTAATCCATTCCAGTGGAAACTTGACTCCTTTTGGTCTCTTCACAGACAGACCTCATAATGCTGCAGTTGAAATATAGCCAAACTACTTTTATTTGTGAGGTTCACAAAAAAGTCACCCTGCACATTTCGGTTGTACCAAAATTACTTCGACCATGAAATATTTAAGATGGGCTTAAAGATACTTTCTTTTGTTTGGTAAGACTATCACGCCCCCACCTATTTTCTTGTAGTTAAGGTATAGAAGAACCTCAAGATTTTAGGGACAAGTAAAGACCATAGCCTGAATGTTCTGACTGGGGGACATCTTTGACAGGGTGGGACTTCCATCCACCACTGAAGTGCTCTCCCGACCCTGGCTGAATTTCAGATTGAAGGGTCATTAATATAATTGAGACTTTGTCAGAGAGTCCCACCAGAATCAGAACAGAAATCAGAAGTAGCAGGCCATGAGGCCCACCACAGAGTGAGTGTCGGCAGCCTGAGAGCCACCAATAAAAACTAAAATTAAAACAAATGTTCAAAAAATGTACTTGGGTCTTCTGGATGCTGTGTGCCCCCCCACACTTAGAGAGCTATAGCGCAGATTCTCACTGTTGGCACCATCCTTCTCTTCCCGCCACTGACTTTTAACCGTTTAAATGCCAGGGCCTAACTAATGGTTCTGATGTCCAGTATTGCAACAGGGGACAGGGCAGGAAATCTGTGAACGGTCATATCTCCTTACTTTCAATATTAGTTACATGTTCTCCCACATATTGGTAGGCACATTATGTGGCAGTGGATCCATCCATTAGTAAATGGGAGGGAAGGCGGGGGGGGTTCAGATGGACAAAGATGTAGTGGACCACATACCCAAGCAAGTTTCCACCTACGCCCGGCCCAGATACCCCAAAAAATCAGCAGGACAAATGAGGAAAATCTATACCCATTAGACCTGACAGGCCCATCCCTTTTTATAAATCAAATACCACCTATCAGCTTCTTACCATTCATATTATTCAGTCCATTTTTTTCGCCGAATCACTTCATTTGTTTTTTGAACCCAGTTACACTTTTCACTTCAACACTCTTCCCCGGTAACTTATCCCACAATTCCCTTATTCTATGACTTCCTTTCTTTCTCCTAACTTCCAAATTTCAATGTTGTATTTGAATCTTTCACCAGAGCGAACAATTTGGCTGGATCAGTTTTGCCAATTCTGTTTATAATCTTGAAAACTTCAATAATTTATCTTAAAATCACCTATTTTCGAAATAAAACAAGCCCAACTTCCTTAGGTTTCCTCATATTTTAATTCCTGATACCAGAATCATCTTTGTTGCTTGTTTCTGTACCTGCTCGAATGAGTAACCAGAACTGGAGACAGTACTCCAGATGGGTCCGACCAATGTTCTAATGGCAACCTCTTTAGGTGTGCAGTCTACATACCCGATTTTGGGAGAGAAGCTGGTCCAAGGCACACCTGAGACAGCAATTCAAAGGGATAGCCGCAACAAATTTGCTCGTCCTTCACCATGATTTGAATCGGTGATATGAAAAATATGTTCAGGGAGCCTAATCTGTAACACACATGGCTGGGGAGTGTGAAATATGGAGAGGCAATATGTCTCAAGGGTGGTGTGGACAGAAAAGTGGCCTAATTGTACAGTGAGATATGTGAACAACACTGCTCACTTTGTGCTGAAGAGTTGGAGGCCCTGCTGCAGAAGATGCAAGAGAGGATGCTCCTTCCGATGGCTGATGGCTATCCTCCCACAAAATAAAGGCGTAAGCTGCATGGAGGGAGGTTGCTTGCTGAGTCAGTGCAATCACTAGGTCCCACTTACCTTGCTGCAAATGAGGAATAAGTTTGCTGGTCTCAGGAGAAAGGTAAAGGTAAGTGTGCTCCCCACTTTTGCACACATGGCCAATCAAGCATGACACAAACTTAAGTTGCAAACTGTTCCGTGAGGCACCATTTAAAGCATTGTACACTATCAATGCCTTTTTGCATACCACCCAAACTCGATTTGATGGCTGGCAAGTGCAAATGCTGCTGCATGAGGGCAGTGAGGAGGGTTGCCCTGTTTGGCACTCCAGGACACCCACTTCCGAAGACAGCAGTGCAGCATGCCTGACAGGAGCTAGCAGCTAGAATGCTAGTTTTAAAAAAAATAATTCTCAGGATGAGGCTTTCACTGGCAAGGCTGGCATTTATTACCCATCTCTAGTTGCCCTGAGAAGGTGGTGATGGACCATCTTCCTGAGCCACTGCAGCCTGTGTGATGAAGGTGCCCATCAGTTTGCAACAACTGAGTGGCTTGCTAGGCCACTTCGGGGAGCAGTTAAAAGTCATCCACATTGGTGTGAGACTGGAGTCACATATAAGCCAAACCAGGTAATGACAGCAGGTTTCCTTCCCTAAAGGGCATTAGTGAACGAGTTGGCTTTTTATTGATACCAGTTTTTTATTTCCAGGTTTTTTTAAAAACTGAATGAAAATTCTCAAACTTCCATGGAGGGATTACTAGTCCAAGCCTCTGGATTACAAGTCCAGTGACAGATGCACTAAAGTTCTGTACCCCTTGCCTCCATTAATTTAAATGGATGGAAAATCAGACACTGCACCCAAAGCACACAATCATGGAACCAGCCTTTGCAAAAAGAAATGGCACATTTTAAGGTAGTTACCAAAATAATTTATCAGCCAGATGTCTCAACTATGTCTCCTGCAAAGTGTTTCTTGTCATACCTTCCAAATCTATTGATGATCCATAAAAAAATTCTCTCACAACCCGAAAGCTCTTTCACTGCTTCTCATACATATCGATACCCCAGTAGGACATACGTTCTTACTTTGGCATACTCACATCTTTAAAGGTGGTCTTACGTAAAAACATTGTAACACAACCTAGCTGCATGACACATGCTCACTTACTGACACATATGATGAGCTGAAGTTGGGTCATGTCTGTCACTGTGTATGACCTTCTTCAACTCATACCATCTGCAGACTACTTCACTGCTTGCATGACATTGTGACTTATATTAAAAGAGAACAGACCCAAACTGGAAGAGTACTCATTATGTCCAAGCCCTAAATTCCCTTGAAGAATGTCACTCTGTACATTCTTGCATATAAGAGAATGTTTTATGTTTCCAATTCCATAAACCAGTGGCTACCTATACCTACCCAATATCTCGGTGATTGTAACGAGCTCAGCGACCAAACAGAAACTCTAGTAACTCTACTTTGCCTTTTTTGTTTCCTTTGTTTCAGAATTTTGATAATATATCTTGAGCTGACTTGCTCCAAATCAACAGTTCTTCTGAAGCTATCAGACAACAAGATAGGCAGGAGATTTCATGATAGGTTATAACCAGGGACCTGTTTCAGTTCCAGGTTTACATTGACTGTTGGTGCAGCAGATGCAAGTGTTTGGTTTTTTTTTAACATTCATAGGAGGAATTGTTCAGCCTGTAATTGACATCAATTTAATGTTTAGCCTTGTTATTGCTTTTTTACCTATTACCGGTAATAAATTTGCTCTGTAATCTAATGTCAGCTGTTGCTCAGTGATAACACTCTTGCCTCCAAGTCAGAAGGTTGTGGGTTCGAATTCCCACTCCAGAGACTTGAGCACTTGATCTAGGTTGACACTTCAGTGCAGTACTGAGGGAGGGCTACACTGTCGAAGGTGTTATCATTTCAATTATGCCCCGTCTGTCCTCTCAGGTGGACATAAAAGATCCCATGGCATTATTCGAAGAAGAGCAGGGAAGTTCCCCTGGTGTCCTGGCCAACATCCATCAACCAACACCTAAAACAGATAATCTGGTCATTTATCTCATTGCTGTTTGTGGGACCTTACTGTGCACAAGTTGGATGCCTCATTCCCTACATTACAACAGTGACTGTACTTCATTGGTTGTAAAGTGCTTTGGGATGTCTGGTGGTCGTCAAATCTGGTAGGGGAGTAGGAAAGGGAAAGGTGTTATGGAAGTCCGTCTACTTGTGTAAATAGCCTTATTTTTGCACAATTCACCAGGGTTTGCAACGTGAGACATGAAAAGGGACTGAACTACTTATTATTATAGGTCCAGTCACATACATGCTGTAAAGAACACGAACGTCATTTCTAACTTTACCACTTTTGCCAAGTTTTCAATTCTTTGTTGCCAGTATTGATTTTAAGTACACAATCTTGTAAATCAATTCACTTTATCCTAGACTTCAATGGAAATGAAAATCGGGGGAGATGTATAATGGGTGGCTGATTAGATATTTTTTCTTTATTCATTCATGGGATGTGGGCGTCGCTGGCGAGGCCGGCATTTATTGCCCATCCCAAATTGCCCTTGAGAAGGTGGTGGTGAGTCGCTTTCTTGAACCGCTGCAGTCCGTGTGGTGACGGTTCTCCCACTGTGCTGTTAGGAAGGGAGTTCCAGGATTTTGACCCAGCAACGATGAAGGAACGGCGATATATTTCCAAGTCGGGATGGTGCGTGACATGGAGGGGAACGTGCAGGTGGTGTTATTCCCATGTACCTGCTACTATTGTCCTTCTAGGTGGTAGAGGTCGCGGGTTTGGGAGGTGCTGTCAAAGAAGCCCTGGCGAGTTGCTGCAGTGCATCCTGTGGATGGTGCACACTGCAGCCACAGTGCGCCGGTGGTGAAGGGAGTGAATGTTTAGGGTGGTGAATGGGGTGCCAATCAAGCGGGCTGCTTTGTCCAGGATGTTGTCGAGCTTCTTGAGTGTTGTTGGAGCTGCACTCATCCAGGCAAGTGGAGAGTATTCCATCACACTCCTGACATGTGCCTTGTAGATGGTGGAAAGGCTTTGGGGAGTCAGGAGGCGAGTCACTCGGCGCAGAATACCCAGCCTCTGACCTGCTCTTGTAGTGACAGTATTTATGTGGTTGGTCCAGTTAAGTTTCTGGTCAATGGTGACCCCCAGGATGTTGATGGTGGGGGATTTGGCAATGGTAATGCCGTTGAATGTCAAGCGGATGTGGTTAGATTCTCTCTTGTTGGAGATGGTCATTGCCTGGCACTTGTCTGGCATGAATGTTACTCGCCACTTATCAGCCCAAGCCTGGATATTATCCAGGTCTTGCTGCATGCGGGCACGCACTGCTTCATTATCTGAGGGGTTGCGAATGGAACTGAACACTGTGCAATCATCAGTGAACATCCCCATTTCCGACCTTATGATGGAGGGGAGGTCATTGATGAAGCAGCTGAAGATGTTTGGGCCTAGAACACTGCGCTGAGGAACTCCTGCAGCAATGTCCTGGGCTGAGATGATTGGCCTCCAACAACCACTACCATCTTCCTTTGTGTTAGGTATGACTCCAGCCACTGGAGAGTTCCCCCGATTCCCATTGACTTCAATTTTACAGGGGCTCCTTGGTGCCACACTCGGTCAAATGCTGCCTTGATGTCAAGGGCAGTCACTCTCACCTCACCTCTGGAATTCAGCTCTTTTGTCCATGTTAATGAGGTCTGGAGCCAAGTGGTCCTGGCGGAACCCAAACTGAGCATTGGTGAGCAGGTTATTGGTGAGTAAGTGCCGCTTGATAGCACTGTCGACGACACCTTCCATCACTTTGCTGATGATTGAGAGTAGACTGATGGGGCGGTAATTGGCCGGATTGGATTTGTCCTGCTTTTTGTGGACAGGACATACCTGGGCAATTTTCCACATTGTCAGGTAGATGCCAGTGTTGTAGCTGTACTGGCACAGTTTGGCTAGAGGCGCAGCTAGTTCTGGAGCACAAGGCTTCAGCACTACAGCCGGGATGTTGTCGGGGCCCATAGCCTTTGCCGTATCCAGTGCACTCAGCCATTCCTTGATATCACGTGGAGTGAATCGAATTGGCTGAAGACTGGCTTCTGTGATGGCGGGGATATCGGGAGGAGGCCGAGATGAATCATCCACTCGGCACTTCTGGCTGAAGATGGTTGCAAACGCTTCAGCCTTGTCTTTTGCACTCACGTGCTGGACTCCGCCATCATTGAGGATGGGGATGTTTACAGCGCCTTCTCCTCCCGTTAGTTGTTTACTTGTCCACCACCATTCACGACTGGATGTGGCAGGACTGCAGAGCTTTGATCTGATCCGTTGGTTGTGGAATCGCTTAGCTCTGTCTATAGTATGTTGCTTCCGCTGTTTAGCATGCATGCAGTCCTGAGTTGTAGCTTCACCAGTTTGGCACCTCATTTTTAGGTACGCCTGGTGCTACTCCTGGCATGCTCTTCTACACTACTCATTGAACCAGGGCTGATCCCCTGACTTGTTGGTAATGGTAGGGTGAGGAATATGCCGGGCCATGAGGTTACAGATTGTGGTGGAATACAATTGCCCATTTTACAATTCAGAATCACCCCCACTATATTTTTTTCCATTGTCAGGCAAGTTAAAATTTCTAGCTATGTGACTTACTGGGGGTTATGTTGGATAACCGCCAAAGACGTGCGCAATTAACCTACACCCATTGGTTGCGATGCAGGCAGCATGTTACATTCATGCAGCCTGATGATTTGAATGATTGCTGCGTGCGGACAGCGCTACCTACGCTGTTGATTGGCTGCACGCACTAGCAGGGGACCCTGATATTGGAAGTGACTAGCTCTATTTAAAGGCAGCCTGCACCTCTTAAAGGGGAGGTGCACTGTGGCTGCAGGAAGTCCTTTGGGAAGTGCTGGGAGATATTGAAGAATGGCTGCGCATGGGAGAGAGCGGCACCAAGGTTCGCCGATGGTGCACTAGTGGCCTTGATGGAAGAGGAGGACAGGCGGAGGGCCATCCTATATGCGTAGGGAGGCTGTGTGGGACTGTTGGTGAATGGGGAGGTGTCGTTGAGGTTACTGGTGTCATTTGTTAATAATCTGATCACGCAGAGCCCTGGCAGACAAGGCCTGTCTACCTTGTTGCCTCCCTGCCTCTTCCTCCATTTTCTCCTCCCTCTTCTAGCAGCTTGTCCTGCTCTGCATGGTGTCTCTGTCTGCTCCAAATCATGTTCAATTCCCAGAGGAAGTACTAGCAGGCCACCTATGTCTGGGAGCAGCTTTGGTCAGCACACTATTTTAAATGCCACTAACAGTACTGCAAGACTACCCAGACCACTCGCTATAGAATACTGAAACTTTCTCCAAGTATAGGAAACTTCCACAAACACCCACAAGCAGCCAAAATAATTAATCCAGCAACTAACCTGTAAGTCCTGCATGCTCCTTTTAAATAGCAATGGTGGGGGGTCCTTCATGCCGATTACGTCCCGCACAGCTTTGCGAGGTTAAGACAGTGCGGGGAGCGGGGAGTTCAAAAATGCTGCCGGCTGCTTCAAATCAGCGTAGCACACTGATTTACGTCATAATCGCCCTACTCTACATGCTGCTGGCGTTCTTCAGGTGCACGTGCGTCAGTGCCTTTAGCAGGAGAGCGGCCTGCGTACTTCACGCCGGAAGTGTGCGCGCGCATCTCGGACGCCATTTTCAGGGCTTAGGAGTCCAAGTAGCGCCTACTAAATGGGTGCTACATGGCCCAATTTTGCCCCCATTAACTCCTGTAAATATTTGTAAAAATCTGATAAAAGCTAGAGGTTTCAGGTTAGTGGTATAATTTTAAAAAGATTTTCTCTGGGATACAGCCCTGTTCTGCAACTTCCCTGAAAGAAGGCATATCCCACCATATCACCCCCATAGGGTAACATTTGGCAGTGACTTGAGAATTTCAGGCATTCCAATGTCATAAACCTGACTTTAAATCTACACTCCAGTAAATTTATCAAGACAGAAAGGACTGCACAGAAAGAAACTGAAGGAGAAACATAAAAGAGAAATAGTTAGTATTATAAATGAAACACTGTTATCTATTCAACATGCCAAGAAAAGTGTTTTTAAAATGATTTCCATATTTTATCTTTGTGTGTGCAGACAAATGTAAAGAAAAACTAGAATAACCTTACATCTGATCTAAATGTAATTCAGATCCACATATAGAATTTTAAGTTTTGTCTTTACAATTCCTTACCATTACATGGAAATTCTTGTATAACATTTCTTGACAAAACTGTTATGTCAATGACTAAGATTCAGTTATAGACACATTAGTTGCTCAACACCAAGGAATATCAGAATGTTCTCTGTCATATAAAGGTAAGAGCACTGTGCCACTATGTAACCCCCATAGCATGACAGTCAGCTATGACTTCGGCATTTCATGAACAGAGTGAAATTCCTGATTCTATTCATGATGCCCCTGTCTTTGATGGACCTATTCCGACTCTGAAATTTCTTCAAGGTCTGTAATTTTACTGTTACTACAATAAATTTTGTTAAACCCATTCTGAATAAATCTTCCAAGGTAATGTTTTAGATTCAGAACGTGACTCATGCTGGAATTCTGTTGCCATAACAGGCTTTTTAATGCTGAATAGAATCAGTGAATTTTACTGCACAGAAGGAGGCTATTTGGTCTATCGTACCTGTGCCGGCCCTTTGAAAGACCTATCTAATAGCGTGGAATACTTTCCAGTTGCCTTGCTATTATCTACTTAATGGTTATAATAATTACTTGAATAACTGGAACATAGCTGTCCAAATTTTAAGAGAAAAATACATAGACTACATTAATATTACCTTCTCTTCATACCTGTCTTGACTGTTTGCACATTGCACCGCCTTACACCCTTGACTAGAGCTCATCCAAAACTCTGCTGCCCATATCTTAACTCGCACCAAGTCCGGTTCACCCATCACCCCTGTGCTCCTTGACCTACATTGGCTCCCGGTCCGGCAACGCCTCGATTTTAAAATTCTCACCCTTGTTTTCAAATCCCTCCATGCCTCACCCCTCCCTATTTCTGTTACCTCCTTCAACCCTCTGAGAACTCTGCGCTCCTCCAATTCTTGCCTCTTGCGCATCCCCAATTTTCATCGCTCCACCATTGGCGGCTGTGCCTTCAGCTGCTTAGGCCCCATGCTCTGGAATTCCCTCCCTAAACTGCTCCACCTCTCTACCTCTCTCTCCCCCTTTAAGATGCTCCTTAAAACCTACCTCTTTGACCAAACTTTTCATCACCTGTCCTAATATCTCCTTATGTGCCTCGGCGTCAAATTTTGTTTGATAACGATCCCGTGAAGCACCTTGGGATGTTTTACTACGTTAAAGGGACTATATAAATACAAGTTGTTGTTGTTGCAGCAGCATTTCTGCACCATAATCAAAAAATGGATGTTGGCTGGTCCCAAATCTATAATTGTAGGCAAAAAGTGGGTGTATGGAGGTGGTGGGAAGGTCCTGATGCAACACTGTTGGCTATTTGTGTGGATAACACCTGACATTCTAAACAGTTGTGCAGTAAGCATTGCTAACTGCATTCCTTCAAGAGAAACACTTTTGAGGATGTAATTTTCCTACGTTTGAAAAATGTAAATATATGCAACTACATTTTGATACGGAGCCAATGCAATGATTTCATTGCAATTTTCATGTTAATATAAATTGTTATGGAACTTACGGTCTGTTGAAGTGTTGTCTGTCAGCACCAGAAATAATGGGACCTACTTCAGAACAGTAAACAAAAGGAACACGTAATCTCAATAGAAATGGCTGCATATTCTGTTGTATAGCAACATGGCAGCACTGTGAGTGTGATATCTGTTTCCGGCACAGATTGGGTGGTCATTGGTTGAGGCATCTGCTCCCTGACCACCGTCGTTTGATGACGTCGGTAAGAAGCCCAATCGTTTTTTGTGATCAGGCATCATTTACATTCTAGAGGCGAGCTGCCAGCACTAAGTGTGCTGCTTATAGGCCAGTTTGGGAAGGCAGGAGATCTTTTCGGCTTAATATTTCTTAAGGCCAGCAGCTCTTAAAGGGGAGATGAAGTGCTAGTGAGTGGATATCGCGTTGCTGAGGCAGCTGGCAGAATGACTATGACAAGGGCATCCAGATTTTCAGATTCTGCAGTGGAACCCCTTGTGGAACAAGGGAAGAATGAGGATGCCCCTGGAAAATTAGCCAACAGCAGTGGAGAGAGGTGGCTGGGCAGGTCAATGTCAGCAGCATATTTCCAAGGGCCTGATTGCATTGCAGAAAGAAATTTAATGACCTCACCAGGATTGCCAAAGTAAAATTTGTCTTCACATCTCTCTTACTTCCTACACAGCCCTGCAACACCAGATTTTAGCTCTCAGACTTCAACAAAATTTAACGGCCTCACCAAAACAGCCATGGTAAGACGCCCCTTAAAATCTCTTTTACTCTCTGCATAGCTCTACAATGCCCTACTTTAGCCCCAGCACCATCGATGTTTCCTTGGCAGGCTTCCCAAGCATGTCCTCCAAACATAATGCAACACTTCACCACACCTCCTTCTGCTTGCACTCATGCTCTCAACACCTGCTACAGCCCTCACAACAACTTCCCCCTCTTGCCCACACTTGCTGCTTCTTCCTCTCAGCATGCACACTCTGCTAAGCTGCCTCATGCATCTTCACAACCCTTAAACAGAGCACACACTACCCATTCCCACTCTTCTTGCAGGAGCAGCTGGCACACAACAGGAGGGAGAGTGCAAGATCAGGAGGAGGCCCCACCATGATGCAAACTTTGAGTCCAATGGATAGCACCATCATCGATATAATTGGCAAAGGGAGGACACGCAGCATTGGAGATGATGAGGCTGGAGGCCATGCACAGCCTTTGCTTGTTCGACTTAACTGTAAAACTCACACACAGAGGGCAGGATTTTAACTGTCAAGTCCAGGTGGGTTCAGGGCTGGGGGGGCAAACAAAATCGCATTTTTATGGAGCGGGAGGGAATCCCGGCTTCAACCTGCCAAAAAACGTGTACGACCCAGACGCATCTGGGTTCGCGCGCGGATCAAGAAGTCGGAAGTCCCGTCGGCAATTAAATCCAATGGGCCGATAATTAAAGGGGCAAATGTACCTCATTGAGGTACTTAAGGTAGTTTAATTTTTTGTATATTGGACACTTAAAATTTTTTTTAACCGTACCTGGGTGGCTTTCCCGCGGCTTCCAATTCACGCCTGGTGAAACCAGGAGTGAAGGGCCAGATCAGTAAAAAAAAAACTAAATAAATTAAATAAAATTACATTTCCAGTTGTAAAAAAAATAAATAAACATCCTTACAAATGACGTCACCTGCACCCCACCTCCGCTATCCAATGTCTCTCTGATGTCCGATGTCGCCCCCCCCCCCAATATCCGATGTCTTCCCCCCTCTGATGTCCAATGTCTCCCCCCCCCCACCCTGATGTCTAATGTCTCCCCCATTTTCCGATCTTTGTCATCCCACATCTCTTCCAACGGCCAATGAGGTCTCTCTCTCTTTCTCCCCTCCCCCCTCTCGGACGTGTAGCTCCTCTTGCCGACAGGCAGCTAGCCTGTCAATCAGGCTGGCTGCCAGGCGCAAAACTGGAAGAGGCATTGATTGGCTCATTAAAGTCACGGCCTACTTCCCTTCCAGGTTTCGCACCTGCAAATCCTGCCCCCCCACCCCCCGCACTCTCCTCCCTCCGGCATGAAAATCATTCCCACAGTATTTCAACCTGAGGCTGAATTGCACTGCTACTCATCTGCTAGTGCTTACCCCTGCCATTTCATGCTAACCCTTCCCCTCTGCCCTCGCTCATACCTTTCCAAATACCAGCACTCCGTGCGATATAGACAATGCGTTAGAGGGGTCTGCACAGGGTGATTTACAGAGCACAAGTCGGCAGGAGCAGATACAAGTGGAAAGCACAACTCAGGAAATGGTTCACCAGAGGGAAAGCTCTCAGGTCCTAACTCTGTTGATAAAAACAGGAATGCAGACTTTAGGGACTCAGCAATTGTTGAATATATTGGACTGCCTGCCTGGAAGCTGCAGCAGCATGTTGGAAATTGTGGAGGAGTCCACTACTAACATACGTGGGTTCTGGAGCACAGCATCAACACTCTGCAGTCAACCATGGAGCGTCTGGTCACCTGACTGGGCACTGCAGCTGGGCCCTCCTTGCAGTAGTCTGTGGCACCAGGGATAGCGATTCTCAAGGAAGCTCATACTAGCTCCTTGCAGACTCTGGGCTTCGCCACCTCCTCCACCTTAGACTGGCTGCGAGATTGAATGGATAGAGGCTTCAATCAGATGTCAGATCTCCTACAGTTTACTCTCTTGCAGATCAGTGAGACTGTTGAACTGCAGGCCAAAAGCAGGGTCAGTCGTGCAATGGGAGTGGAACGTATTGCCCTCTCGTAATGTGACAGCAGTGTCTGGACCCTCGTCACCAGCCTCAAGCACTGCCCTCACTGGTGCCAAAAAGTCAGCTCGGCCAGACTGCTGTGGCTGCCAGCAAGTTGCTGTAGCCTGCAGTCGGGCCCTCTCAGGCCCCAGTTCCTAGAGATCGTTGACCACGAGCATCTCAAGAACTTTCATCTGAGCCACAGCAGCCTTCCACCTGCATGCTGAAGCCACTGAGGACCACCTCATAGGAGTAGTAGAGTAGGCAAGTGATTACTTAAGAAAGGCATCTGGGTGTTAATTAGTTTGTAAGCATTTGTGTAAGTCAGTAAATGATAAACCTTTCTGAAATCTTTGTGTGCAAAGAGTTTTCCTGACCCTGCAATGTCAGGTGACATGAATATGAATGTTGGTCTTTGGGTATATGTAGTTTATTGGAGAGTGGAAGGACTGGAACAGATGTTGGACATGACTGTTATTGTGGGGAATAGCAATTGTTCAGCTTAAGTGCTCATCAATAAGCTGCTGCTGAAAAGCTATGGCTGCAGGCTCATGTTGGAGCCCTCCTGATTCTTCACCATCCTCAATATCATTCATGTTGTCTCCTTCATTTTGCTGAAGGTCCTAATCCAATGGTCGCTCCATGCGTTATCCCTGTTGCAGAGCAAAGCTATTCAGCATCCAGCAAACCACTATTATGTGGGACACTCTTTGTGGGCTGCATTGGAGGAAGCTACTACCAGACTTGTCCAGGCAGTAGAGTCGTTGTTCGAGGACCACAATGATATGCTCAATAAGTGATCTAGTTGACCGTGGACCTGTTTGTAGTGCAGTTCATCCACTGAGGGTGGGTTCCTGAGTAGAGTCGTGAGCTGTATGTGCAGGGGACAGCCGTTGTCCCAAAGTAGCCAGCTTCTCACTTGCTGTGCAGGGACAAAGAGTGGAGGAGGGGGTTGAAGATTGGTGCAATATAAAAGCATTGTGGCACCACAGGCTGGTTGCACATTAATGGAGTGGAAGCCCTTGCAACATAAAAACATAAGAAATTGGAGCAGGAGTAGGCCATACGGCTCCTCGAGCCTGCTCCACAATTCAATCAGGTCAAGGCTGATCTTCGACCTCAACTCCACTTTCCCGCCTGATCCCCATATCCCTTGATTCCCCTAGAGTCCAAAAATGTATCTATCTCAGCCTTGAATGTACTCAACGACTCAGCATCCACATCCCTGTAGGGTATAGAATTCCACAGGTTCACAACCCTCTGAGTGAAGAAATTCCTCCTCATCCCTGTCTTAAATGGCCAACCCCCTATCCTGCGACTATACCCCCTAGTTCTAGACTCTCCAGCTAGGGGAAACAACCTCTCAGCCTCTACCTTGTCAAGGCCCCTCAGAATCTTATGAGATCACTCCTCATTCTTCTAAACTCCAGAGTGTATAGGCCCATTCTACTAAACCTCTCCTCATAGGACAACCCTCTCATCCCAGGAATCAATCTAGTGAATCTTCTTTGCACCTTCTCTAAGGCAAGTATATCCTTCCATAGATAAGGAGACCAAAACTGTACACAGTACTCCAGGTGAGGTCTCACCAAAGCCAATTGTAGTAAGACTTCCTTACTCTTGTACTCCAACCCCCTTGAAATAAAGACCAACATGCCATTTGCTTTCCTAATTGCTTGCTGTACCTGCATGCTAATTTTTTTTGTTTCTTGTACGAGGACACCTAAGTCTCTCTGAACATCAACATTTAATAGTTTCTCACCATTTAATAAATATTCTGTTTTTCTATTCTTCCTATCAAAGCGAATAACCTCACATTTCCCCACATTATACTCCATCTGCCACCTTCTTGCCCACACACTTAACCTGTCTATATCCCTTTGCAGATTGTGTCCTCCTCACAGCTTACTTTCCCACCTACCTTTGTATCGTCAGCAAACTTGGATACATTACACTCGGTCCCTTCATCTAAGTCATTAATATAGATTGTAAATAGCTGAGGCCCAAGCACCGATCCTTGCAGCACCCCACTAGTTACAACCTGCCAACCCGAAAATGACCCGTTTATCCCTACTCTCTATTTTCTGTCCGTTAACCAATCCTCTATCCATACTAATATGTTACCCCCAACCCCGTGAGCCCTTATCTTGCGTAACAACCTTTTATGTGGCACCTTATCGAATGCCTTTTGAAAATCCAAATATACTACATCCACTGGTTCCCCTTTATCTACCCTGCTAGTTACATCCTCAACTAACGCTAATAAATTTGTCAAACACAATTTCCCTTTCATAAAACCATGTTGACTCTGCCTAATCATATTATGATGTTCTAAGTGCCCTGTTAGCACTTCCCTAATAATGGATTCCAGCATTTTCCCGACGACTGATGTCAGGCTAACTGGCCTGTAGTTCCCTGTTTTCTCTCTCCTTCCTTTCTTTCTTGAATAGCGGGGTTACATTTGCTACCTTCCAATCCGCTGGGACCATTCTAGAACCTAGCGAATTTTGGAAGATCATAACCAATGTATCCACTATCTCTGCAGCCACCTCTTTTAGAACCCTCGGATGTAGGACATCAGGTCCAGGGGACTTATCAGCTATTAGTCCCGTTAGTTTCTCAAGTACTTTTTCTCTATTAATATTAATTACTTTAAATTCCTCACTGTCATTAACCCCTTGGTTCTCCATTATTTCTGGTATGTTTTTTGTGTCTTCTACATGAAGGTAGATATAAAATATTTGTTTAATGCATCTGCCATTTCCTGTTTGCCCATTCTAATTTCTCCTGTCTCAGCCTCTAAGGGACCAACGTTTACATTTTCTACTCTCTTCCGTTTTACATAGAAGCTCTTACAATCCGTTTTTATATTTCTTGCTAGTTTACTTTCATATTCTATTTTCTCACTTTTTTGATCGTCCTTTGCTGATTTCTAAAACTCTCCCAATCCTCAGGCTTACTACTCTTCTTGGCAACATTACAGGCCTCGTCTTTTAATCTAATACTCTCCTTAACTTCTTTAGTTAGACACGGGTGGATCACTTTTCCCATGGAGTTTTTATTTCTCAATGGAATATGTATTTGTTGAGAATATTGAAATATTTCTTTACTTCAATAAAGTATTGCAATTCATGGATGCAGTGGGGTTGTCTGAAGGAGCTCATGGGGTGGTATGGGAGCAGGCGGTAATGCCCGGGGCTTGGGAGAAGCCAGCAATTTGTGAGAACCCTAAAGCCCTATCCTGCTGCTTCTGGTTGTCCGTGAGGAAAGTGATAAAATGCAAGCATGAACTGCAGACTGACTAATGTTAGTGATTAATCCTGGTTGAGGAAGTAGTGGTTGCAGTGCTGATTGACCCCATTTTAATTAGGCCCTCCCTTGTTTCTGGCAGTAGGATTGACTGCGTAAATCAAGATTTGCCTAAAAATCAGAACAATCAGGCCTTCAGTCGTATGTCGACTGGATTTTTTTTGTTGCAGTTTTCATCTTGCTACTGTCTCTCACTTCCAGAATCCTTTATTTCCCTCAATCTGTGTGCAAGGAGCTCTTCCTAGAAAACAAGGAACACCTTATACCATTTTCTGCCAGTAGTCACATAGTACCTGAACATTGAGGGGGGCAGAAATCCTTTCTGCCAATAAAAGAAAAGAAGTGCCTGCAGGTGTCACATATGGCAACGGAAGTATCATCGGTGGTGTCTCACACCCCCAAAATGCCACACAGCTGAAAAAATTAGGACTGCTTCTACAACTGGTGCTGCATGTCACTGCTGAACTTGAAATACGCAGACACAAAGCAGAAGATGACATCTGTAACATTAGTGATGCAGTGGTAAACTTCATACCGGGTGATCTGAGTGACGACTCCTGTCGGTGCCTGGAAGCAACTAGTGGTGTAGATACTGAGTGTTTTGGTTGCTTTCACTTCCACTAAGAGTCCTGTGCAGATGTTGTTGCATGGCTGCAGGTCTGATTCCAGGAGGTGGCACGGCTCTGAAATAGCATATCCTTTAAGGCTCATCGTTCTTTCCTTGCTAAGTCCGTAGAGGTGACATGTAGGTGGAACTCAAACAGCATTGATTAATACTGATACTGAGTTAAGTGAGTGTGCCTTTCATAGCCTGGAACTGTCTGTGATGTGCCCCCCTGCTGTTCGTCCTCCTCCAAAATATCTAGCACTGTCAGAATTGAATTAACACCAATGTTGCAGAGTTTACCTTTATCCTTTAGGCAATATCTTCCTTTCTACTCACCAATGAAACTCTGTTGGATCTCTCCAGTGGCTTAACACCAGCTTTAAAGGAGAGAAATGAACACAAGGTAGGAATGAAGGAAATCCTGAGCAAATTTGCACATTCCACATTAAATACTCGTTAACAAGCAAAAAAAAAGTTTAAATGTTGAGTCTGAGTTTTACAGGTATTAGAAATATTTGCAAGTTTTGGAACATAGGCAAATATGCACTAATACTCTTAATTCTAAAGCACAAACTTATTACCCTTTATTATATACTGTATACACATTAAGTTGCCAGGTGAAAAGAAATGAATGGTTTTCAGTTCTGTGAAGGATGTGAAGGATTGTGAAGCATTGCAAAGCTATACTCTTGAACAGCAGAAAAATAATACAGCAAATATTTTTAAAAATTATTCCATTCAGATCTATTTTCAGAAACACTCAGGTCAATAGGCCTTCACCATCACTTAACACCTAAAATTACAACTGTTATGAATTTATGTGTTACAAGCCTTAAAGTGATAATATAAGGAGATGAGGAAATAATTTATAAAGTAACTGAAAGTAAAGCTAATGTTCCACTTATAGATGCATCAACTGAACTGTTACACATTCAAATGAGTAAAATGACATCTATATTTATGGACAATTATGCTTGTTTATGAATTTGCATAATTAAGACTGGGTGCCATATCTAATATGCATATTCTGCTCTTATTAAGCCGGTAAAGGATAATTATGACATACAAAATAATAATATTTGCATTTGCATTGTGCCCTACCACATTGAAATGTCTCAAAGCACTTCACATAATTAATTACTTATGAAGTAAGTGCATTGACTGCTGTGTAGGCCATTCTGTTTACTTTAGAACAGGACAGCATCCAGTATAATGTTGATTTAACAGTTTCCAAAATTGTTGCATTTTAAAATGTCTCCTACAGGACCGAAGTGGATTTATCAGTTGTACGAAGTAATTCCTCAGGGTATCAGCACAGTGGTAGATGTGAAATATAGCTTTTTTGAATACAAGTAGTTTGAAAGCGCTCATAATGTCTGCCTTAACCACCATGTTATCATTAGTTTGTAAAATCATTGAGTCACAAAGTCCTATGCTCAAATTCCTCAGACGCACTTGAGCTGCATAATTTATTTTGTGGCTCTTTGATGTCTGTAACAGGCTTTCTTCATTTTCAAAGTTGTTAATGGAACAAAGTCCTTCTTGTCGTCAAATATGAGTCATCCTCATAGGGCACTTGTGCTATATTTCACACTGCCCCATTCACGAGGCTATAACCATCTCAGAGAAGGACACTTGTTAAGTACTTGAGATCATTAAGTTTTCTGGCAAGGAAGAACCAAATGTGTTACCATGGAATGGAGTCCACACTGTTCAGGTGAGTAGCAGGAAACAGGAAAGATAATTCACCTGTTACAGGATCCTTCTTAGGCCTTCCCTGTCTGCCATAGAAGTCAAAAAGTCTGCAGTATCAGACCAAGGGACAGTCAGCCATGGGAGACATATGGTGGCACTTGCATTCCCTCGCCATTGTCAAAAAGCCTTTTGAAGGATAGTATACATCAACTTCATCAGGCCATTGTCTTTGACCAGGTCCCATAAATGAAAGTCTAATGTCTATCACTTCACCGTGCAGTCAACCTTTGCAGTGTCAGCCGTGGCTCAGTGGGTAGCGCTTTTGCCTCTGATGGCAGAAGGTTGTGGGTTCAAGTCCCACTCCAGAGGCTTGAGTATAAAAATCTAGGCTGACACTCCAGTGAAATGCTGCACAGAGCCTGGTCTCCAATCGTCTTGGATTTCCCTGCCATTGGGCCAAGACTTCGCCCTGCTGGGACTGGTTGGTGTGCAACGACTGCTCCATGTTAAAAGAATCCATGCACAGGCATCTTCCACCAAGTTATCCTTGACCCTGAGGGACTGCCAGAGAGAGAGATTTAACCTTTAAGGAGTGACCTTTGTGAACCTTCAGTAGATATCCTTAAAAATCTGTGGCCCAGCTTAAATGCTGGAATGTGTCTGCACATGACCTCCAGTGCTGATAATGCCAAAATCTGCAGGGTTACGGGGAGATCACTTAACTAAAATAAACTTGGTGGGTGGCTGTGCCGATAGGGTCATATCTTAAATGCCCATCTGCTTGTGGAGGCTAAATACTGTGGCGGATGATGCCAGCTATGTTTGCTGCATCAGCTCCCTTTATAAAGAGGCCAGCGATATTGTTTTAGATTTCTTAACTTGGCAAGGGTCCAGTCCACAGTCCAGGCCTGGATCCCCACATCTGCCATTCAGCATTCTGGTATGCCAGCTTTAATTTGGTGTAAGGGCCTGCCAATATTTTGCCTGGCCGAGGACATGGCAATTTCGTGCCTGGATTTCTCTGCCTTGACCATGCTTCCTGCCGTGCCGCTGGCCCAACAAGATTTCACAGACACTGCCAGGGAAGGCCAGGACCCAGCGTATCCGAGTCCCAGCCTGGTTTGTGGCCCCTCCACCAAAAGGGTAGTGAATTTTTGGCCCCATTCTTGTATTTGATGTTTTTCTTTTCTGTTATTTCTCTCTTAATTTAGACTCCCCATTTCATCTCTCATAGCTTTAAGATCAACGTTTCTGATATCTGGTACCATCATATCATAATCTTCTTTCTTACCTGTGTTACAATATCAGATTTAATCCTAATCAGTAACGATTCTCAAGAGTATCCTTAACTCTAAATTTTAATTCCTCTCGAGGAGGGGGGAGGAGGAAGAACAATAACCATTCATATAGCATCTTTAGTGTAAAGGAACATCCCAAGGTGCTTCACAAAAGCGTACGGTTAGAAGTTACATACCCCCCCCCCCACCAGCTCAGGGATACTAAAACCAATTGTCGTACCACCACCATTGCTCTGGCTTAGAGGCAGAACAACGATTGAACCTGGATATTTCCTGGTCTGTATAGGCCAGTATCACAGCTTAGCAACTGGTAAAACCAATTCAAGTGAAGATTTAAATCCTCGGGTTCTAACTCACGGCGTTGCATTATCAAATAAAATGAAATAAAATTATAGGCTCAGGAATTAGCATAATGGTGATTTTGAAATTTTGCCGACTGCATTTCCAGAGTATTAAATTGCAAGATAATTGAAGAAACTGCAACTAGTTATGAAGACAGGTAGCTAAAATTGATATTATTTTATACTTTAATGTTAAGATGTGAGAAAATTTGCACACAAATGGGTAGTCTTAGATGTTGTTTATGAAACCCCAACATCCTGTGGTGAATTAAATAGTGAAGTTGGGAGGCAGAATTACCATGAAATGAAACATTTTGGATTTAGAAATGCAGGGCTGGATTTTACTCCACAAAGCCACCCGAAATCAAGGGTTGGGCGACTTCCTTACAGAACTCAAGAATTGTAGTTACATGGACTTTAAACTGAAGGTCGTCCACATTGGTTTCAAAAAATTGATTCCAACAATTTCCCTTCTCTGTATTGTAAATTCTCTAAAGCAATTGAAGAGCAAAAGGTTTCTAGTCTTGTATACTTCAAAGAATGCTCTAGTATGTGATGTTTCTGTAGAAAGAAATAAGGCTGTGAATTTTCAGAAGCAAATGTATCTCGCTCATTATTATTGGAAACTCAAGCCTTCACCATACATGAACTGCTTTATTCAATATAGCAATCCAAATGTTTTTTTTCCCCAAATGTATTATATCAAGGGCATGATTTTAGCCTGGGGCAGGTGGAATACCTGTCAGGAAGTACGGGTTTCCCAAATGTCCTTACAATTTTGATTTAAGGCCGTCATTTTCTTCTATTTTGCCAGTTTCCCGCTCGACAGGCCAGCCTGATTGACAGGCTGGCTCTCAGTTGGACAGGTGAAGAGCCAGGAAGAGGACATGATCAAGTAAGTGTTAGATTGGGGAGGGGATTAGGCATCACTGGGGGTGGGGTGGGTCGGAGGGGACCACGGGGGCTGGTCGGGGGCTGTCAGTCATCGGTTGGGGGGGGGGTCAGTCATCAGGGGGGTGGTCAGTCATCAGGGGGTGGTCAGTCATTGGGGGGTCACCCATCCGGGGGGGGGTCAGTCATCCGGGGGGGCAGTCATCGGGGGGTCGGGATCGGAGATCGTAGGGAGCTGTTGGAGATTGTGGGGGGGGGGTCTGAGATCGTGGTGGGGTCGGAGATCAAGGGGGAGGGTCAGAGATCATGGGGTGGGTCGGAGATCGTGGTGGGGGTCACTGCAGGTAGGCTTGTTGGGCCTGGGGTAAGCACTCCTGTTCCTCTGTGCCCACAAGTTGTGCTATAAAGGCATTTACCTGTAGGTTTGGGCCTTCTCACCTCCTCTCACATGGCGTGAAGGACAAGGACCGGGAATCCCAGCCCCAGGGGCTAAAATAAAAAAAGCTTTGAAAATGGAGGCCCGTACCCTCCTCAAAAGCTTTTAATGCCCGACCCGCCTCCTGAGAATGGGTTAGTCGCCCACCCCTCATCCCGCCCCTGTGGAAACTAGAAATAAGCGGGTTGGAGGCAGGTTGGGGGGGAGTTTTAGACTTTTACAATTGTTACTGCTCCCAACCCACTCATTTTTCCAGGCTAAAATCATGCCCCAAGAATCAGAGAAAAATAATGAGATCTAATAGTTGATTTTTCTGAGATGTGCACAGACATATTTAGAAGCTGGACGATAATAAACAGCTCATTACTCTTGCATATGGAGTTGGAATATTAACTACCAACATTTCCCACTTCATGTTGCCTCGTATCCATAAATACCTGTCTTTTTTCTCATTTCAACCAACACATTTCTATCAGCTGTTGCTCTGATCCTCCAGCGCTGTGATATTTAAGTGGTAATTCTACTTCCTAACATCATTCCCGGCTCTTGCTGCCAGTATTAAATCTCCTCTCCTTGTATTTTTCCTAAGCGGGATTCTCCTCCCAGTGGTTAGGGTTGCAAACCCCACCCGGATTGCCCGGGTGTCTCCTGGAATCGATGAATGATCTCCTGGGTGCTGCTGCTGGCAACCCGGGAGAAAATACGGAAGTAGAGTTCGCGGTTTGCGCGCACGGGACTTCTTGTGCGATAGCTTCAACTTCTGGCGCCAAATCCTTCCTGCCGCCAGTGTCGTGAAGGAGAAGTCAGGAAAGGCTGTGGTCAGTAGTGCGAGTGGTCCACACTGGGAAAACGGCACGAGTGGGATCGGCAAGTTTGGATCAAGTCCAAAACCGGACAAGAAACGAGATAGATTCACAAGCTGTGATAAGCCACAAATAAAGGACTGGTTTAAACAAATTTTAAAAACAGTATTAACTTCAAACTATATTTCTTAACATATAGAATACAAAAAATGCATATATAACCACTGGACTGCACAACTCTATTTTATTTTCCATTTAAAGCACTCGATAAAACCAGGAATCCTCAACAAGTATTTGTTTAACTTAAACAAGCTTCTTTTGAAATAAATTTAAGTCGACATGATTCCATCCATACTAGCGCAGGGAACACCAGCAGAATCAGCATCACTTCTGCATAGATGCATCAAATATGTAACTGATGCTTTCAGGGAGAGCATGGGGGTAATTTTCACTTTCTGTGGTGGTAGAGAACTGATGGTAATGGATCAGCCTCCCGTTATAAACCCTGCCCGATTCTCCTTTCCGTTGCAGTCAATCAGGCGGGGTGTATAACGGATGGCCAATCAGTTACTACCAGTTTTCCACCACCGTCGATAGTGAAAACCAGCACTACGTCTTTCAACTCCTTTCCCATTGATTAACAACAGCAACATGACAGAGCTGCCCAATTCCACCAAACTACTAGGTTTTCCTAAAGTCCAAGGCCTGGTTTATGTGGCCAAGCAGGCCCCTGTCCATAGTGCAGTGGCTACCTTGGAAAGAAAGAGGTTTTACTCCATCAACATAAAGTTAACCTGTGACCACCAGCCCCCTATCATACAGGTCAATAGCCACTTCCCAAGTAGCTCCCACAATGCTTTTATTTTACACCATTGTGCCATTCTTATTTGAAGGCAAAGGGACACTGGAAGGAGAGCTCGTGGGAGACCCCATCATCTATGGCAAATGGCACTCTTCCAGCAACCCTGGACAGAAGCTGAGTGGTGGTACAACAAGACCTATGGAACCACCAAGATAATTATTGACCATAGCATTGGCATCTTAAAGGGGCATTTAAGTTGTCTGGAGATAGGGTCCTAAATCGGATAGTCAATCGCATCTGGCTGTGCACCTCATGCGAAATTGTATCAAGTGACCTTTACTTGCCCAGGCTACCAACCTGAAGCAGGCGACAGGCTGATTTGGTTATTCAAATCAGGGTCCGATGTCAGTTGTAGGACGCCGAAGTGAAATTGGGTAGTAACTAAGTGGAGCTTATGCCGTGCAAGTTCCAGGTCCAGTTCAGCTTAACCAGTCCTTTAAAGGCAGCCGCTGAAAAAAGGCCCAAAAACATTGAAAATGTTTGTATTTTGTGAAGTCGGAGGGAGCAGGAGTGTTCCTCCTGGCTCCACAAAATGACTGCAGGCTGTCGGCCCAGGCTCCCCACCCACCTCGTCCTCAGCATTGCCCCCCGTACCCCCCACCCACCCTGCCCTAACTCGCAGGACCTACCGAAGAGTCGTTGCCGGAGTCTCAGCTAGTCCAAATTGCTGCCACTGCTTCTGGACACCCCCCATTTCGGGAGGAGTCCAATTTCTACCCCTTTGTGTTTGATCTGTTCCTGATCAGATATTTGTCCAGCTACTTTCCAAAGATGTTAATTTACACAGCATAAACTATTTTAGCTGGAAGTCTACTCGACATATCCACTACTCTCTGTAGAGGAAAAAAAATTTTTGATTTAATCTTGCTTCAGGCTGCTTAACATTATACTCACGCCCTCTGTTTCTTTGCTGACAATTCAAGTTAAATAACCAGCTTGCATCCACATTATCTATTCCTCTCTGCATTATATAGGCCTGGATCATTTCTCTTCTCAACCTTCTTTTACTTGATGAAATTGTTGAATTCTCTGCGTCGCTCTTAAAGCCTTAGAACTCAAAGACTTGGAATCACCCTTTTTATTCTTCTCTGAACTCTTTCCAATGCACCAATTCTTTTTGAAGTTGGGGTACCCAGAAGTGCACACAATGGGGGAAGGTTTGCTCTGTGTGCTATATCACCCCTGCCATATACTTTACTTCCTTGCTAATTGCCCCATTCCCCTCTCCAGCTATATGCTCAGACTGAAGCAGGCTATGCAAAACCTTGGCATCCTGTTCGACCCAGAGCTGAGCTTCAAATTCCACAACCTATCCATCACCAAGATTGATTATTTCTATCTCTACAAAATTGCTTGCCTCTGCCCATTCCCCAGGCCTCCCCTGCTGAAATAATTATCAACACTTTTATCACCTCTAGATTCTAGACTCCTTGCTGCCCCCTCATCCTCCACCCTCTAAAACTACAAATTTTCCAAATCTCAGCTGCTCATATCCTGTCCCACAGTAAGTCCTTCCCGCCTGTGACCTTACTAATCGAGATTGGCTCCCTGACCTTGAATGCTTCAATTTAAAATTCTGGTCCTTATCTTCAAATCCCTCAATGGCCTCACTCTATTCTTTCTCTGCAGCCTCCTTCAGCCTTAAATCCCCTCCTGCACCCCTCGGTCCTCTGACTTTGGCCTGTTATGCATCCTCCTTCCTTCATCCATCACTGATGGCAGAGCTTTCATCCGCCACAGCCCAACTCTTTGGAACTCCCTCCTTAAAACCTACTCAAAACCCATCTTTTTGACCACATTTTTCTGTCACCCCTCCTAATGGCTACCTCCATGGGTTGGTGTCCATTCCTCCATTTCTTTTGTGAAGCACATTGAGATGCTTTTATTTTAAAGGCTTTATTTAACTGCAATTTTGTTACATGTAGCGTAGAGGAAACCTTTCCCCAGTAGTCCAAATATTTTTTTATTTATTCATTCTCAGGATATGGCTGTCGCTACCAAGGCCAGCATTTATTGTCCATCCCTAGTTGCCCTTGAGAAAGTGGTGGTGAGTCTACTTCTTGAATCCTAATAGTACTTTGGGAGTACCTTCACCACAATCCATGTGGTGAAGGTACTCCCAAAGTACTATTAGGTAGGGAGTTCCAGGATTTTGAGCCAGCGACAATGAAGAAAAATATGGTCTCAACAATTGTCTACAGAAAGTTAACATAACTTTTTTTTGATTCAGAATCATTGAATCACGTTGATTGAGTATCAGCCATGGCTAGGATTTGGACATGCATTCCCATAATTTCCATTCAGTGTATTGGTAATGATCTTGCCTGAGCTATGTTATCAGGGTGGTCTAATTACCATTCAGTTAAAAGCAACTGAGGCTGTGGTCCCCTAATATTGATTCCAGTGCCCTCACATGAACTTTAAATGTGTTTTTTTGGGCTTTTTTTTAAATATTGCAAACAAATATGCTAAGATGTAGGATACAAATGTCTCAGCAATTCAGACAAACATTAAAAAGGGTACTCCCCATTGCTTTCTCAGTAGCCCAGCATAAGGATCACTACTTCTGTACATAGAGGCCTGAAACTTCTTACAGTTCCCAAAATCTAATGAAGTTCGTTCAGCATATTGTGATACAGTGGGAGAGACATGTTTTTGAAGCAAAAGTGTAAGTGATTTCACATTAAAAATCCATTTACCATGAAGGTTGTACTCCCACTTAATGGCCTCCATTTAAAATGTCTTCAAGTGATTGAAAATGTATTCTAGTTGTGGCACATTGAATGCATTATAATGAGAGCTTCTCAAAATTGTTCTTTGTGATCACTGAAAATCTGAATATTTATTGTGTATTTTGCATATGATCTCAGTACCCTCAGGCACATCTTGTGATGTATAGGATAGCAATCCCAAATGTAATCTCATCACTTCTTCTAAGTGCACACATAATTTTTAATGCAGCAACTTCTTCCATACTTTCCTATGGAAGATTGTTTTGCTTAGTTGAATGCATAATTAGAAGGGGAACTTCTATTTAGAATATATATATTTTCCTCCATTCACTAATTTTAGCAAAAAAAACTGGAGGTGAATATAAAGCGGGAAACATTGCTTTATTCTCATGTTTGCTTTTTGACAAAATTATTGATTCACACCCGCGCTGAGATACATCCCTTGCAGCCTCAGGGGCCAGGTATAAAGTTTAAAACAAAGTTTCCATTAATTTACATGTACCCCAAGCTGGCGATGCTAACAGATTTTAACGTTCTGATTTTGGATGTGTGTGCTGATGAGGCAATAGGATTAAGGACAGCCCTTTTTAGTTGGACTGACAAATTTCAAACAGAACAAATCAGCGAGTGAAAAACAAAAGTGGAAATACAACAAAGTTGCCCTGGATACATGGGCCGGATTGACAGGGCTTGTGGGTTGCCCATAGCACACATGCTGTACGTTAGGTACCCTTGATTTAAATTGCCTATACAGCAGTGTATGTGATCTGTACAAATGGTGTAGATCTCCAATATGAGCCAAGTGTGATAAGTATACAATCCTAATGTTCATTTTGATGTTGATGTACTGCTTTGAACTATACCATATTTTGTACCTATACCTCTTCATTTGATACTTCTGAGTGCAGACAAATTGTGTCAAAACAATAGGAGTGTATTGTACTGATTTGATAATGTTATATTTTTAAGTATGAGGAAGTTGTCACATACATTGTTCAGCTGAAACACCTCTTGTCTCAACCGGCTCCATATCAATCATTACTTTTGGCCCTCTGTTTAATTAAAATTGTTGGAGTAACATTGAAGCTAATTGGAAATCATGACAATGATTTGCAATCATGTGGCATCCATACTTGAGGTTGCAGTGAATCATTGAAACATTTGCCGCAATTATGATAGTATAATAAAATCAATCGAAAGCTTTCAGTTTCAATCGCTAGAAAAGTCTTAACGTTCTATTATTTCTCAAAGAAAAGATGCAAGGTCAGGCATGACAATCGTCAATATCAGCCCACGGGTTGGTGTGACATTCGTCTGCTGTTTTAGAGGTGTCAATCCATTTAAGTTAATGCATGTATTAAAATAACCTACAGAGAAATGTCATACAAAACCCGGTAAGCGCTCGTCTATCAATATCAGCAAGCAGTAATTTCTGGGCTATATTCTTTCATGTATAAGCTAAATGACACAGTATCATCAGATTTGATTGGAAATATTAGGGTAGAACTTCTGGTGGTGCTGTTGCGTCCCACTTTGATCTCCGCGCCCCCCCCCCACGACCGCAACCCAAATCTCAGAGATGGGATCGTTAACATAATGGGAGTGGACGCCCACGCCTAAGTGATGTAATAGGGGCACCCACCCTGCACTGGAACATTGCAGCAGCACCCTGCTGTCCCTGAAAGTGAATACGGCAGGCAATTGGGCCAAAGCTACAAGTCGAGAGGTCATCTTCTTTTGCTTCCACCCTGGCAGGTCCTGAATCAAAAGTTCATTGATCCCCCTGGGTTCAATTGTTGTTTGATTCTTTCATTGTGTGACCTACTTGTAGCCCAGATCAGCATCTATGCTTGCTCTCTGCGAACATAGGTACAATTGGGTCTGTTGGAGGAGTATCTGGTTAAATTAGTCAGGGAACGCCCCCCCAGACAGGATCCAAAACTGCTGTTGAGATGCAGGTGGGATGGGCAGAGGAAGTGTCCATCCCTGATTGGAATTTTCTATTGCTTGCTCAATGAGAACGAAAACCACTATATAAATTTAAGACCTTTCTGAGGAGAAGTTGCGTGGTTATATTCTTTTTCAGTGAAAATATACCTCTAAAACACTGTTGCATCAGGGGTGTAGAAACCTAACCAGCAAAATTCATAAATTTCTGTAATCCTTCAGCAATGTTCTTATTGAATAAATTAACTGGTAAACTTCCCGAGGTGCCTCACAGGCAATGGGAGGGTGTCCAGCAATCAGGCTGTTCCAGATTTTCCGATCCCCTGCCAAGTTTTCCAGAGGCCAAGTTCTGGGCAAGCGGTTCCTGTGCTTGTAGCCTGTTCAAATGAGGGGAAGCGACTCCCTTTGGAAAATTGGGTCAGGTCCAACCTCCTGTGCTGCAGGCACAATAAAGCTTGCACATAGGCCCAGCTCAACTGAGATTTTCCATTAATCAGAAAATCGAGGCCTAAATATTTTCTATGTTTTTCACTATGCCAGAGAATTTATACACATTTATACAATGTTTATTTCCAATTGTATTTTGCGAGGAACTTTTTCTTATTCATTTCTTATTTTCTTTTCAGAATATGTGTTTACCATATTGGTAATTTCCTTCTAGCTAGGTAACAGCAAGACTTAATATTTGTTACAGAGCTATGTAGTTGTAATGAAGCCTGGCTGCCTGGTGCAGTGACTAACATTTGTGGTGAGCCCAAAGGCTTCTAGAATGTGTTCAGGAGCAGTGCTATTCAGGTCACACAACAATATGATGGTTAGAGGTGTGATGATGTGGTGCAAAGGAAAGTAAGTACAACCCTATTTGCTAATTAACTAAATACTTTAGCGTTTGGAAAATGGAGCGGCAGATATACATCGGATTAAGCAGAGCGATGATTCTGCTCAGTTCATTGCCTATTGGGAAATTGAGTAGTACAGCTGAGGAAGTCACCAGGTTTAGTCCCTCAGTTTGTACTGGGTTAGCTGATCTCAGCTGGGATGGCAGTAGGGAGGCTATAATTTGCCTCAGTACCCCAGGTTAGAAAGCTACATACCAGCAGGGTTTTTGCTCCTGAAGGGGAATAAAAATCTATAATTGATGTTTTTAGGATTAAAATGGTGGCATCTATCTATTGAGGCCATTTGTCATGGAGCATTTGCAGCTGCTCAAGCGATATTACTGCTGCACAAAGTATTACACACTAATCAAAACCCAGGATGAGACAACAGGTACATTTTGCAAGGCTGCTTGCCAACAGCAGAGGCTGGCATGCAACCAGCGCATATCAGACAATTGTGGCTGTGCTGCCCATGATATTTTATCCATTGAGAAACAATATGCTGCCTATTAGAGTCTATTGGCTGCATATGAGGCCTACCATCAGTGAGAGAGTTTGCAGAAATTAACCCTAATGCATTCGAGGCTGTTTTTAAACTCTATGGGAGAAGCTTCTGTTTGAATATTCCAACCCAAGTATTAGCTGCTCCTACCTTGGCAACCTATTAATACATTATTTTGACCATGTTTACACAGAAAAGAAAAATAATTTGTGAGTATTGTCTGTGCTTTTTACCTCAATCATTCCATATTCTTGTTCTGATCTGAAGCTGAGTTTCAGATAATGTTAGATATTAAGGAGAATTCACATGTGTGCCAAACTGTTATAACAATTTTGATATACTGACAGTAAAATATCGGAAGATTAATGGTGCTCCCACCAGTATCATCTGGCGATGATCACAAATGATTAAATTAGATTATCTATATTCTGCTACCATATTACCTACAAACTCAGTAAATTACATTACAAGGGACAAAAGTTCTGCTTGACTACAGCAAATGTGGTCCATTTATTTGCTGTGAATTGTCATAGAAATGGAATTAAAAGGGGCAGCAATATTATAGTTCTGATTTTCCAATCCATGCTTGTGACTAGCCAGGCCCCTATCCAGCAGCAGAGTCTTGTAAGATTATTCCTAATGTCTCATCTACCACAAATTAATTGTTACATTGGCCCAGATTTTGCTCCCAAAATAATGGTGATTTTAATGGTGCTCGCCATTATTAATGTGCAAATTGTCCAGCATCCTGTGGCGAGGAAGAGGTACCCCGTGAATTGCTAGTTGCCACAAGTTGCTGGATGATTTGTGCTGCTCTGCCTTTAACCTCACGAAAATGGCAGCTCGACCTCAACCTCCCCATGATTTTCATGAAATTGCTGCATTTGCGCATTAATTAACAATTAAACTCATTGTAAAAAGTTAGGGCTGCTACTTAACAGCGTAAAAAGCTTTTTATTGATGAGATTTATGTTTCTACAATGCCACTCAACCTCTCCAGCCCAGAAAGGGAACAATTTTAACTGTGGAGTCTCATTCCTTCAGGTGGTAAATTGTTAGAGAATTAAATAATCCTAAATTTTAAATTTAAATTTTTTTTTCTTACCTTTCCTTTGTCACTTTTTTGTCTCTCTCTTAATCCAATCATTCTTTTCTTCTCTTTATTTCTCTTTCTGTACCTGATTTGACTCTATCAGATATCTGTTTCCTTCTTGGTCATTCCTGTTTCTTTCTCAATCCTTAAATCTCATTAGTTAAAGAGATAAACTATTGGTCCCATCGTTCACCAAGGTCCCAGATACCCCGTTGCCCTTGCTGTGCCCTTATCAGCTTGCACATCCAGCAACTTACAGGGCAAAACATTTTTTGAGTTAAAGGGCAAGGGAAAAAGTCTAACTAACCAGGCACGCTTCAGGAAATTCTGGGCCATTATTTAGCCATCTTCCCATAATAGTCTCCTTCTTCTTTTGACTTCTGCCCCATCTTTACTCATTAAAAGTAATAAACAATAACAAGTTGCATTTACATAGCACCTTTAACAAAGAAAAATGTCCCAAATTGCTTCACAAAGGGATAATCAAAAAATAGATGCAAAGACAAAAAAGGAGATATTAGGAGGAGTGACCAAAAGTTTGGTCAAAGATATGGATTTTAAGAGGTTCTTAAAGGAGGAGAGGGAGATGGAGGAGTTTACGGAGGGAATTCCAAAATGTGGGGCTGAGGCAATTGAAGGGGGGGTGGCGCTGCAGTGCTGAGAAGTTTACAAAGATAGGGAGGGGGCATACCATGTAGGAATCTAAAAGAACCGAGAGCCAAGATGAGGACGGGTGTAATAGATGAGTGGGACTTGGTGCAGGATAGGATTTGGGCAGAAGAATTTTGGATGAGCTGAAGTTTATGGAGAGTGGATGATGGGAAGCTGGCCAGGAAAGCATTGGAATAGTTAAGTCTGGAAGTGACAAAGGTATGGATGAGGGTTTCAACAGCAGATGGGCTGAAGTAGAGTGGAGGCTAGAAATGTTACAGAGGTGGAAATAGGTGCTCTGATGGAGAGGATATGCAATCGGTAGCTCAGCTCAGGGTCAAATAGGATGGGAACAGTCTGGTTCAGTTTGAGACAGTGGCCAGGGAGGGAGGTGGAATTGGTGGCAAGAGTATGGAGTTTGTGACAGAGACTGAAGACGATGGAGTCAATCTTTCCACTGTTTAGCTAGAGGAAATTACAGCTAATCCAAGACTGTGGCCCCAATTTTAACTGCGAGCCAATTTTGGGTGGGTGGACAGCAGTGTCATTTAGAAACTCATCGGCTGCTCCAGAAATGGTATTTTAACTCCCAGGTCTTAATTAAATCTCACCAGCTCACTTCCCACCTGCTTCAGGCAGGAAGTCGGTGAGAAGTAAAAGATAATCGCCTCCTTGGAGGCCTCCTGCTGAGCCCAGGTAAGTGGTGTGATTGGCTGCTGGAGCCCACCTACAGGGGCCTCGTGATTGGGAAGGGAGCGGCCCGAGTCCATGGCAGGGGAGGCCGAAGCTTTTCTTGTGGTGCCCAAAAGGGCATTCTTGCTCCTCCTGCCCCCAAAAGGAAAGTTAAAAAAAATGTACAAACTTACCTTTTTGGGTCTCTTATGGCCTGGATCCACTTCACCGCTTGGATGGACTAGCAGGAAATTCACTGTAGCTTCCCGCTCAGGCTACTGAGTTAAAATTGCAGTCGAGTCCCGATGACATCATCGGTACCTGATATGCATATATAAAAAAGGACCCCGCTGATTTTGGGCTGGTGTCCTTGCTGCCTGTTCAGTTGAGCAGGTTAAAATTGCGATTGGACAGCTCCCGATGGCTCCAGGGCGGGTAAGTAACCTCGGCAATTTTAACTGCCCACTAGCCAGGTTTCCATTCGGCGTGTAGGGTTAAAACCGCATCCTAGATGTCAGACAAGCACTTTGACAACACAGAGGCAGTGAAGGCATTGGGAGAAATGATGGAGACATAAAGTTGGGTGTCGTCAATGTATGTGCAGAAGCTGACCCGTGTCTGTGGATGATGTCACCAAGGAGCAGTACAAATCCTTGGGAGACATTGCCGAGGCAGGAAGAACAGCCATTGCTGGAAATGTTCTAGCTATGAACTGATGGCTGAGAGTGGAATCAAGCAGAGCAGGCTCACCAAGCTGGAAAACAGAGGAGATGTGTTGGGGGAGGATGGTGTGGTCGATCTGTCAAAACCTGTAGACAGATCGAGGAGAATGAGATGGGATAATGCACCATGGTCACAATCACAGAGAATGCCCTTTTTGACTTTGATGTGGAGATGCCGGTGATGGACTGGGGTTGACAATTGTGAACAATTTTACAACACCAAGTTATAGTCCAGCAATTTTATTTTAAATTCACAAGCTTTCGGACGCTTCCTCCTTCGTCAGGTGAACGATCGTTCACCTGACGAAGGAGGAAGCCTCCGAAAGCTTGTGAATTTAAAATAAAATTGCTGGACTATAACTTGGTGTTGTAAAATTGTTCACTTTTTGACTTTGGTTAAGACTGTTTCAGTGCTGTGACAGGGACGAAAATCCGATTGGAGAGATTCAAGCAGGGAGTTGTGAAAAAGATGGACGTGGATTTGCGAGACAACACTTTCAAAGACTTGAGAGAAAAGGAAGGTTGGATATGGGCAGGAGTTTGCAAGGACAGAGAGGGGAAAGTGGTTTTTTTGAGGAAAGGAGTGATGACAACATGATTCAGGTCCCAAGGATTTCTTACAGGCTTTTTTCTATGGAAAACAAATAGATAAACTTCAACCATTTCTTGATTATAAGATTCAGACCAGAGTACTTGAACTGGATAATTTCTGGTGAAAAATTTGAACAAATGTTCATTATGTTATGAGTGATGGAAAGGATATTTTGGGAGTGTTGGAGCTCAATCTTGAAACGGAGCTGGGAAGGGGGAGGGGGCATCAATTTGAGGTCGGAAAACCCATTAGTATGGGTTTCCCAGATGGATTTACGTTTTTGACGTAAGGACGTCTTTTTTTTTGTCAGTTTCTTGTCCAACTGACCGGTTGATTGACAGGCTGGTCTCAGTCGGACGGGAAACCAGCCAGGGAGAGGACATCTTCAGGTAAGTCTGCAGGTGAGTCTTTGTTTGCATGGGGGTGGGGGGCACAGGTGGGCAAGGGGCACAGGTGGGCAAGGGGCACAGGTGGGCAAGGGGCACTGGTGGGCAAGGGGCACTGGTGAGCAAGGGGCACAGGTGGGCAAGGGGCACTGGTGGGCACGGGGGTCACAAGTCATGGGGGATGGGATCGGGGATCAGTCTCAGGGGGGCGGGATCAGGGGTCATCGTGGGGGTCCACGATCATTGAGGGGGAGGGTCAGGGGATCGGGGTCGGGGGATCGGGTCGGAGGATCGAGGTCGGGGTCGGAGGGGGAGGATTGGGGTCGGATAATCGGGGTCGGGGGTCCGCGATCGGGGTTGGGGAAGGGACTAAGATCGGGGGGGGGGGGGGTTCGGTGCAGGTAGGTTTGTTGGGCCTGGGGAAGGACTCCTGCTCCTCCAGGCCCACAAGCTGTGCCTTTCTAGGCCCTTACCTGCAGTCTTGGGCCTTCTTTCGCGAAGCTCAGTCCTCCCAGGATTGAGATAGGGAATTAGTTAAAAATGGAAGCCTGAAGCCTCTTTGAAAGGTTTTAAGGCCCGACCCACCTGTTTTTTAATTTAAAATCGAGCCCCTGGTGTATATTCTGTAGATCTGATGATGATCTGTGGGCTGTGGAAAGTGCAGGAAGCTAAAGATGCTTATTATTCTGCTGCTACAGCACTTCAAGGTTACTTTTAGAAGGACAGGAAACTGGGAAACCAAAAGTGAGAGAAGTGTTAATAGCGATATAGTACATAGCATTTTTGCTAAATATTCTCCCCTGTGAAAACAGAATTTATTAGCACTAACTTTCTGCTGTTAAGGACCAGTTAATGCCTCCTCCAATGCCATTTTGATGCCACTTTCCTTTGGTGTAATAGATTCTCACCTGGTGCTCCTGACTTGAGTTGCAGTTATTGGGGTAGAGTTTTGTCTTCATCGCCTAGGCGGAGCAGATCACATGCCCTTTATAAAACCCATATAATTTTCATTACATTAAAATCTGGCCTGCCAGATTACTACCCAGACAATGAAGATAAAAATCTACCTACTATATCTCTGGGAAAGGGAAATATGCTTGTATGTGTTATCTGGAGGGCAGAATGGGAGTGACTATTACCACAGGAGTCAGAGGGAAGAATGGGAGTGACTATTACCACAGGAGTCAGAGGGAAGAATGGGAGTGACTATTACCACAGGAGTCAGAGGGAAGAATGGGAGTGACTATTACCACAGGAGTCAGAGGGAAGAATGGGAGTGACTATTATCACAGGAGTCAGAGGGAAGAATGGGAGTGACTATTATCACAGGAGTCAGAGGGAAGAATGGGAGTGACTATTATCACAGGAGTCAGAGGGAAGAATGGGAGTGACTATTGCCACTGGAGATAGAGGGAAGAATGGGAGTGACTATTATCACAGGAGTCAGAGGGAAGAATGGGAGTGACTATTGCCGCTGGAGATAGAGGGAAGAATGGGAGTGACTATTATCACAGGAGTCAGAGGGAAGAATGGGAGTGACTATTACCACAGGAGTCAGAGGGAAGAATGGGAGTGACTATTACCACAGGAGTCAGAGGGAAGAATGGGAGTGACTATTACCACAGGAGTCAGAGGGAAGAATGGGAGTGACTATTGCCACTGGAGATAGAGGGAAGAATGGGAGTGACTATTGCCGCTGGAGATAGAGGGAAGAATGGGAGTGACTATTACCACAGGAGTCAGAGGGAAGAATGGGAGTGACTATTACCACAGGAGTCAGAGGGCAGAATGGGAGTGACTATTGCCGCTGGAGATAGAGGAAAGAATGGGAGTGACTATTATCACAGGAGTCAGAGGGAAGAATGGGAGTGACTATTACCACAGGAGTCAGAGGGAAGAATGGGAGTGACTATTACCACAGGAGTCAGAGGGAAGAATGGGAGTGACTATTACCACAGGAGTCAGAGGGAAGAATGGGAGTGACTATTACCACAGGAGTCAGAGGGAAGAATGGGAGTGACTATTACCACAGGAGTCAGAGGGAAGAATGGGAGTGACTATTACCACAGGAGTCAGAGGGAAGAATGGGAGTGACTATTATCACAGGAGTCAGAGGGAAGAATGGGAGTGACTATTATCACAGGAGTCAGAGGGAAGAATGGGAGTGACTATTATCACAGGAGTCAGAGGGAAGAATGGGAGTGACTATTGCCACTGGAGATAGAGGGAAGAATGGGAGTGACTATTATCACAGGAGTCAGAGGGAAGAATGGGAGTGACTATTGCCGCTGGAGATAGAGGGAAGAATGGGAGTGACTATTATCACAGGAGTCAGAGGGAAGAATGGGAGTGACTATTACCACAGGAGTCAGAGGGAAGAATGGGAGTGACTATTACCACAGGAGTCAGAGGGAAGAATGGGAGTGACTATTACCACAGGAGTCAGAGGGAAGAATGGGAGTGACTATTGCCACTGGAGATAGAGGGAAGAATGGGAGTGACTATTGCCGCTGGAGATAGAGGGAAGAATGGGAGTGACTATTACCACAGGAGTCAGAGGGAAGAATGGGAGTGACTATTACCACAGGAGTCAGAGGGCAGAATGGGAGTGACTATTGCCGCTGGAGATAGAGGAAAGAATGGGAGTGACTATTATCACAGGAGTCAGAGGGAAGAATGGGAGTGACTATTACCACAGGAGTCAGAGGGAAGAATGGGAGTGACTATTACCACAGGAGTCAGAGGGAAGAATGGGAGTGACTATTACCACAGGAGTCAGAGGGAAGAATGGGAGTGACTATTACCACAGGAGTCAGAGGGAAGAATGGGAGTGACTATTATCACAGGAGTCAGAGGGAAGAATGGGAGTGACTATTACCACAGGAGTCAGAGGGAAGAATGGGAGTGACTATTATCACAGGAGTCAGAGGGAAGAATGGGAGTGACTATTACCACAGGAGTCAGAGGGAAGAATGGGAGTGACTATTATCACAGGAGTCAGAGGGAAGAATGGGAGTGACTATTACCACAGGAGTCAGAGGGAAGAATGGGAGTGACTATTACCACAGGAGTCAGAGGGAAGAATGGGAGTGACTATTGCCACTGGAGATAGAGGGAAGAATGGGAGTGACTATTATCACAGGAGTCAGAGGGAAGAATGGGAGTGACTATTGCCGCTGGAGATAGAGGGCAGATTGGAAGCAAAGGTTGCCTAGAAGACTTAGAACTAACTGAATAAGTTGTACCTGGGCCTTGTGTATAGACCCAGCTATAGCTGCTTTGTTTCTACATAAGAATATAAAAACATAAGAAATAGGAGCAGGAGTAGGCCATACGGCCCATTGAGCCTGATCCGCCATTCAATCAGATCATGGCTCATCTTCGACCTAAACTTCACTTTCCCACCCGATCCCCATATCCCTTGATTCCCCGAGAGTCCAAAAATCTATCAATCTCAGTCTTGAATATATTCACTGACTCAGCATCCACAGCCCTGTGGAGTAGAGAATTCCAAAGATTCTCAACCCTCTGAGTGAAGAAATTCCTCCTCATCTCAGTCCTAAATGTCCGACTCCTTATCTTGAGACTATGTCCCCTAGTTCTAGACTCTCCAGCCAAGTGGAAACATCCTCTCAGCATCTACCCTGTCAAGCCCCAATTAGAATCTTATATGTTTCAATGAGATCATCTCTCATTCTTCTAAACTCCAGAGAGTATAGGCCCATTCTACTCAACCTTTCCTCATAGTTCAAACCTCTCATCCCAGGTATCAATCCAGGGAACCTTCGTTGCACTGCCTCTGGGGCAACTATATACTTCCTTAGATAAGGAGACCAAAACTATATACAGTACTCCAGGTGAGGTCTCACCAAAGCCCTGTACAACTGTAATAAGACTTCCTTACTCTTGTACTCCAACCCCCTTACAATAAAGGCCAACATACCATTTGCCTCCTTAATTGCTTGCTGTACCTTCATGTTAACTTTTTGTATTTCGTGTGCAAGAACACCCAAATCCCTCTGAACTCCAACATTTAATAGTTTCTCACCATTTAAAAAATCTTCTGTTTTTCTATTCTTCCTACCAAAGTGAATAACTTCACATTTCCCCACATTATACTACATCTGCCACCTTCTTGCCCACTCACTTAACCTGTCTATATCCCTTTGCAGCCTCTTTGCATCCTCCTCACAGCTTACTTTCCCACCTAGCTTTGTATCGTCAGCAAACTTAGATACATTATACTCGGTCCCTTCATTTAAGTCATTAATATAGATTGTAAATAGCCGTGGCCCCAGCACCGATCCCTGTGGCACTCCACTAGTTACAACCTGCCAACCTGAAAATGACCCGTTTATTCCTACTCCCTGTTTTCTGTCCGTTAACCAATCCTCAACCCATGCGAACATATCACCCCCAATCCCATGAGCCCTAATCTTGTGTAACAACCTTTTATGTGGCACCTTATCGAATGCCTTTTGGAAATCCAAATATGCTACATCCACTGGTTACCGTTAATCTAAACCCTCAAAAAACTCTATTAAATTTGTCAAACATGTTTTCCCTTTCCTAAAACCATGTACACTTGCCTAATCATATTATGATTTTCTAAGTGCCCTGTTACTATGTCCTTAATAATAAATTTTAGCATTTTCCCTACTACTGATGTCAGTCTAACTGGCCTGTAGCTCCCTGTTTTCTTTCTCCCTCCTTTCTTGAATAGCAGGGTTACATTTGCTACCTTCCAATCCACTGGGACCGTTCTAGAATCTAAGGAATTCTGGAAGATCAAAACCAATGCATCCACTATCTCTGCAGCCACCTCTTTTAAAACCCTAGGATGTAGGCCATCAGGTCCAGGGGATTTGTCAGATTTTAGTCCTATTAATTTTTCTAAAATGTTTTCTTTACTAATCTTAACTACTTTAAGTTCCTCCCTCTCATTGGACTCTTGGTTCCCCATTATTTCTGGTATTTTTTTGTGTCTTCTACTGTGAAGACAGATACAAAATATTTGGATAATGTCTCTGCCATTTCCTTATTCCCCATTATAATTTCTCCTGTCTCAGCCTCTAGGGACCAACGTTTACTTTCACTAATCTCTTCCTTTTTATGTACTTGTAGAAGCTCTTAGAATCTATTTTTATATTTCATGCTAGTTTATTCTCATATTCAATTTTCTCCCTCTTTATCAATTTCTTGATCATCCTTTGCTGATTCTAAAACCCTCCCATTCCTCAGGCTTACTACTCTTTTTGGCAACATTGTGAGCCTTTTCTTTTAATCGAATACTATCCTTAACTTCTCTAGTTAGCCACGATTGGATCATTTTTCCTATGGAATTTTTATTCCTCAAGGGTATGTATATTTGTTGGGAATTTTGAATTATTTCTTTAAATGTTTGACATTGCTTATCTCCCGTCATATCATTTAATCTAATTTCCCAATCTACCTTAGCCAACTTGCCCCTTATAACTACATAATTGGCCTTGTTTAAATGTAAGACTCTAGCAGAGAACAGGCTATGACTGAGTTATGTTGCCAGGCTGAGGCTGTCCAACCTGTGCCACCTCCTGAAATGATTAGCTATAGGAACAATCTTCAGTCAGCACTGCCCTTCCTGCATCAGTCGAGGCAACAATGGCCTTCAGTTTCCATGTTACTGGTAGCTTCCAGACCATGTCAGGATACATTACAGGGTAAGTCGCTATTCAATCCACAGAACCGGAAATAGGTTACAGCTGCACCGTTTTCCCTGGCTACCAGTAAATGAGCTTTAACATGGAGCAACATCTGCAATCCCAACGGCAGCAGAGTTTTTATCAAGTTGCTCACTTCCGTGGGGTCAAGGGATTAATGAATGTAACCAGATGGCTATTTGGTGCATCCATGCAGTACCGAAATTGAAAGGGGTTTCACTCCCTTAATATACAAATGGTATGAGGTCACAGAACTAAGAGTAAGCACATTAATACCCACTTCCCAAGCTGTAGTAAGGGGTAATTCCATGATTCCGCACTCCCAGCCGGGAGCCACACCTGCAGGGAGTGTGAGTTAGATTTAGGGCTACAATATTGTAGCCTTGATTCTCTGACGCATGCTCCCTGCAAGCACAGCCCCTCGCTGCACAACATCGCCATTGACACAGGAATCAGTATGATGCATACATCATGGGGAAAATTTTAACCTCTCCAGAATGGGTGGGGACGGGGGTGTGGTGGGGGGGGGGTTAAATTGTCAAAAATGGGAAACTCAACACTCAACCCGCCACTAACGTGCCTACTTCCGGTTTAACCTGGACGGGTTGGGGGTTGGGCGAGTAACCTGCTCTCGAGAGGCGGGTCAGTAATTATAATATGTTAATGAGGCCCCGTGCCTCAGATTTTGTCAGCCATTTGGATTTAACACCTCCAGCACAGGTTTCCTGGGGCTCGTAAACACGACAGCTGAAGGGAGGCGAGAGCTGCTAGATCTGCAGGTAACTGCTTTTCCAGCACTGCTTGTGGGCCAGGAGGAGCAGGAGTGCACCACCCCCCACCACTAACTGGCCACGATCTGCCGACACCCCCCGCGATCTCCCGAACACCCCCGTGATACGATCTCTCTCCCCCGCCATTCCACCTCTCTCCCCCGTCGTCCGATCTCCCTTCCCCGCCGTCCGATCTCCCCTCCCCGCCGTCCGATCTCTCCCCTCCCGCCGTCCGATCTCTCCCCTCCCGCCGTCCGATCTCTCCCCTCCCGCCGTCCGATCTCTCCCCTCCCGCCGTCCGATCTCTCCCCTCCCGCCGTCCGATCTCTCCCCTCCCGCCGTCCGATCTCTCCCCTCCCGCCGTCCGATCACTCCCCTCCCGCCGTCCGATCTCTCCCCTCCCGCCGTCCGATCTCTCCCCTCCCGCCGTCCGATCTCTCCCCTCCCGCCGTCCGATCTCTCCCCTCCCGCCGTCCGATCTCTCCCCTCCCGCCGTCCGATCTCTCCCCTCCCGCCGTCCGATCTCTCCCCTCCCGCCGTCCGATCTCTCCCCTCCCGCCGTCCGATCTCTCCCCTCCCGCCGTCCGATCACTCCCCTCCCGCCGTCCGATCTCTCCCCTCCCGCCGTCCGATCTCTCCCCTCCCGCCGTCCGATCTCTCCCCTCCCGCCGTCCGATCACTCCCCTCCCGCCGTCCGATCTCTCCCCTCCCGCCGTCCGATCTCTCCCCTCCCGCCGTCCGATCTCTCCCCTCCCGCCGTCCGATCTCTCCCCTCCCGCCGTCCGATCACTCCCCTCCCGCCGTCCGATCTCTCCCCTCCCGCCGTCCGATCTCTCCCCTCCCGCCGTCCGATCTCTCCCCTCCCGCCGTCCGATCTCTCCCCTCCCGCCGTCCGATCTCTCCCCTCCCGCCGTCCGATCTCTCCCCTCCCGCCGTCCGATCTCTCCCCTCCCGCCGTCCGATCTCTCCTTCCCCGCCGTCCGATCTCTCCCCTCCCCGCCGTCCGATCTCCCTTCCCCGCCATTCGATCTCTCCCCCAGCCATCTGATCTCACTGCTCCCCTCCCTCCCCCCTCCGCCCCTCCCCCCTCCGCCCCCCCCCCCCCCACCGCCCCCCCCCCCCCCCCCCCCCGCCGATCCCCCCCCCCCGGTGATCTCTCTCTCCCTCCCTCCCTCCTCTCTGGTCCCTGGCTGCTGCCTTCTGCAGCAATATTTCTCACCTGGCAACAGCTAGCCTTTCAATCTGGCTGGCTGCCAGGTGGGAAACGGAGTAACAAAAATTCGAATGAGGTCCTGCAGTCAAATTTGGCAGGACCTCTGCCTTCCCGTATTTCCGGGCCGCTGACAGGCGCCCCCACTCCCTCCCCACCTCCCCGTACATATCAGGGCGCACATGAGAATGAAGGCAGCAATTGACGAATGATTTTTGCTCCAGAACTGATATACTGGGACACTTGACTGCAATAATGGCCACCCTTATCCAGGGTCACCCTACATTCAACACTAACTCCTTAATATCAGCACTGAGGACACCATCCAACGTGTTGAGTGGCACTATCACCGTGCTAAATGGGATAGATTCAGAACAGATCTAGCAGCTCAAAACTGGGCATCCATGAGGTGCTGTGGGCCATCAGCAGCAGCAGAAATGTATTCCAGCACAATCTGTAACCTCATGGCTTGGCATATTCCTCACTCTACCATTACCAACAAGCCAGGGGATCAACCCTGGTTCAATGAGGAGTGTAGAAGAGCATGCCAGGAGCAGCACCAGGCGTACCTAAAAAAGAGGTGAAGCTACAACACAGGACTACATGCATGCTAAACAGCGGAAGCAACATGCTATAGACAGAGCTAAGTGATTCCACAACCAAGGGATCAGATCAAAGCTCTGCAGTCCTGCCACATCCAGTCGTGAATGGTGGTGGACAAGTAAACAACTAACGGGAGGAGGAGGCTCTGAAAACATCCCCATCCTCAATGATGGCGGAGTCCAGCACGTGAGTGCAAAAGATAAGGCTGAAGCGTTTGCAACCATCTTCAGCCAGAAATGCCGGGTGGATGATCCATCTCGGCCTCCTCCCCATATCCCCACCATCACAGAAGCCAGTCTTCAGCCAATTCGATTCACTCCACCTGATACCAAGAAACGGCTGAGTGCACTGGATACAGCAAAGGCTATGGGCCCCGACAACATCCCAGCTGTAGTGCTGAAGACTTGTGCTCCAGAACTAGCCGTGCCTCTAGCCAAACTGTTCCGGTACAGCTACGACAATGGCATCTACCCGACAATGTGGAAAATTGCCCAGGACAAATCCAATCCGGCCAATTACCGCCCCATCAGTCTACTCTCAATCATCAGCAAAGTGATGGAAGGTGTCATCAACAGTGCTATCAAGCGGCACTTACTCACCAATAACCTGCTCACCGATGCTCAGTTTGGGTTCCGCCAGGACCACTCGGCTCCAGACCTCATTACAGCCTTGGTCCAAACATGGACAAAAGAGCTGAATTCCAGAGGTGAGGTGAGAGTGACTGCCCTTGACATCAAGGCAGCATTTGACTGAGTGTGGCACCAAGGAGCCCTAGTAAAATTGAAGTCAATGGAAATTAGGGGGTAAACTCTCCAGTGGCTGGAGTCATACCTCGCACAAAGGAAGATGGTAGTGGTTGTTGGAGGCCAATCATCTCAGCTCCAGGACATTGCTGCAGGAGTTCCTCAGGGCAGTGTCCTAGGCCCAACCATCTTCAGCTGCTTCATCAATGACCTTCCCTCCATCATAAGTGCAGAAATGGGGATGTTTGCTAATGATTGCACAGTGTTCAGTTCCATTCACAACCCCTCAGATAATGAAGCAGTCCGAGCCCGCATGCAGCAAGTCCTGGACAACATCCAGGCTTGGGCTCATAAGTGGCAAGTAACATTCACCTCAGACAAGTGCCAGGCAATGACCATCTCCAACAAGAGAGAGTCTAACCACCTCCCCTTGACATTCAACAGCATTACCATTGCCGAATCCACCACCATCAACATCCTGGGGGTCACCATTGACCAGAAACTTAACTGGACCAGCCATATAAATACTGTGGCTACAAGAGCAGGCCAGAGGCTGGGTATTCTGCGGCGAGTGACTCACCTGCTGATTCCCTAAATCCTTTCCACCATCTACAAGGCACAAGTCAGGAGTGCGATGGAATACTCTCCACTTGCTTGGATGAGTGCAGCTCCAACAACACTCAAGAAGCTCGACACCATCCAGGACAAAGCAGCCCGCTTGATTGGCACCCCATCCACCACCGTAAACATTCACTCTCTTCACCACCGGCGCACAGTGGCTGCAGTGTGTACCATCCACAGGATGCACTGCAGCAAATCGCCAAGGCTTCTTTGACAGCACCTCCGAAACCCACGACCTCTACCACCTAGAAGGACAAGGGTAGCAAGCACATGGGAACAACACCACCTGCACGTTCCCCTCCAAGTCACACAACATCCTGACTTGGAAATATATCGCCATTCCTTCATTGTCGCTGGGTCAAAATCCTAGAACTCCCTTCCTAACAGCACTGTGGGAGAACCATCACCACACGGACTGCAGCGGTTCAAGAAGGCGGCTCACCACCACCTTCTCAAGGGCAATTAAGGATGGGCAATAAATGCTGTCATTGCCAGCGAAGCCCACACCCCATGAACAAATTTTTTTTTAAAGTGATGCTATCCCTCGGTGATAACAGAACAGGATAGGCAACACGATGATTTGGTTAATGGTGCTTATTTAATAATAATGTAGATTATCTATGTGTCATGAGTGTCACTCACTTTTAACAGATTGTATGTGTGAAAAATTGTATTTGTAAAAAGATTTACTTGTATTCAAATGGAAATCAGTGCCACCAATTCATTGGATGAGATGAATTTACATTGCGTGTGTATATGTAGATATATACACACACACATTGTTCATTTGTGCCCCAGAGCTGCTTCCCAAATCTACAGGCCCTAATCTATCTCTATGTGCTGTGATCCCTTGAGTCGCATTAAAGCCTAGTAATACTTTCACCTTTGACTCAGAAAGTTGTGAGTTCAAACCCCACTCCAGAACTTGAGCAAATAATCGACAGCTAATATTCTAGTACATTACCAAGGGAGTGCTGTTCAGATGGAGGTGCCTTCCTTCAAATTAGACTTTATAGTGGTGTCCAGTGGTTTGCATGAATGTTGAAGAGCCTGTGCTCCTATTTCAAAGAAGAGCAAGGAGATTCCCTGGTAATGTGAAGGGATGCAGATCGAGGGTCATGGGTCCCTTCCTCCTTCTCCCTCATTTGTGTCTGAGAACTGAGTGTTCCCCAGGTGTATTGGACAGAAAAATCCACCCTCCTCTCTCCTCATTCAATCCTCCCAATTCACGCTCGCACTCTCCTTCCCCACTTAGTACAAACTGGCACTCTTCTTCCTCTCAATTGCCCCAGTTCATGATCACACTCCTCAATTCAACCTGGCATTCCTCTCTCTCTCCAACTCAGTTCAAACTGGTTCTCTTCTTCCATTTCTATCTAAGTCACTATTCTTTCCCCTTTCCTTCCTACTCAAGCAGGCATCCTTCTTCCTGCCCCTGACAATCCCCCACCCCCCACTAATTAAACTGGCATTTTATTCACTCTTCAATACCCCCAGTTTAACCAGGAACACTTCTCCCCCCTCCAGCCCTCTCAGTTACTGTTGGCACTCTCCTTCCCCCTCCAGCCCTCTCAGTTACTGTTGGCACTCTCCTTCCCCCTCCAGCCCTCTCAGTTACTGTTAGCACTCTCCTTCCCCCTCCAGCCCACTCAGTTACTGTTAGCACTCTCCTTCCCCCTCCAGCCCACTCAGTTACTGTTGGCACTCTCCTTCCCCCTCCAGCCCACTCAGTTACTGTTGGCACTCTCCTTCCCCGTCCAGCCCTCTCAGTTACTGTTGGCACTCTCCTTCCCCCTCCAGCCCACTCAGTTACTGTTGGCACTCTCCTTCCCCCTCCAGCCCTCTCAGTTACTGTTGGCACTCTCCTTCCCCCTCCAGCCCTCTCAGTTACTGTTGGCACTCTCCTTCCCCCTCCAGCCCTCTCAGTTACTGTTGGCACTCTCCTTCCCCCTCCAGCCCTCTCAGTTACTGTTGGCACTGTCCTTCCCCCTCCAGCCCTCTCAGTTACTGTTGGCACTGTCCTTCCCCCTCCAGCCCTCTCAGTTATTGTTGGCACTCTCCTTCCCCCTCCAGCCCTCTCAGTTACTGTTGGCACTCTCCTTCCCCCTCCAGCCCTCTCAGTTACTGTTAGCACTCTCCTTCCCCCTCCAGCCCTCTCAGTTACTGTTGGCACTGTCCTTCCTTTCCCAGCCAAACCACCATTCACTTCTTCTTTCGCAAAGCATCACTCCTGGCATCTCCCCGCTTCCTCATCAACCACTTGCGTGAAAGTAATAGGTGCCCATTCCACTATAAGTGGGTGGCCACTGGAGGGGTGGGGGGGGGGGGATAAGTGGAAAAAGTAGCGTGATCAGAAATTCTTTGAACAGCCAGCCCCGCCAACAAAGAAATTCTTCTTATCAGCCCAATCGGTCCCCTTTATAAAGGGGCCAATATTACAAATGGAGCTAGGATTTTGATTGGGGCCAAGTGGCCCAGGTTCTGCTGTAAGCCACATTCAGGTATACAGGTTACTGAGGGTCAGCAAGGCCAGAGCTGAGGAAATTCCTAGCATGTGAATTCCCACCCATTGACCCCACTATTCTGATGTCAGGAGACATGTTTGGGGCTGATGAAGGTTCCACCCCCTTCAGCCCCACCCCAGGCCCCATTGGAAATTTGGAACGTTATCTTGGACCCGAGTTATCTGAGTCTGGCCCAATTTCCCTGAGAACACACTGTATTTGTGCGGACTTACGCTGGGAATACACCTCTGACACCATAGGAATTTGGGGCCTGACTGTCGAGGCTCACACATGAAGAGCACCCGTCATTAGTGAACACTTTCAGGAGGCCGAAATAAATGTAACACATTAGCAAGTGAATTGTCCAGATTTTATAGCCAACCATTTATTTATCCATATCTATTCTACAGCCTTTATTTACTTATAGTTCCTACACATCTGTTCTTGTTGCCTTTCATCATTTTCTTTTTATTTCTTCATTACTTCTGTTTCTACTTTTCTGTGTTTCCTTTCATTTATAAACAATTTTACAACACCAAGTTATAGTCCAGCAATTTGATTTGAAATTCACAAGCTTTCGGAGGCGTTTATGCTTCACACAAGCAAATGTTATACCATAATCTCTTAAACATCATTAATATGTCTGAAATACATATTAACTTACTAAATACAACTAACAGGAAAGACTGAACAGGCTGGGGCTCTTTTCATTAGAAAAGAGAAGGCTGAGAGGTAAATTATTAGAGATCTTTCAAATTATGAAGGGATTCGATAGGGTAGACGTAGGAAAGATGTTTCTACTTGTGAGGGAGTCCAAAACTAGGGGCCATAAATATAAGACAGTTACTAATAAATCCAATAAGGAATTCAGGAGAAAATTCTTTGCTCAGAGAGTGGTTAGAATGTGGAATTTCCTACCACAAGGAGTAGTTGGGGTGAATTGCATAGATGCATTTAAGGGGAAGCTAGATAAACACATGAGGGAGAAAGGAATAGAAGGAAATGTTTGTACAATTAGATGAAGTAAAGTGGGAGGAGGCACGTGTGGAGCATGAACACCTGTTGGTCCATATGGCTTGTTTCTGTGCTGTAAAATTCTATGTAAATCTATGTCTGACAAATTACACCAATTGTTCTCAATATATCTAAAACCTATATACATTGATATTACTGAGGGCATTTTCTTCGAACCACCGACTGGGATAATGCCACTGAAACAGTTAAGTTGAAGCAGTGAACGAGTCTAAGATCTGGATATAGTAAGACACATTCAGTGTTTTTGGGTGAATGAAAAGAAAGCAGGAACTGTCACTTCAAATCTTTTCAAAAGGAGAAACTGAATTGAATGGACAGCATCAAGGCTGATTTCAGTACCTTTCTTTTAATTAAAAAGGAAGATTTGGAAAGGTTGATTGGCAGAGACTTTCATTCAACTTTAGGTGGAGAAAAGAAAAAAGGATAAATCTGTACCTCAAATAATACTGAGAGCTTTGTTATGAATACTAAGTGGTAGGCAGAGCACTGCAAGTCAAAAACACACTGCAGAGCGAACCCAGATTCATGTCAGAAGCCAAACATGGATATATGGTCAGTGTGTCGATCAGTTTAAACACGTGACCCGGTGTATCGCTCAGTATGAACACGTGGCCCGGTGTATCGATCAGTATGAACACGTGGCCCGGTGTATCGATCAGTATGAACACATGACCCGGTGTATCGATCAGTATGAACACGTGGCCCGGTGTATCGATCAGTATGAACACGTGACCCGGTGTATCGATCAGTATGAACACATGGCCCGGTGTATCGATCAGTATGAACACATGACCCGGTGTATCGATCAGTATGAACACATGACCCGGTGTATCGATCAGTATGAACACATGGCCCGGTGTATCGATCAGTATGAACACATGGCCCGGTGTATCGATCAGTATGAACACATGACCCGGTGTATCGATCAGTATGAACACATGGCCCGGTGTATCGATCAGTATGAACACATGGCCCGGTGTATCGATCAGTATGAACACATGACCCGGTGTATCGATCAGTATGAACACATGACCCGGTGTATCGATCAGTATGAACACATGACCCGGTGTATCGATCAGTATGAACACGTGGCCCGGTGTATCGATCAGTATGAACACATGGCCCGGTGTATCGATCAGTATGAACACATGACCCGGTGTATCGATCAGTATGAACACGTGGCCCGGTGTATCGATCAGTATGAACACATGGCCCGGTGTATCGATCAGTATGAACACGTGGCCCGGTGTATCGATCAGTATGAACACGTGGCCCGGTGTATCGATCAGTATGAACACATGACCCGGTGTATCGATCAGTTTAAACACGTGGCCCGGTGTATCGATCAGAATGAACACATGACCCGGTGTATCGATCAGTATGAACACATGACCCGGTGTATCGATCAGAATGAACACGTGACCCGGTGTATCGATCAGTATGAACACGTGGCCCGGTGTATCGATCAGTATGAACACATGACCCGGTGTATCGATCAGTATGAACATGTGGCCCGGTGTATCGATCAGTATGAACACATGGCCCGGTGTATCGATCAGTATGAACACATGACCCGGTGTATCGATCAGTATGAACACGTGGCCCGGTGTATCGATCAGTATGAACACATGGCCCGGTGTATTGATCAGTATGAACACGTGGCCCGGTGTATTGATCAGTTTAAACACGTGGCCCGGTGTATTGATCAGTATGAACACATGGCCCGGTGTATTGATCAGTTTAAACACGTGGCCCGGTGTATCGATCAGTATGAACACATGACCCGGTGTATCGATCAGTATGAACACGTGGCCCGGTGTATCGATCAGTATGAACACATGACCCGGTGTATCGATCAGTATGAACACATGGCCCGGTGTATCGATCAGTATGAACACATGACCCGGTGTATCGATCAGTATGAACACATGACCCGGTGTATCGATCAGTATGAACACGTGGCCCGGTGTATCGATCAGTATGAACACATGACCCGGTGTATCGATCAGTATGAACACATGACCCGGTGTATCGATCAGTATGAACACATGACCCGGTGTATCGATCAGTATGAACACATGACCCGGTGTATCGATCAGTATGAACACATGGCCCGGTGTATCGATCAGTATGAACACATGACCCGGTGTATCGATCAGTATGAACACGTGGCCCGGTGTATCGATCAGTATGAACACATGGCCCGGTGCATCGATCAGTATGAACACATGACCCGGTGTATCGATCAGTATGAACACATGACCCGGTGTATCGATCAGTATGAACACATGGCCCGGTGTATCGATCAGTATGAACACATGACCCGGTGTATCGATCAGTATGAACACGTGACCCGGTGTATCGATCAGTATGAACACATGACCCGGTGTATCGATCAGTATGAACACATGGCCCGGTGTATCGATCAGTGTGAACACATGACCCGGTGTATCGATCAGTATGAACACGTGGCCCGGTGTATCGATCAGTATGAACACGTGACCCGGTGTATCGATCAGTATGAACACGTGACCCGGTGTATCGATCAGTATGAACACATGACCCGGTGTATCGATCAGTATGAACACATGGCCCGGTGTATCGATCAGTATGAACACGTGACCCGGTGTATCGATCAGTATGAACACGTGACCCGGTGTATCGATCAGTATGAACACGTGGCCCGGTGTATCGATCAGTATGAACACGTGGCCCGGTGTATCGATCAGTATGAACACGTGGCCCGGTGTATCGATCAGTATGAACACGTGGCCCGGTGTATCGATCAGTATGAACACGTGGCCCGGTGTATCGATCAGTATGAACACGTGGCCCGGTGTATCGATCAGTTTGAACACATGGCCCGGTGTATCGATCAGTATGAACACATGGCCCGGTGTATCGATCAGTATGAACACATGGCCCGGTGTATCGATCAGTATGAACACGTGGCCCGGTGTATCGATCAGTTTGAACACATGGCCCGGTGTATCGATCAGTATGAACACGTGGCCCGGTGTATCGATCAGTTTGAACACGTGGCCCGGTGTATTGATCAGTTTGAACACATGGCCCGGTGTATCGATCAGTATGAACACATGACCCGGTGTATCGATCAGTATGAACACATGGCCCGGTGTATCGATCAGTATGAACACATGGCCCAGTGTATCGATCAGTATGAACACATGGCCCGGTGTATCGATCAGTATGAACACGTGGCCCGGTGTATCGATCAGTATGAACACATGGCCCAGTGTATCGATCAGTATGAACACATGGCCCGGTGTATCGATCAGTATGAACACGTGGCCCGGTGTATCGATCAGTATGAACACGTGGCCCGGTGTATCGATCAGTATGAACACATGGCCCGGTGTATCGATCAGTATGAACACATGGCCCGGTGTATCGATCAGTATGAACACATGACCCGGTGTATCGATCAGTATGAACACATGACCCGGTGTATCGATCAGTATGAACACGTGACCCGGTGTATCGATCAGTATGAACACGTGGCCCGGTGTATCGATCAGTATGAACACATGGCCCGGTGTATCGATCAGTATGAACATATGGCCCGGTGTATCGATCAGTATGAACACATGACCCGGTGTATCGATCAGTATGAACACATGGCCCGGTGTATCGATCAGTATGAACACGTGACCCGGTGTATCGATCAGTATGAACACATGGCCCGGTGTATCGATGAGTATGAACACATGGCCCGGTGTATCGATCAGTATGAACACATGGCCCGGTGTATCGATCAGTATGAACACGTGGCCCGGTGTATTGATCAGTATGAACACATGGCCCGGTGTATCGATCAGTATGAACACGTGACCCGGTGTATCGATCAGTATGAACACATGGCCCGATGTATCGATCAGTATGAACACATGGCCCGGTGTATCGATCAGTATGAACACGTGACCCGGTGTATCGATCAGTATGAACACGTGTCCCGGTGTATCGATCAGTATGAACACGTGGCCCGGTGTATCGATCAGTATGAACACGTGACCCGGTGTATCGATCAGTATGAACACGTGGCCCGGTGTATTGATCAGTATGAACACATGGCCCGGTGTATCGATCAGTATGAACACGTGACCCGGTGTATCGATCAGTATGAACACATGGCCCGGTGTATCGATCAGTATGAACACGTGGCCCGGTGTATCGATCAGTATGAACACATGGCCCGGTGTATCGATCAGTATGAACATGTGGCCCGGTGTATCGATCAGTATGAACATGTGGCCCGGTGTATCGATCAGTATGAACACATGGCCCGGTGTATCGATCAGTATGAACACATGGCCCGGTGTATCGATCAGTATGAACACATGGCCCGGTGTATCGATCAGTATGAACACATGGCCCGGTGTATCGATCAGTATGAACACATGGCCCGGTGTATCGATCAGTATGAACACATGGCCCGGTGTATCGATCAGTATGAACACATGGCCCGGTGTATCGATCAGTATGAACACATGACCCGGTGTATCGATCAGTATGAACACATGGCCCGGTGTATCGATCAGTATGAACACATGACCCGGTGTATCGATCAGTATGAACACATGACCCGGTGTATCGATCAGTATGAACACATGACCCGGTGTATCGATCAGTATGAACACATGACCCGGTGTATCGATCAGTATGAACACATGGCCCGGTGTATCGATCAGTATGAACACATGACCCGGTGCATCGATCAGTATGAACACGTGGCCCGGTGTATTGATCAGTATGAACACGTGGCCAGGTGTATCGATCAGTATGAACACATGACCCGGTGTATCGATCAGTATGAACACATGACCCGGTGTATCGATCAGTATGAACACATGACCCGGTGTATCGATCAGTATGAACACATGACCCGGTGTATCGATCAGTATGAACACATGACCCGGTGTATCGATCAGTATGAACACATGGCCCGGTGTATCGATCAGTATGAACACATGGCCCGGTGTATCGATCAGTATGAACACATGACCCGGTGTATCGATCAGTATGAACACATGACCCGGTGTATCGACCAGTTTGAACACGTGGCCCGGTGTATCGATCAGTATGAACACATGACCCGGTGTATCGATCAGTATGAACACATGACCCGGTGTATCGATCAGTATGAACACATGGCCCGGTGTATCGATCAGTATGAACACATGACCCGGTGTATCGATCAGTATGAACACATGACCCGGTGTATCGATCAGTATGAACACATGGCCCGGTGTATCGATCAGTATGAACACATGACCCGGTGTATCGATCAGTATGAACACGTGACCCGGTGTATCGATCAGTATGAACACATGACCCGGTGTATCGATCAGTATGAACACATGGCCCGGTGTATCGATCAGTGTGAACACATGACCCGGTGTATCGATCAGTATGAACACGTGGCCCGGTGTATCGATCAGTATGAACACGTGACCCGGTGTATCGATCAGTATGAACACGTGACCCGGTGTATCGATCAGTATGAACACATGACCCGGTGTATCGATCAGTATGAACACATGGCCCGGTGTATCGATCAGTATGAACACGTGACCCGGTGTATCGATCAGTATGAACACGTGACCCGGTGTATCGATCAGTATGAACACGTGGCCCGGTGTATCGATCAGTATGAACACGTGGCCCGGTGTATTGATCAGTATGAACACATGGCCCGGTGTATCGATCAGTATGAACACGAGACCCGGTGTATCGATCAGTATGAACACATGGCCCGGTGTATCGATCAGTATGAACACGTGGCCCGGTGTATCGATCAGTATGAACACATGGCCCGGTGTATCGATCAGTATGAACATGTGGCCCGGTGTATCGATCAGTATGAACATGTGGCCCGGTGTATCGATCAGTATGAACACATGGCCCGGTGTATCGATCAGTATGAACACATGGCCCGGTGTATCGATCAGTATGAACACATGGCCCGGTGTATCGATCAGTATGAACACATGGCCCGGTGTATCGATCAGTATGAACACATGGCCCGGTGTATCGATCAGTATGAACACATGGCCCGGTGTATCGATCAGTATGAACACATGGCCCGGTGTATCGATCAGTATGAACACATGACCCGGTGTATCGATCAGTATGAACACATGACCCGGTGTATCGATCAGTATGAACACATGGCCCGGTGTATCGATCAGTATGAACACATGACCCGGTGTATCGATCAGTATGAACACATGACCCGGTGTATCGATCAGTATGAACACATGACCCGGTGTATCGATCAGTATGAACACATGACCCGGTGTATCGATCAGTATGAACACATGGCCCGGTGTATCGATCAGTATGAACACATGACCCGGTGCATCGATCAGTATGAACACGTGGCCCGGTGTATTGATCAGTATGAACACGTGGCCAGGTGTATCGATCAGTATGAACACATGACCCGGTGTATCGATCAGTATGAACACATGACCCGGTGTATCGATCAGTATGAACACATGACCCGGTGTATCGATCAGTATGAACACATGACCCGGTGTATCGATCAGTATGAACACATGACCCGGTGTATCGATCAGTATGAACACATGGCCCGGTGTATCGATCAGTATGAACACATGGCCCGGTGTATCGATCAGTATGAACACATGACCCGGTGTATCGATCAGTATGAACACATGACCCGGTGTATCGACCAGTTTGAACACGTGGCCCGGTGTATCGATCAGTATGAACACATGACCCGGTGTATCGATCAGTATGAACACATGACCCGGTGTATCGATCAGTATGAACACATGGCCCGGTGTATCGATCAGTATGAACACATGACCCGGTGTATCGATCAGTATGAACACATGACCCGGTGTATCGATCAGTATGAACACATGGCCCGGTGTATCGATCAGTATGAACACATGACCCGGTGTATCGATCAGTATGAACACGTGACCCGGTGTATCGATCAGTATGAACACATGACCCGGTGTATCGATCAGTATGAACACATGGCCCGGTGTATCGATCAGTGTGAACACATGACCCGGTGTATCGATCAGTATGAACACGTGGCCCGGTGTATCGATCAGTATGAACACGTGACCCGGTGTATCGATCAGTATGAACACGTGACCCGGTGTATCGATCAGTATGAACACATGACCCGGTGTATCGATCAGTATGAACACATGGCCCGGTGTATCGATCAGTATGAACACGTGACCCGGTGTATCGATCAGTATGAACACGTGACCCGGTGTATCGATCAGTATGAACACGTGGCCCGGTGTATCGATCAGTATGAACACGTGGCCCGGTGTATCGATCAGTATGAACACGTGGCCCGGTGTATCGATCAGTATGAACACGTGGCCCGGTGTATCGATCAGTATGAACACGTGGCCCGGTGTATCGATCAGTATGAACACGTGGCCCGGTGTATCGATCAGTTTGAACACATGGCCCGGTGTATCGATCAGTATGAACACATGGCCCGGTGTATCGATCAGTATGAACACGTGGCCCGGTGTATCGATCAGTTTGAACACATGGCCCGGTGTATCGATCAGTATGAACACATGGCCCGGTGTATCGATCAGTATGAACACGTGGCCCGGTGTATCGATCAGTTTGAACACATGGCCCGGTGTATCGATCAGTATGAACACGTGGCCCGGTGTATCGATCAGTTTGAACACGTGGCCCGGTGTATTGATCAGTTTGAACACATGGCCCGGTGTATCGATCAGTATGAACACATGACCCGGTGTATCGATCAGTATGAACACATGGCCCGGTGTATCGATCAGTATGAACACATGGCCCAGTGTATCGATCAGTATGAACACATGGCCCGGTGTATCGATCAGTATGAACACGTGGCCCGGTGTATCGATCAGTATGAACACATGGCCCAGTGTATCGATCAGTATGAACACATGGCCCGGTGTATCGATCAGTATGAACACGTGGCCCGGTGTATCGATCAGTATGAACACGTGGCCCGGTGTATCGATCAGTATGAACACATGGCCCGGTGTATCGATCAGTATGAACACATGGCCCGGTGTATCGATCAGTATGAACACATGACCCGGTGTATCGATCAGTATGAACACATGACCCGGTGTATCGATCAGTATGAACACGTGACCCGGTGTATCGATCAGTATGAACACGTGGCCCGGTGTATCGATCAGTATGAACACATGGCCCGGTGTATCGATCAGTATGAACACATGGCCCGGTGTATCGATCAGTATGAACACATGACCCGGTGTATCGATCAGTATGAACACATGGCCCGGTGTATCGATCAGTATGAACACGTGACCCGGTGTATCGATCAGTATGAACACATGGCCCGGTGTATCGATCAGTATGAACACATGGCCCGGTGTATCGATCAGTATGAACACATGGCCCGGTGTATCGATCAGTATGAACACGTGGCCCGGTGTATTGATCAGTATGAACACATGGCCCGGTGTATCGATCAGTATGAACACGTGACCCGGTGTATCGATCAGTATGAACACATGGCCCGGTGTATCGATCAGTATGAACACATGGCCCGGTGTATCGATCAGTATGAACACGTGACCCGGTGTATCGATCAGTATGAACACGTGTCCCGGTGTATCGATCAGTATGAACACGTGGCCCGGTGTATCGATCAGTATGAACACGTGACCCGGTGTATCGATCAGTATGAACACGTGGCCCGGTGTATTGATCAGTATGAACACATGGCCCGGTGTATCGATCAGTATGAACACGTGACCCGGTGTATCGATCAGTATGAACACATGGCCCGGTGTATCGATCAGTATGAACACGTGGCCCGGTGTATCGATCAGTATGAACACATGGCCCGGTGTATCGATCAGTATGAACATGTGGCCCGGTGTATCGATCAGTATGAACATGTGGCCCGGTGTATCGATCAGTATGAACACATGGCCCGGTGTATCGATCAGTATGAACACATGGCCCGGTGTATCGATCAGTATGAAAACATGGCCCGGTGTATCGATCAGTATGAACACATGGCCCGGTGTATCGATCAGTATGAACACATGGCCCGGTGTATCGATCAGTATGAACACATGGCCCGGTGTATCGATCAGTATGAACACATGGCCCGGTGTATCGATCAGTATGAACACATGGCCCGGTGTATCGATCAGTATGAACACATGACCCGGTGTATCGATCAGTATGAACACATGACCCGGTGTATCGATCAGTATGAACACATGACCCGGTGTATCGATCAGTATGAACACATGACCCGGTGTATCGATCAGTATGAACACATGGCCCGGTGTATCGATCAGTATGAACACATGACCCGGTGCATCGATCAGTATGAACACGTGGCCCGGTGTATTGATCAGTATGAACACGTGGCCAGGTGTATCGATCAGTATGAACACATGACCCGGTGTATCGATCAGTATGAACACATGACCCGGTGTATCGATCAGTATGAACACATGACCCGGTGTATCGATCAGTATGAACACATGACCCGGTGTATCGATCAGTATGAACACATGGCCCGGTGTATCGATCAGTATGAACACATGACCCGGTGTATCGATCAGTATGAACACGTGACCCGGTGTATCGATCAGTATGAACACATGACCCGGTGTATCGATCAGTATGAACACATGGCCCGGTGTATCGATCAGTGTGAACACATGACCCGGTGTATCGATCAGTATGAACACGTGGCCCGGTGTATCGATCAGTATGAACACGTGACCCGGTGTATCGATCAGTATGAACACGTGACCCGGTGTATCGATCAGTATGAACACATGACCCGGTGTATCGATCAGTATGAACACATGGCCCGGTGTATCGATCAGTATGAACACGTGACCCGGTGTATCGATCAGTATGAACACATGACCCGGTGTATCGATCAGTATGAACACGTGGCCCGGTGTATCGATCAGTATGAACACGTGGCCCGGTGTATCGATCAGTATGAACACGTGGCCCGGTGTATCGATCAGTATGAACACGTGGCCCGGTGTATCGATCAGTATGAACACGTGGCCCGGTGTATCGATCAGTATGAACACGTGGCCCGGTGTATCGATCAGTTTGAACACATGGCCCGGTGTATCGATCAGTATGAACACATGGCCCGGTGTATCGATCAGTATGAACACGTGGCCCGGTGTATCGATCAGTTTGAACACATGGCCCGGTGTATCGATCAGTATGAACACATGGCCCGGTGTATCGATCAGTATGAACACGTGGCCCGGTGTATCGATCAGTTTGAACACATGGCCCGGTGTATCGATCAGTATGAACACGTGGCCCGGTGTATCGATCAGTTTGAACACGTGGCCCGGTGTATTGATCAGTTTGAACACATGGCCCGGTGTATCGATCAGTATGAACACATGACCCGGTGTATCGATCAGTATGAACACATGGCCCGGTGTATCGATCAGTATGAACACATGGCCCAGTGTATCGATCAGTATGAACACATGGCCCGGTGTATCGATCAGTATGAACACGTGGCCCGGTGTATCGATCAGTATGAACACATGGCCCAGTGTATCGATCAGTATGAACACATGGCCCGGTGTATCGATCAGTATGAACACGTGGCCCGGTGTATCGATCAGTATGAACACGTGGCCCGGTGTATCGATCAGTATGAACACATGGCCCGGTGTATCGATCAGTATGAACACATGGCCCGGTGTATCGATCAGTATGAACACATGACCCGGTGTATCGATCAGTATGAACACATGACCCGGTGTATCGATCAGTATGAACACGTGACCCGGTGTATCGATCAGTATGAACACGTGGCCCGGTGTATCGATCAGTATGAACACATGGCCCGGTGTATCGATCAGTATGAACACATGGCCCGGTGTATCGATCAGTATGAACACATGACCCGGTGTATCGATCAGTATGAACACATGGCCCGGTGTATCGATCAGTATGAACACGTGACCCGGTGTATCGATCAGTATGAACACATGGCCCGGTGTATCGATCAGTATGAACACATGGCCCGGTGTATCGATCAGTATGAACACATGGCCCGGTGTATCGATCAGTATGAACACGTGGCCCGGTGTATTGATCAGTATGAACACATGGCCCGGTGTATCGATCAGTATGAACACGTGACCCGGTGTATCGATCAGTATGAACACATGGCCCGGTGTATCGATCAGTATGAACACATGGCCCGGTGTATCGATCAGTATGAACACGTGACCCGGTGTATCGATCAGTATGAACACGTGTCCCGGTGTATCGATCAGTATGAACACGTGGCCCGGTGTATCGATCAGTATGAACACGTGACCCGGTGTATCGATCAGTATGAACACGTGGCCCGGTGTATTGATCAGTATGAACACATGGCCCGGTGTATCGATCAGTATGAACACGTGACCCGGTGTATCGATCAGTATGAACACATGGCCCGGTGTATCGATCAGTATGAACACGTGGCCCGGTGTATCGATCAGTATGAACACATGGCCCGGTGTATCGATCAGTATGAACATGTGGCCCGGTGTATCGATCAGTATGAACATGTGGCCCGGTGTATCGATCAGTATGAACACATGGCCCGGTGTATCGATCAGTATGAACACATGGCCCGGTGTATCGATCAGTATGAAAACATGGCCCGGTGTATCGATCAGTATGAACACATGGCCCGGTGTATCGATCAGTATGAACACATGGCCCGGTGTATCGATCAGTATGAACACATGGCCCGGTGTATCGATCAGTATGAACACATGGCCCGGTGTATCGATCAGTATGAACACATGGCCCGGTGTATCGATCAGTATGAACACATGACCCGGTGTATCGATCAGTATGAACACATGACCCGGTGTATCGATCAGTATGAACACATGACCCGGTGTATCGATCAGTATGAACACATGACCCGGTGTATCGATCAGTATGAACACATGGCCCGGTGTATCGATCAGTATGAACACATGACCCGGTGCATCGATCAGTATGAACACGTGGCCCGGTGTATTGATCAGTATGAACACGTGGCCAGGTGTATCGATCAGTATGAACACATGACCCGGTGTATCGATCAGTATGAACACATGACCCGGTGTATCGATCAGTATGAACACATGACCCGGTGTATCGATCAGTATGAACACATGACCCGGTGTATCGATCAGTATGAACACATGACCCGGTGTATCGATCAGTATGAACACATGGCCCGGTGTATCGATCAGTATGAACACATGGCCCGGTGTATCGATCAGTATGAACACATGACCCGGTGTATCGATCAGTATGAACACATGACCCGGTGTATCGATCAGTTTGAACACGTGGCCCGGTGTATCGATCAGTATGAACACATGACCCGGTGTATCGATCAGTATGAACACATGACCCGGTGTATCGATCAGTATGAACACATGGCCCGGTGTATCGATCAGTATGAACACATGGCCCGGTGTATCGATCAGTATGAACACGTGGCCCGGTGTATCGATCAGTATGAACACATGGCCCGGTGTATCGATCAGTATGAACACATGGCCCGGTGTATCGATCAGTATGAACATGTGGCCCGGTGTATCGATCAGTATGAACATGTGGCCCGGTGTATCGATCAGTATGAACACATGGCCCGGTGTATCGATCAGTATGAACACATGGCCCGGTGTATCGATCAGTATGAAAACATGGCCCGGTGTATCGATCAGTATGAACACATGGCCCGGTGTATCGATCAGTATGAACACATGGCCCGGTGTATCGATCAGTATGAACACATGGCCCGGTGTATCGATCAGTATGAACACATGGCCCGGTGTATCGATCAGTATGAACACATGGCCCGGTGTATCGATCAGTATGAACACATGACCCGGTGTATCGATCAGTATGAACACATGACCCGGTGTATCGATCAGTATGAACACATGACCCGGTGTATCGATCAGTATGAACACATGACCCGGTGTATCGATCAGTATGAACACATGGCCCGGTGTATCGATCAGTATGAACACATGACCCGGTGCATCGATCAGTATGAACACGTGGCCCGGTGTATTGATCAGTATGAACACGTGGCCAGGTGTATCGATCAGTATGAACACATGACCCGGTGTATCGATCAGTATGAACACATGACCCGGTGTATCGATCAGTATGAACACATGACCCGGTGTATCGATCAGTATGAACACATGACCCGGTGTATCGATCAGTATGAACACATGACCCGGTGTATCGATCAGTATGAACACATGGCCCGGTGTATCGATCAGTATGAACACATGGCCCGGTGTATCGATCAGTATGAACACATGACCCGGTGTATCGATCAGTATGAACACATGACCCGGTGTATCGATCAGTTTGAACACGTGGCCCGGTGTATCGATCAGTATGAACACATGACCCGGTGTATCGATCAGTATGAACACATGACCCGGTGTATCGATCAGTATGAACACATGGCCCGGTGTATCGATCAGTATGAACACATGGCCCGGTGTATCGATCAGTATGAACACGTGGCCCGGTGTATCGATCAGTATGAACACATGGCCCGGTGTATCGATCAGTATGAACACATGGCCCGGTGTATCGATCAGTATGAACACGTGGCCCGGTGTATCGATCAGTATGAACACGTGGCCCGGTGTATCGATCAGTATGAACACATGGCCCGGTGTATCGATCAGTTTGAACACGTGGCCCGGTGTATCGATCAGTATGAACACATGGCCCGGTGTATCGATCAGTATGAACACGTGGCCCGGTGTATCGATCAGTATGAACACATGGCCCGGTGTATCGATCAGTATGAACACGTGGCCCGGTGTATCGATCAGTATGAACACGTGGCCCGGTGTATCGATCAGTATGAACACGTGGCCCGGTGTATCGATCAGTATGAACACGTGGCCCGGTGTATCGATCAGTATGAACACGTGGCCCGGTGTATCGATCAGTATGAACACGTGGCCCGGTGTATCGATCAGTATGAACACGTGGCCCGGTGTATCGATCAGTTTGAACACGTGACCCGGTGTATCGATCAGTTTGAACACATGACCCGGTGTATCGATCAGTTTGAACACATGACCCGGTGTATCGATCAGTATGAACACGTGGCCCGGTGTATCGATCAGTATGAACACATGACCCGGTGTATCGATCAGTATGAACACGTGGCCCGGTGTATCGATCAGTTTGAACACATGACCCGGTGTATCGATCAGTATGAACACATGACCCGGTGTATCGATCAGTATGAACACATGACCCGGTGTATTGATCAGTATGAAAACGTGGCCCGGTGTATCGATCAGTATGAACACATGACCCGGTGTATCGATCAGTATGAACACATGGCCCGGTGTATCGATCAGTATGAACACGTGGCCCGGTGTATTGATCAGTATGAACACATGGCCCGGTGTATCGATCAGTTTGAACACATGGCCCGGTGTATCGATCAGTATGAACACATGGCCCGGTGTATCGATCAGTTTGAACACATGGCCCGGTGTATCGATCAGTATGAACACGTGGCCCGGTGTATCGATCAGTATGAACACATGGCCCGGTGTATCGATCAGTATGAACACATGGCCCGGTGTATCGATCAGTATGAACACGTGGCCCGGTGTATCGATCAGTATGAACACGTGGCCCGGTGTATCGATCAGTATGAACACATGGCCCGGTGTATCGATCAGTATGAACACATGACCCGGTGTATCGATCAGTATGAACACGTGGCCCGGTGTATCGATCAGTATGAACACATGACCCGGTGTATCGATCAGTATGAACACATGGCCCGGTGTATCGATCAGTATGAACACATGACCCGGTGTATCGATCAGTATGAACACATGGCCCGGTGTATCGATCAGTATGAACACATGGCCCGGTGTATCGATCAGTATGAACACATGACCCGGTGTATCGATCAGTATGAACACGTGGCCCGGTGTATCGATCAGTATGAACACGTGGCCCGGTGTATCGATCAGTTTAAACACATGGCCCGGTGTATCGATCAGTTTAAACACGTGACCCGGTGTATCGATCAGTATGAACACATGACCCGGTGTATCGATCAGTATGAACACATGACCCGGTGTATCGATCAGTATGAACACATGACCCGGTGTATCGATCAGTATGAACACGTGGCCCGGTGTATCGATCAGTATGAACACATGGCCCGGTGTATCGATCAGTATGAACACATGGCCCGGTGTATCGATCAGTATGAACACGTGGCCCGGTGTATCGATCAGTTTAAACACGTGGCCCGGTGTATTGATCAGTATGAACACATGGCCCGGTGTATCGATCAGTATGAACACATGGCCCGGTGTATCGATCAGTATGAACACATGACCCGGTGTATCGATCAGTATGAACACGTGGCCCGGTGTATCGATCAGTATGAACACATGGCCCGGTGTATCGATCAGTATGAACACGTGACCCGGTGTATCGATCAGTATGAACACATGGCCCGGTGTATCGATCAGTATGAACACATGGCCCGGTGTATCGATCAGTATGAACACATGACCCGGTGTATCGATCAGTATGAACACGTGGCCCGGTGTATCGATCAGTATGAACACATGGCCCGGTGTATCGATCAGTATGAACACGTGGCCCGGTGTATCGATCAGTATGAACACGTGGCCCGGTGTATCGATCAGTATGAACACATGACCCGGTGTATCGATCAGTTTGAACACATGACCCGGTGTATCGATCAGTATGAACACGTGGCCCGGTGTATCGATCAGTATGAACACATGACCCGGTGTATCGATCAGTTTGAACACATGACCCGGTGTATCGATCAGTTTGAACACGTGACCCGGTGTATCGATCAGTATGAACACATGGCCCGGTGTATCGATCAGTATGAACACGTCGCCCGGTGTATCGATCAGTATGAACACGTGGCCCGGTGTATTGATCAGTATGAACATGTGACCCGGTGTATCGATCAGTTTGAACACATGGCCCGGTGTATCGATCAGTATGAACACATGACCCGGTGTATCGATCAGTATGAACACATGACCCGGTGTATCGATCAGTATGAACACGTGACCCGGTGTATCGATCAGTATGAACACATGACCCGGTGTATCGATCAGTATGAACACATGGCCCGGTGTATTGATCAGTATGAACACATGACCCGGTGTATCGATCAGTATGAACACGTGACCCGGTGTATCGATCAGTATGAACACATGACCCGGTGTATTGATCAGTTTGAACACATGGCCCGGTGTATCGATCAGTATGAACACGTGGCCCGTTGTATCGATCAGTATGAACACATGGCCCGGTGTATCGATCAGTATGAACACATGGCCCGGTGTATCGATCAGTATGAACACATGACCCGGTGTATCGATCAGTATGAACACATGACCCGGTGTATCGATCAGTATGAACACGTGACCCGGTGTATCGATCAGTATGAACACGTGACCCGGTGTATCGATCAGTATGAACACATGGCCCGGTGTATCGATCAGTATGAACACATGGCCCGGTGTATCGATCAGTATGAACACGTGGCCCGGTGTATCGATCAGTATGAACACGTGGCCCGGTGTATCGATCAGTATGAACACATGGCCCGGTGTATCGATCAGTATGAACACATGACCCGGTGTATCGATCAGTATGAACACATGACCCGGTGTATCGATCAGTATGAACACGTGGCCCGGTGTATCGATCAGTATGAACACATGGCCCGGTGTATCGATCAGTATGAACACGTGACCCGGTGTATCGATCAGTATGAACACGTGACCCGGTGTATCGATCAGTATGAACACATGGCCCGGTGTATTGATCAGTATGAACACATGACCCGGTGTATCGATCAGTATGAACACGTGACCCGGTGTATCGATCAGTATGAACACATGGCCCGGTGTATCGATCAGTATGAACACATGGCCCGGTGTATTGATCAGTATGAACACATGACCCGGTGCATCGATCAGTATGAACACATGACCCGGTGTATCGATCAGTATGAACACATGACCCGGTGTATCGATCAGTATGAACACGTGGCCCGGTGTATCGATCAGTATGAACACATGACCCGGTGTATCGCTCAGTATGAACACGTGGCCCGGTGTATCGATCAGTATGAATACGTGGCCCGGTGTATCGATCAGTATGAACACATGACCCGGTGTATCGATCAGTATGAACACGTGGCCCGGTGTATCGATCAGTATGAACACATGACCCGGTGTATCGATCAGTATGAACACGTGGCCCGGTGTATCGATCAGTATGAACACATGACCCGGTGTATCGATCAGTATGAACACGTGGCCCGGTGTATCGATCAGTATGAACACATGACCCGGTGTATCGATCAGTATGAACACGTGGCCCGGTGTATCGATCAGTATGAACACATGACCCGGTGTATCGCTCAGTATGAACACATGGCCCGGTGTATCGATCAGTATGAACACGTGGCCCGGTGTATAGATCAGTATGAACACGTGGCCCGGTGTATCGATCAGTATGAACACGTGGCCCGGTGTATCGATCAGTATGAACACATGACCCGGTGTATCGATCAGTATGAACACGTGGCCCGGTGTATCGATCAGTATGAACACATGACCCGGTGTATCGATCAGTATGAACACGTGACCCGGTGTATCGATCAGTTTGAACACGTGGCCCGGTGTATCGATCAGTATGAACACGTGGCCCGGTGTATCGATCAGTATGAACACGTGGCCCGGTGTATCGATCAGTATGAACACATGACCCGGTGTATCGATCAGTATGAACACGTGGCCCGGTGTATCGATCAGTATGAACACATGACCCGGTGTATCGATCAGTATGAACACGTGGCCCGGTGTATCGATCAGTGTGAACACGTGGCCCGGTGTATCGATCAGTATGAACACATGGCCCGGTGTATCGATCAGTATGAACACATGACCCGGTGTATCGATCAGTATGAACACATGACCCGGTGTATCGATCAGTATGAACACATGACCCGGTGTATCGATCAGTATGAACACGTGGCCCGGTGTATCGATCAGTATGAACACATGGCCCGGTGTATCGATCAGTATGAACACATGACCCGGTGTATCGATCAGTATGAACACATGGCCCGGTGTATCGATCAGTATGAACACATGACCCGGTGTATCGATCAGTATGAACACATGGCCCGGTGTATCGATCAGTATGAACACATGGCCCGGTGTATCGATCAGTATGAACACATGGCCCGGTGTATCGATCAGTATGAACACATGACCCGGTGTATCGATCAGTATGAACACATGGCCCGGTGTATCGATCAGTTTAAACACATGACCCGGTGTATCGATCAGTATGAACACGTGGCCCGGTGTATCGATCAGTATGAACACATGGCCCGGTGTATCGATCAGTATGAACACGTGGCCCGGTGTATCGATCAGTTTGAACACATGACCTGGTGTATCGATCAGTATGAACACGTGGCCCGGTGTATCGATCAGTTTGAACACATGACCCGGTGTATCGATCAGTATGAACACATGACCCGGTGTATCGATCAGTTTAAACACATGGCCCGGTGTATCGATCAGTATGAACACATGGCCCGGTGTATCGATCAGTTTGAACACATGACCCGGTGTATCGATCAGTATGAACACATGGCCCGGTGTATCGATCAGTTTAAACACGTGGCCCGGTGTATCGATCAGTTTGAACACGTGGCCCGGTGTATCGATCAGTTTAAACACATGACCCGGTGTATCGATCAGTTTGAACACGTGACCCGGTGTATCGATCAGTATGAACACGTGGCCCGGTGTATCGATCAGTATGAACACGTGGCCCGGTGTATCGATCAGTATGAACACATGACCCGGTGTATCGATCAGTATGAACACGTGGCCCGGTGTATCGATCAGTATGAACACATGACCCGGTGTATCGATCAGTATGAACACGTGACCCGGTGTATCGATCAGTTTGAACACGTGGCCCGGTGTATCGATCAGTATGAACACGTGGCCCGGTGTATCGATCAGTATGAACACGTGGCCCGGTGTATCGATCAGTATGAACACATGACCCGGTGTATCGATCAGTATGAACACGTGGCCCGGTGTATCGATCAGTATGAACACATGACCCGGTGTATCGATCAGTATGAACACGTGGCCCGGTGTATCGATCAGTGTGAACACGTGGCCCGGTGTATCGATCAGTATGAACACATGGCCCGGTGTATCGATCAGTATGAACACATGACCCGGTGTATCGATCAGTATGAACACATGACCCGGTGTATCGATCAGTATGAACACATGACCCGGTGTATCGATCAGTATGAACACGTGGCCCGGTGTATCGATCAGTATGAACACATGGCCCGGTGTATCGATCAGTATGAACACATGACCCGGTGTATCGATCAGTATGAACACATGGCCCGGTGTATCGATCAGTATGAACACATGACCCGGTGTATCGATCAGTATGAACACATGGCCCGGTGTATCGATCAGTATGAACACATGGCCCGGTGTATCGATCAGTATGAACACATGGCCCGGTGTATCGATCAGTATGAACACATGACCCGGTGTATCGATCAGTATGAACACATGGCCCGGTGTATCGATCAGTTTAAACACATGACCCGGTGTATCGATCAGTATGAACACGTGGCCCGGTGTATCGATCAGTATGAACACATGGCCCGGTGTATCGATCAGTATGAACACGTGGCCCGGTGTATCGATCAGTTTGAACACATGACCTGGTGTATCGATCAGTATGAACACGTGGCCCGGTGTATCGATCAGTTTGAACACATGACCCGGTGTATCGATCAGTATGAACACATGACCCGGTGTATCGATCAGTTTAAACACATGGCCCGGTGTATCGATCAGTATGAACACATGGCCCGGTGTATCGATCAGTTTGAACACATGACCCGGTGTATCGATCAGTATGAACACATGGCCCGGTGTATCGATCAGTATGAACACATGACCCGGTGTATCGATCAGTTTAAACACGTGGCCCGGTGTATTGATCAGTATGAACACATGACCCGGTGTATCGATCAGTTTGAACACGTGGCCCGGTGTATCGATCAGTTTAAACACATGACCCGGTGTATCGATCAGTTTGAACACGTGACCCGGTGTATCGATCAGTATGAACACATGGCCCGGTGTATCGATCAGTTTGAACACATGGCCCGGTGTATCGATCAGTTTGAACACATGGCCCGGTGTATCGATCAGTATGAACACATGGCCCGGTGTATCGATCAGTATGAACACATGACCCGGTGTATCGATCAGTTTGAACACATGACCCGGTGTATCGATCAGTTTGAACACGTGGCCCGGTGTATCGATCAGTATGAACACATGACCCGGTGTATCGATCAGTTTGAACACATGACCCGGTGTATCGATCAGTATGAACACATGGCCCGGTGTATCGATCAGTATGAACACATGGCCCGGTGTATCGATCAGTATGAACACATGGCCCGGTGTATTGATCAGTATGAACACGTGGCCCGGTGTATCGATCAGTATGAACACATGGCCCGGTGTATCGATCAGTATGAACACATGGCCCGGTGTATTGATCAGTATGAACACGTGGCCCGGTGTATCGATCAGTATGAACACATGACCCGGTGTATCGATCAGTTTGAACACATGACCCGGTGTATCGATCAGTTTGAACACATGACCCGGTGTATCGATCAGTTTGAACACATGACCCGGTGTATCGATCAGTATGAACACATGACCCGGTGTATCGATCAGTTTGAACACATGACCCGGTGTATCGATCAGTTTGAACACGTGGCCCGGTGTATCGATCAGTTTGAACACATGACCCGGTGTATCGATCAGTTTGAACACATGACCCGGTGTATCGATCAGTATGAACACGTGGCCCGGTGTATCGATCAGTTTGAACACATGACCCGGTGTATCGATCAGTTTGAACACATGACCCGGTGTATCGATCAGTTTGAACACGTGGCCCGGTGTATCGATCAGTTTGAACACATGACCCGGTGTATCGATCAGTATGAACACGTGGCCCGGTGTATCGATCAGTTTGAACACATGACCCGGTGTATCGATCAGTATGAACACATGGCCCGGTGTATCGATCAGTATGAACACATGGCCCGGTGTATCGATCAGTATGAACACATGGCCCGGTGTATCGATCAGTATGAACACATGACCCGGTGTATCGATCAGTATGAACACATGGCCCGGTGTATCGATCAGTTTAAACACATGACCCGGTGTATCGATCAGTATGAACACGTGGCCCGGTGTATCGATCAGTATGAACACATGGCCCGGTGTATCGATCAGTATGAACACGTGGCCCGGTGTATCGATCAGTTTGAACACATGACCTGGTGTATCGATCAGTATGAACACGTGGCCCGGTGTATCGATCAGTTTGAACACATGACCCGGTGTATCGATCAGTATGAACACATGACCCGGTGTATCGATCAGTTTAAACACATGGCCCGGTGTATCGATCAGTATGAACACATGGCCCGGTGTATCGATCAGTTTGAACACATGACCCGGTGTATCGATCAGTATGAACACATGGCCCGGTGTATCGATCAGTATGAACACATGACCCGGTGTATCGATCAGTTTAAACACGTGGCCCGGTGTATTGATCAGTATGAACACATGACCCGGTGTATCGATCAGTTTGAACACGTGGCCCGGTGTATCGATCAGTTTAAACACATGACCCGGTGTATCGATCAGTTTGAACACGTGACCCGGTGTATCGATCAGTATGAACACATGGCCCGGTGTATCGATCAGTTTGAACACATGGCCCGGTGTATCGATCAGTTTGAACACATGGCCCGGTGTATCGATCAGTATGAACACATGGCCCGGTGTATCGATCAGTATGAACACATGACCCGGTGTATCGATCAGTTTGAACACATGACCCGGTGTATCGATCAGTTTGAACACGTGGCCCGGTGTATCGATCAGTATGAACACATGACCCGGTGTATCGATCAGTTTGAACACATGACCCGGTGTATCGATCAGTATGAACACATGGCCCGGTGTATCGATCAGTATGAACACATGGCCCGGTGTATCGATCAGTATGAACACATGGCCCGGTGTATTGATCAGTATGAACACGTGGCCCGGTGTATCGATCAGTATGAACACATGGCCCGGTGTATCGATCAGTATGAACACATGGCCCGGTGTATTGATCAGTATGAACACGTGGCCCGGTGTATCGATCAGTATGAACACATGACCCGGTGTATCGATCAGTTTGAACACATGACCCGGTGTATCGATCAGTATGAACACATGACCCGGTGTATCGATCAGTTTGAACACATGACCCGGTGTATCGATCAGTTTGAACACGTGGCCCGGTGTATCGATCAGTATGAACACATGACCCGGTGTATCGATCAGTTTGAACACATGACCCGGTGTATCGATCAGTTTGAACACGTGGCCCGGTGTATCGATCAGTTTGAACACATGACCCGGTGTATCGATCAGTTTGAACACATGACCCGGTGTATCGATCAGTATGAACACGTGGCCCGGTGTATCGATCAGTTTGAACACATGACCCGGTGTATCGATCAGTTTGAACACATGACCCGGTGTATCGATCAGTTTGAACACGTGGCCCGGTGTATCGATCAGTTTGAACACATGACCCGGTGTATCGATCAGTATGAACACGTGGCCCGGTGTATCGATCAGTTTGAACACATGACCCGGTGTATCGATCAGTTTGAACACGTGGCCCGGTGTATCGATCAGTTTGCATATCGGAGGGCAGAAATGTCCCATGTTGCTGCTGAAACAAAACTTAACTTTATATATGTGATACCAAACATTTTTGTGGGCTGAGAATAATCCTCGAATTTGTAATGATTTTGTTTGTGCTGGCTTGTTTTTTTGTATTCTTACAGCTGTTAGACACCGAGGCGAATGGCTGAGGCTGGTCCCAGCACTGAAAAGATTGGATGGCCTGGTGAGATTAGACATTCTGGCCACCATATTAACAGATGTGGGGACCACCTGGGCGTCCAGGTTGGGCTCAAGGTATGGACCATTCTAAAGGAATCAAATTTTTCTGCCAAGAAAGGATATGTGAGAACATGAACATTATTTAATAAGAGACTCAATCAACCCAATATAAGTATGATAAACTCAAGAGATTTAGAGTCAGAGTTGGCGAATGAAATGCACGGCTCCCTCTTGATCCAGTGTGCCAAGGAATCCAGAAGCCAGAAGAACCATAGAATCATAGAAAGGTTACTGCACGGAAGGAGGCCATTCGGCCCATCGAGTCCTCGCCGGCTCTATGCAAGAGCAATCCAGCTAGTCCCACTCTCCCGCCCTTTCCCTGTAGCCCTGCAAATTTTTTCCTTTCAAGAACTTATCCAGTTCCCCTTTGAAGGCCATGATTGAATCTGCGTCCACCATCCCCTCGGGCAGTGCATTCCAGATCCTAACCACTCGCTGTGTAAAAAAGCTTTTCCTCATATCACCTTTGGTTCTTTTGCCAATCACCTTAAATCTATGTCCTCTGGTTCTTGACCCTTTCACCAATGGGAACAGTTTCTCTCTATCCACTCTGTCTAGACGCTTCATGATTTTGAATACCTCTATCGAACCAAAGAGGCAATGCTCATATGGATCTGATATTTATTGATAACCCAGAAAAATTGTAAAGGAAATGGATGTCGTAGCACTGCTGGGTCAGCAACGCAGAACAATCAAGTTTAATGTGTTCTGGGAGTCAGAAATACCTAAGACTAGGAGCCAAATACATAATTTTAAAAGGGCTAAATTCAGTGAAATGGGGTAAACAACTAAAACAAATACATTGGGCAAGATTGTTTAATCACACTTCAGTAGAAAGAAGTGGAATATCTTTGAAATTATAAGGCTGAATGTGCAGGATAATTGCATTCTTAAATCCAACAAATTCAGTCTCAGCAAATGTGACCTTAAATGGGATTAACAAACTAAAAAAGTGAGATAAAAATGAAAATAACCTGTATAAATCTTTAAGGGAGATGTGGGGAGGGCTTACAAGGATGAATACAAAAAAAAATCAGAATCACTTTAAAAAGATCAGAGGGGCAAAGAGAGACCTGTAATAAGTCATAGCAGCTGGGGCTAAGCAGAACATTAAAAAGTTCTTTCCAGTACCACAACGGTAAGAGGGCAGTCAGAGAAAAGATGTAGAGAATGTTATGGATGTAAATATGAATATGAATGTGAAACAAATTAGCCTATTAACCCAAAGCATCTTGGTGTTTTTACACTTCACAATATCCACCATGTTGAATCTTATCTCATCACTTTCACGTGATATCATAATGATGAAACAATTATTGTATCACAGGGTAACTTTCCTGGGTTTAGTACCCAAATAACACCTGCTGAATCGATGCTATGCACAGGAAATATGGGTACTAATTCTTTACCCCTGTTTTACACCTGTATAAATTTCTTGTATGGCTTTTCAGGTGGTTGTGCCTGACTGCAACTGAAGAGGGTCCAGCAATGTAACTTGCATTCAAAGAAGTGTCATAGACCCGTGCACTCAGATTTTTTGGTCTGTTGTTGGATTCAGTTCATAGGCAAACTGCTCCCTAATAAACCGAACACCATAAATTCCAGAGCTGCCATTTCAGTGATATCTGTCTTCAAAATATAGGTTGTTCTTATCAAAAAAGGTCTTTATTTTTTGGCCTTTTGAATAAAAAATATTTTTTCTTCAGCCTCAGGAATGGTTACAGAATGCTGTAAGCCATTTTTAGTCACTAATGGATGTTGTGTTCAGTGCAAGATGGTTTATTTGGAGATAGACAAGGAGCAAGAACCACAAACTCCCTTGACTGCTGCTGAAGATATTCGCATGGCTCTGAGAACTCCCATCAACTGCTTCACTAACAGAGAGAAGGAATTCTCCTTCTACCTTTCCATACCCTGGGGGTCAAATTGGCCTTGGGCAGGAGCACACTTTACACCCCGACTGATCTTATTTCCCATTGAAGTCAATGAAAAGAGAATAATGCGGGTGTAAAACAGGCTGGCATCTGGCTATTACTATCATTTTACATTACTGTCCAAAACCAATTTCACCTCCAATAGCTCTATCTCACAATCAATACAACGAGAATCCTCACAGAGCTGCTGTTCCCAAATCCTTGTCTACACACATACTTGTTTACCCTGTTCATCAATAGTGAAAGAGCCAAATAGAACAATGACTTCCAAGAGTGATTTATTACAGTCTGGTGGGTATGCGAGTGGCTGCTCTATCACCATGTTGTTTTCCTCTTACTCATTTTTTTCCTGGGTGGTATTGTGGGTGCACAGATACCTATCTGTGTGCTCCTAAGTGGACTCCCACTGACAGGAGACTGCAAGAGGAAGCTAGGACATGGTGCTGAGCACAAGATCTCAGAATTAATTCTCTCTATGACTTTTAAACAGGCAGTCGATAGGGACTTTGAATGTCTCTACAATAATTTATATGGAAAAATTACATTTCATGTGCCCATTTACTGGTAGTCCAATTATAGACCACATTTTATCTGGTAATATTTTGAAGCAGTTATTATAACCGTCTTCACATGAAGCTTATAATTATGCAAAAATATGTAAATTTCAGTAACTTTAATTAAGTAAGAAGGATGTTAAATTAAGATATACTTTGAAACTTGCCAGTTAAACTATTTAATTCTGAAGACCGTGCATGTGGCATACTTTTCTACCTTATTTTGCATATTCTTCCTTCAAAGATAAAATGTACAATAACAGGCTATGATAACACCAATAGTGTCATTATTACACATACTGTAGTTCACTGTACAAATGCTACTTTCGCTTTAGTTTATCAATTTTCATACTTGGTTGTCTTCCAGCCATATTCTGGTAGCTGCATGGTTTTAGATTCTGGTACCACCCTCTCCCTCTTATTGTTCATATATTCTAATTACTAACATGGCCATGTACTTTTCAACATCAACACCCAATATGCAAATTCTTTTGACACAGTATCAGTAAATTTAAAAGGGTACACTTACACCATTTCTATGACAATACTTTTTTTTAAAAACTCTGCTCCAGTCTGACCACGGTGAAGGGTCCAATCCAAAGTATTAACCTAACGTTCTCATTCAGGGAGTGACCAGTACTTTGTGTTTAATTAATATTTCCAATATGTACCATTTTTCTATCCTTTTACTGTAAACATGACTTCCATAACTTAAATCTCAAGCAACCTCTTAAGTGTCGCATACCCAGTTTCCATCCATGTTGGCATACTGCTCATCTCAATGGTGATACTGTCTTTCAGTGTCCTAAGTTCATCTCACCTCAACTGAAATGCATTCTAATCTATTCTATTTATTATATTCTATGTTATTCATTCCCTCCAGAAATCGCATTTTTAAGAATACTTTTGAATAATTGCCATGCATGTATTCTACTGAAATAGCACAAACCTTTTAGCTGTTGGTGATTAATCCTATCAATGGAGGTATTCAATAATTTCCCTCCCCCTGTACTAATTTTCCTTGCAATTTTCTCCTCTTTACCCCCTCTCTTGAAGATGATGGCTCATTTCCAGCCCATGGAACCTGAGACTGACTGATGGAGAATCTGATTGCAGGCAATAATTGCTATTTGCCTTAACCCCTTCATTTTAGTTGCCTCTAGTCCTTACTCATCTTGGTTCATATTTTGCTACCATTATTGGCCAAATCAAACTAATGAACAACTCATCAGTGAGCAACATTTCCAGAAGGTTATTTCTCCAGATTGAAGAGAACTCGCTACAGATGTTCTTTCTTCTATAACTTCCCCAGTCATTTCCTTTAGGGATTTCACTGCCAAGACAGTTTTACTTGCCCGATATTTTTTAGCCTTGCTGCCAAACACCATTCTATTGTTAATTAAGTTAGCTCTCTAGAGCAACTGGCATATTACTGTACCAAATGTATTTGCATCTGGTCTTTGTTTTATAATAATGACAGTTGTTGCTGCTATGGTTATTTTCTGGCTCAGTCTCAATTTACAAGACTGGTGAGCAGACTTAATTCTCTTTCATTTTTCATTCTCTATGGCATTTTACATATAACACAAGACGATGTTAATCTGCAGAGGCAGATAAGTTGTAAAGCATTCGATGAACTAAAAACAAGTAGCAACACATTTTTAAAAAGTTAAACAGGACTGAAAATCAGAAATGAGGTACAGCCATAGAAAGTACAGTAAAGGTGATAAACTGAACACATTTGACATTGGAAAAGTCCATATTATTTTACATCAATGTATTGTCTGTAGTATTTCACTGTTCACTGACAGAATTAGTTTGTATTGTAATGGTCTTTTGAGATCCTAACATTCTCCATGAGATTATGAAATAATAAGTGGCATTTAAAATGTGCACAATAGCAAAAAAGCTGCCTATAGCACAGCAAGTGTTACATTTACATCATGGAGAAACGGGCCCAGACAAATTTCCACTTCCAAGGGTCTTGTACAGTCACAGTTGAATGGGATTACTTGTTGGTAGGCCAGTGTCATTGCTTGTTAGGGGAAAGAGGGTAAAGGGTTTCATTAAACATTTGGTTAGGGCAGCACTTATTATCTGTGGGAGGTGAGGGGGTCAGTGAGAAATAAAAGGGTCAGTGGGAGATAGGGATGTACAACTTGTGCACAATGCAAAAGAAGCATCCCCATTCTATAGCATTAAATTTTTAAGAGAATGTATTTTCAGTGTTTATTTACTTGTTTCTTTATTCATTACCAGTTCTTATACATATCCATCTATAATATGCTAAAAATCTTATGGCTGTGCGCACTTCTAGTCAACTTTTCTCATTATAAATTCCTATGTTCATCTTGATAATGGAAGCTACCTATGTAAACCTGTCACGCTGTAATTACACCACCTAACAGAGATGGTACAGTATTGTCCCAGTTTTACATCTTCCAGCTCTGGGATCCAAATTCTAATTCATCCCAGACTGATCAAAAACAGCTGTCTACCAATCTCACTGAGGAAGGCCAGAGGGTGACTTTAGTGGGAAATAGAAATATGTCACGCCAGAGAATGTAGTTGGTGTTCTTCTGAGGTTGAGCCTGAGGCACATTGTAAAAGATAAGTAGAGAGAATTTTGCTCTGCGTTAAACCTTGCTGTTCATAAAAAGGGTGCAAGAATAAACCCAGCAACTATAGGCCAGTCAGTTTAACCTCAGTGGTGGGGAAACTTTTAGAAACGATAATCTGGGACAGAATTAACAGTCACTTGGACGAGTATGGATTGATTAGGGAAAGCCAGCACGGATTTGTTAAAGGCAAATCATGTTTAACTAACCTGATAGAGAGGGTAGATGAGGGCAATGCAGTTGATGTTGTGTATATGGACTTTCAAAAGGCGTTTGATAAAGTGCCGCATGGTAGGCTTATCATCAAGATTGCGGCCCATGGAATAAAGGGGGCAATAGCAAATGGATACAGAATTGGCTCAGTGACAGGAAACAATGAGCAGAGGTGAACAGTTGTTTTTCGGACTGGAGGGAGGTGTACAGTGTTGTTCCCCAGGGGTTGGTGCTGAGACCATTGCTTTTCTTGATATATATTAATGACTTGGCATTGGGTGTAAAGGGCACAATTTCAAAATTTGCAGACGGCACAAAACTTGGAAGAGTAATAAACAGTGAGGAGGATAGTGATAGACTTCAAGAGGATATAGACAGGCTGGTGGCATGGGCGGCCACATGGCGGATGAAATCTAATGCAGAAAAATGCAAAGTGATACATTTTGATAGGAAGAACGAGGAGAGGCAATATAAACTAGAGGGCACAATTCTAAAAGGGGTACAGGAGCAGAGAGATCTGGGTTGAAGGTGGCAGGGCAGGTTGAGAAAGCGGTTAAAAACGCATAAGGCTTCCTGGGCTTTATAAGTAGAGGCATAGAGTACAAAAGTATGGAAGTCATGATGAACCTTTATAAAACACTGGTTCAGCCACAACTGGAGTATTGTGTCCAATTCTGGGCACCGCACTTTAGGAAAGATGTGAAGGCCTTAAAGAGGGTGCAGAAGAGATTTACTAGAATGATTCCAGGGATGGGGGACTTTAGTTACATGGATAGACTGGAGAAGCTGGGGTTGTTCTCCTTGGAACAGAGACGGTTGCCAGGAGATTTGTTAGAGGTATTCAAAATCATGAAGGGTCTAGACAGAGTAGATAGAGAGAAACTATTCCCATTGGCAGAAGGGTCAAGAACCAGAGGACATAGATTTAAGGTGATTGGCAAAAGAACTAAAGGTGACATGAGGAAAAACTTTTTTACACAGCGAGTGGTTAGGATCTGGAATGCACTGCCCAAGGGGGTGGTGGAGGCAAATTCAATCATGGCCTTCAAAAGGGAACTGGATAAGTACTTGAAAGGAAAACATTTGCAGGGCTACGGGAATAGGGCAGAGAGTGGGACTAGCTGGATTGCTCTTGCATAGAGCCGGTGTGGACTTGACGGGCCGAATGGCCTCCTTCCGTGCTGTAACCTTTCTATGATTCTATGATTCATCTGGAGTGCTTGTGCCAACACGGGGTGCCCAAAATTGAAAGTATTCCGTTCCCCAGTATTCTTATCCCTCACCTGGATGAGCGCAAAAATTCACAATATAAAAACATAACTTTCTGTACCACTTCACCGAATTAAGATAACTTTCATCATTTTATCTCAAGTTGGCATCATTAATTATCTAGGATTGTATAACCGAAACTTCAAACTGAGAACAATTTGATTTTTACAATTAATTCAGCTATTTTGCAATTTCCGTGGTTCCCCTTGGACGAGATGGTTAGCTCTGAGGTAGACATTAACCTTTGCTTTGAATTCCGCACACAAAAAATACGCAATGCTGTGTAACAAGATTTGTCACTTTCTCTGTTTCTAGTCCTATAATCAAACTATATGCTCAATAACATAAATACCTACTAGTAACATATGGTATACTGTTTTATGAAACAAAAGCATTTATTTAAATAGGGCATGCTTGTTTTAGTACTGGTACAGTACATTGTTGAGATAGGTAGCATAGCAAGGCATGTTTCTCAAAACTGGTTTTGCTTATTAGCAGTTGTTACAGAACCAAACCTAGGATCAAATCAAATTGAATCTAGCTGCTTTGGAGACAACGGCCTAAATTTTAACACGGAGCTGGGAAGAGGGCGGGGTGGGGGGAGGCAGGGGATTTCCTGACGTGATACACAGGAGTCCGGTTTTCCGGATGTCCTCATGATTTTGACATAAGGACGTCTTTTACTTTTTTTTGTCGGTTTCCAGCCCAACTGACCAATCTGTCGGGGTCGGGGGGTCATCGGGTGTTGGGGGGAGAGGATCCGGAGTTACCAGGGGTCCGGAGTCATTGGGGGCGGAAGTCATCGGGGGTCAGGAGTCACAGCAGCGAGTTGGATGTCGTCGGGAGTCGTTGGGGGGGGGGTCGGAGCTTGTGGTGGGATTGCTGCAGGCAGGCTTGTTGGGCCTGGGGGAAGCACTCCTGCTCATCCGTGCCCACAAGCTGTGCAATCAAGGCAGTTTCGGGCTTTCTCGCCTCCTCTCACTCCACGGAAGCCCCAGGAATCAGGGCCCTCAGGAGTTAGAAATAAAAAAGCTGTAAAAATGGAGGCCTGCAGTCTCCTTGAAAGCTTTCATTGACCAACCCGCCTACTAAGAGCGGGTTGGTCGCCCGCCCCTTGTCTGCCTCTGTTAAAACAGGTTGGAGGCGGGTTGGCATCGGATTTTAGATTTTTAAAATTTTTACTGCCCCCCCTGCCCCCACCCCACCCGTTCTTCCGGGTTAAAATTTAGGCCATCAAGTTGGAACAAAGTAGCCCTGAATTTTCTTGGGGTCTATGGTGTCTGTGTACAGTAACTGGTGGGAGCAAAAAAGATCTGACAATGCAATCTTCCAGTGAGGGTAGGGGCGGGCGGAACTTCAAAAAGAGGTATGACCGGGCTGGGGGAGGGGGGGTGGAGATAGTATCATCTGCCTGGAACACCTCAGGAGATTGTGGCCTGAACACTTTAAATTGGCCCTCTAGTAAAGACGGCCAATTTCAATAGCCTCAATAATTTTTATCAGTCCTGCCAGCTTCACCTGCACACAGCAATCCAGCCCCACATTTGCAATCACTGCTACCCCCTCAATAATGTGCACACTGGTGCAGATACCTTCCTGACTTATTCAAAGTTCCTGACCCTCTCCTGAATCCAGAAGGAGTGAGGATCTCTTCACATCGCAATTGCATTACAATTCCCGCTGAACCACAGTGGCAGTGAGGGATCAGGCTATTCATGGCCTATATTTGTATTCCATGCAGTGAGGATATTTTCACATCTCTCCATGTAATATTCAGCAGGATTTTATAAGGCAGCAATGCTACTGAATGTTATGGTGATATCTTCAATCACAAAAGTGTAAGATTGTGGGCATTCAATAACAACAACTTTCATTTATATGGAGTCTTCAGGCATGCCAACCAATAGTGTTCCAAGCTGAGGTTGGATGGAGGTAGGCAATGCTGGGGAGATTGAAATGGGCTCCCTTGGTGATGGAGAGCATGTGGGATTTTGCATGGCCTGGTTCAACCTGAGCAAGTGGCCTTGGACAGGGATGAAGTCAACAGCTCAGGAGCGGAGTTTATGGTGGGAGCAGAAAATGGTGGCTTTGGTCTTTTCGATATTTGACTGGAGGAGGTTGCAACTCATCCATAACTTGACGTCTGTTAAGCAGTTTGACAGCAACAGAGGTGGTTGTGAGGTTGAATAGTAGTAGAGTGGTAGAGCTAGGTGTCATCAGTGTACATGGGAAAGTTATTCAAAAAAGAATAGCAGCCTTGAAATATCCTTTATAAAATAACCAAACATCCACAGGTCAAATCTGAATCTAACGTACTTGTGTTCAATTGAACAATGCATTTGATAATTCTCCCACAGTACTTCATGATTTAAGAATCTGATAGCAGGAATTATGCTGGAGACAGGCACAAGTAGATAGGAAAAACAGGCAAGACCAACCCTTCCTTGCAGAAGCCACCTCTTGGCAACCAACAATGGTAACCATGGAGAAGTATTTAGCCTGCATTAATATCCTCTCCTTGTTGATGAAAAAAAGAAAGCAGAGTAAGATAGTAATGATCAGCCGAAAGAATATGTTGGAGGAAAATACAATTTACATTAAAAAACATATAGTACTTAAAGAAAAATAACCACATTGTCTGGTGTCCTTACCAGAGCCACTGCCTCTCTTAGATGCAGAAACAGGACACTTTTCTGCTTCAGCTCTACTCCTGCACCCCACATTGTCCATTCGATGGGCAGAGGAGAATGCTAGGAGCCGAAGTGAAGTAAGAAATAAAATCTCATATCAAAACAGAAAGTACTGGAAATACTCAGCAAGTCAGGCAGCATCTGTGGCGAAAGAAACAGAGTTAATGTTTCAGGTTGAAGACCTTTTGTCAGAACTGGAAGAAGTGAAATGGTGGCTTTGTAGTACAGAGTACAAGTACAGAGCCAGGGAAAGGGTGGGAGCAAGAGGAGGGGAGGAGAGAACAAAAGGGAAGGTCTGTGATAGGGTAGAGGGCAGAGGTGATTAAATGACAAAAGAATTGATGGTGCAAGACGAGGAGGGTGGTAATGGGACAGGTGAAGAAACAAAAGATGGGTCTAGAGGAGCTGTAAATGGCAACATCAGAACCATTACCACCACCTGCTGACCGAGAAAATGGAAGCAGTGGTTATGATCTGAAGTTATTGAAATCAATATTGAGTCCAGAAGGTTGTAAAGTGCCTAATCGAAAGATGAGGTGCTGTTCCTTGTAAGCAAGTACAGAGCCAGGGAAAGGGTGGGAGCAAGAGGAGGGGAGGAGAGAACAAAAGGGAAGGTCTGTGATAGGGTAGAGGGCAGAGGTGATTAAATGACAAAAGAATTGATGGTGCAAGACGAGGAGGGTGGTAATGGGACAGGTGAAGAAACAAAAGATGGGTCTAGAGGAGCTGTAAATGGCAACATCAGAACCATTACCACCACCTGCTGACCGAGAAAATGGAAGCAGTGGTTATGATCTGAAGTTATTGAAATCAATATTGAGTCCAGAAGGTTGTAAAGTGCCTAATCGAAAGATGAGGTGCTGTTCCTCGAGCTTTCATTGAGCTTCATTGGAACAGTGTAAGAGGCTGAGGACAGAGAGGTCAGAATGGGAGAGAATTAAAAATGGCAAGTGACCGGAAGGTCTGAGTAATGCTTGTGAACTGAGTGGAGGTGTTCAGCAAAGCGATCACCCAATCTGTGTTTGGTCTCCCCAATGTAGAGGAGACCGCATCGTGAGCAACGAATACAATATACTAAATTGAAAGAAGTACAAGTAAATCGCTGTTTCACCTGGAAGGAGTGTTTGGGGCCCTGGACAATGGGAAGGGAGGAGGTGAATGGGCAGGTGTTGCATCTCCTGCACTCGCACGTGAAGGTGCCGTGGGAAGGAGAGCGGGTGTTGGGGGTGATGAAAGAGTGGACCAGGGTGTCGCAGAGGGAATGGTCCCTTTGGAATGCTGGAAGGGGAGGGGAGGGGGAGATGTGTTTGGTGGTGGCATCGAGCTGGAGGTGGCGGAAATGGCGGAGGATGATACGTTGAATGTGGAAGCTGGTGGGGTGGAAGGTGAGGACAAGGGGGGACCATATCATGGTTCTAGGAGGGAGGGGAAGGGGTGAGGGCAGAAGTGCGGGAAATGGGACAGACACAGTTGAGGGCCCTATAAACTACAGTGGAGGGGAATCCTCGATTGAGGAAAAAGGAAGACATATTGGATGCATTGGTGTGGAAGGTGGTATTGTTAGAACAGATGCGATGGAGACGGAGAAACTGGAAGAATGGAATAGAGTCCTTACAGGAAGTGCGGTGGGAGGAAGTGTAATAAAGGTCGCTGTGGGAGTCGGTGGGCTCATAGGGCTATAAATTGGGCCACGTAGCTCCCATTTTCTAGGCACTACATGACCTCCTAAGGACCCAAAATGGTGCACACATTTCTAGCGTGACATGCTCCGGACACCATCTTCGTAAAGGCGTTTGCGCACGCACAGATAATGAACACTGGCAGCATATAAAGTAGGGAGAATATGCAATAGCTCAGAGTGCAACGCTGATTTAAAGGGACAGGTGCAATTTTGGAACTCAACGCTCCAGCCAATGCACTGTCTTAACCTCGCACAGTTGAACAGGTCATAAACAGCATGGAGGACCCCCCCACCAGTGCTATTTAAAGGGATCATAGCCACATAAATACCATGGCTACAAGAGCAGGTCAGAGGCTGGGTATTCTGTGGCAAGTGACTCACCTCCTGACTCCCCAAAGCCTTTCCACCATCTACAAGGCACAAGTCAGGAGTGTGATGGAATACTCTCCACTTGCCTGGATGAGTGCAGCTCCAACAACACTCAAGAAGCTCAACACCATCCAGGACAAAGCAGCCCGCTTGATTGACACCACATCCACCACCCTAAACATTCACTCCCTTCACCACCGGCGCACTGTGGCTGCAGTGTGCACCATCCACAGGATGCACTGCAGCAACTCGCCAAGGCTTCTTCGACAGCACCTCCCAAACCCGCGACCTCTACCACCTTGAAGGACAAGGGCAGCAGGCACATGGGAACAACACCACCTGCACGTTCCCCTCCAAGTCACACACCATCCCGATTTGGAAATATATCGCCGTTCCTTCATCGTCGCTGGGTCAAAATCCTGGAACTCCCTTCCTAACAGCACTGTGGGAGAACCTTCACCACACGGACTGCAGCGGTTCAAGAAGACGGCTCACCACCACCTTCTCAAGGGCAATTAGGGATGGGCAATAAATGCTGGCCTTGCCAGCAACGCCCACATCCTATGAACAAATAAAAAAAAGATTTACAGGTTAGTTGCTGGATTATTGCTTCTGGCTGCAGATGCATTTGTACTTGTTTTTGGAGGTCTCCTATACTTGAATATTGGGACTAGGGGACATAGCCTAAAAATTAGAGTCAGGACTTGCAGGTGTGAAGTTGGGAAACGCTTCTACATGCAAAGGGTGGTAGAAGTTTGGAATGCTCTTCTGGAAACGGCAGTTGATGCTAGCTCAATTGTTAATTTTAAATCAGAGATTGATAGAAAGGTATTAAGGGATATGAAGCTAAGGTATGTACATGGAGTTAGGTCAGAGATCAACCATGAATGGCAGAACAGGCTCATGGAGCTAAATGGCCTACTCCTGTTCCTATCTTCCCATGTTTCTATAATAAAGTTTCAATACTCTACAGGGAGTGGGCTGGCTAACTGACAGGCAACAGCAAGGGCACTGGCCGAATGGCAAGGGTGGGACAGGAATGCTGTCATCCTGAGAGAGGACAGCAGGTTCATGTTCTGTGGAGCCGCTGCCACTTGCTGCCTCCTGTTATGTGCCACCTTCTCCTGCAAGAAAGCGAGACGTATGTCTGTGAGTGTCCTGCGAGATGTTTGGGTGATGTGCTTGTCATGGTTGAATAGCTGCCAGTGTGTGTGACCTGTGAGTTTGGGTGTGCGGCTTGCAACAGTGGTAATGTGTGAGGGTGAGAGGGAGCATCTGATTGGAAGAGTTGAGCACTGATTGAAAGAGTTTGTTGGTATGTGGGTGATGGGGTGTAGTGCATGGAGCAGTGGATGTGGCTAGTGGTGCAGTTGGTAGGAGATGCCACTTGACATTTGACCTCACTCCCCTTGACCACACGTGTCAAAGTATTGAACTTCGTCCTGCACTGCATCCATGTTCGTGGTGCTAAGCGCCTGGCATTGACTTCATCCCCTACTGCCTCCCACTGCCTCTTGAGCATTTATCTGGAGATATATATTTTGCAGATAAGAGGTGCAGGCTGCCTTTAAGAGGTGCAGTTTGTCTTTACGTGATGCTAGCCACTCGCCCGATATCGGGGCCCCCTTACTGGTGAGCATCCACTCAACAACGCAGCTCGGCTTGGCTGCTCGCAGATATCAGGTAAATGACCAGGCAGCACGAATGTTACCTGCTGTCTGCATTGCAACGACTGGGCATGGGTTAATCACGCACTGTGACCCCCGCGCCCAGTTTCGGGGTTTATCCAATTTAACCCCCATTGAATATTTTTCTTTTCAAATAAAATCTCATGTTCCTCTGTTGGCATAGGACCTGCTGAAAAAGTGGTAACCCTTATTTGGAAACCAGTCACCTCATGGTGAGTTAGTTTTTAAATAATATATATTTTTAGATTAAATACAGGGTGTGTGTCTCAGATGCCTATTAAAGATAAATCACCATCTTTAATTAAAGTACTGCTTTAATAAAACTAATTTTGCAATCCATGTAAGTGTTGAGACTACTGTACTGCATACCAACATGTTGAAAATTTGATTTCATTCCTTTTTATTACAGATCTATTTATAATAATAGATTGGAACATACTTATTATCCTACCATTCTTTGTTATAATCCATTTTTTTAATCTAAAATTGCAACTGCAAAACTATATTTTTTCAAGGTTGTGCATTCCAGCTCACCTGGAATTTTGATGTTGTCAAAAGTCCAGCCTCTATCACAAGTGTCCCCCGGTTACAGCACACAATGTTCGATGAACTGAGTAAAATAATATTGCGAGTTGGGCTGACTGCTCTGAATATTTTATTTGTTTTTATTTGAATAGGTTTGTTGTGGGGCTTCTTTCACCAATTGCCCTTACCTGATGCTGCTTTGCATGTTATAAAAGTAATAGATTTGAAGTGAATTACATTCATTTAGCAAACTAAGAATGAATGAAAACATATTCATATTTCATATACTAAGAAGTTCCAGCTTGCATCAGCAGGAACATTTGCCAGTTTCGAACTGCTGTGCATCTGCAAGACAGCCTTCTGCAAGTTTCCCCAAGCATCTGCCTCCTTATCTGACAGGTATGAATTCTCTCCTGAAATCCAGGAATAAACAATATTTTATTCCAATTCCTCAGTGTTACAAGAACAAACTCCTGCCGATGCTGACCTGACCTGTTGTATATTCCAGTGCTTTTCAATTTATTGAATATTGAATGCTGTACATTTTTCAAGAGTCATCAAATGTATCAGGGAGCCATAAATATAAACATCTATGTGGGCAAATTCCTAGATAAACTGGTCTGAGGACAAGTATTGGCACGTTTTTAATAACTCCTCATTCATTTGCCAGGAAGAAATATCAGCAGCATATTGTAGAGGGCTGAAAACATCAGGGAGATTTCATCATGCCAAGTCATATATGCAGAAACTAGATTGATAAAAAGCGTAGCAGTTTGTAGAATGCTGCCACTATCACTTATATCTCCTTGAGCTGAATGGAGACCTATCGTAAAAAAAGAATGAAAGCCACCAAGAGAGTGGCAGCTGATGTTTCAATATGAAGATGGTTCTGCCAGTTACAGCAGTACAAAGGATGCATGGATTATGAGATCTGTGATGATGCATATCTTATCAAACACTACAGACACTTAGGTGTTGCTTTTGTAATTGGCCTCACGCATAATAATTTATTTCATCCAACTCGTAGAAACTGAAGGATTCTTGATATTCAACCCACCCAGTTCTTGGCTTGTATGGAACGAAACACTATCAAGTTACAGCTTGATCACTCCTTGAAATGACAGCCATGAATGCAGTCGAACATTTTGGCAGTTTCTAACTGCTGTGCAAGACAGCATTCTGTAAGTTGCCCCAAGCTTCTGCCTCCATATCTGACAAGTATCAATTCATTCCAAAAGTATATGTGTGCCACAACATTCACAACTTACATTTATATAGTGGGTGCTAAATTGAGCCATGTAGCGCCCATTGTTTCAGTGCTAGGTGGCCTCCTGAAGTGCCAAGATGGCGTCTTGGCTGTGCATGCACGTTTCCAGCGTGCCATGCGCCGGACGCTGTCTTGGCTTAGGAGTTAGCGCAGGTACAGATAATGAACGCCGGAAGCATGTAAAGTAAGGAGAAAATGGATACAATCAGTGTGCAACACTGATTTAAAGTGATCAACACAATTTTGGGACTTAACGCTCAACTCAACGCACAATCTTAACCCCGACCATCCGAACCTGTCTTAGAGTGCCTGGAGGACCCCTTCCAGTGCAATTTAAAGGGACCATGCAAGATTTACAGATTAGTTGCTGGATTATTGCTTCTGGCAGCCGAGACATTTGTAACTTTTTTTGGAGGTCTCCTATACTTGAATACTAGGACGCGAGGACATAGCCAAACATTTAGAGCCAGGACATGCAGGAGTGAAGTTAGAAGTTAGGAGAAGTTTGGAAGTTCTTCTGCAAACAGCAGTTGTGCTAGCTCAATTGTGAATTCTAAACCTGAGATTGATAGATTTCTGTGAACCAAGGGTAGTAAGGCGGGCGTATGGAGTTAGGTCACAGGTCCACCATGATCTCATTGAATGGCGGATCAGGCTCGAGGGGCTAAATGCCACTGCCACGTGCTGCCTCCTGATATGTGCCACCTTCTCCTGCAAAAAAGCGGGACGTGTGTCTGGGTGATGTGCCTGTCATGGTTGAATAGCTGCCAGTGTGTGTGGCTTGTGAGTTCTGGGTGTGCGGCTTGCAACAGTGGTAATGTGTGAGGGTGAGAGGAAGCATCTGATTGGAAGAGTTGAGTACTGATTGAAAAAGTTTGTTGTTATGTGGGTGATGGGCGGTGTAGTGCCTGGAGCAGTGGATGCGGCTAGTGGTGCAGTTGGTATCCATGTTCATGATGCTGTGCGCCTGGCATTAACTTCGTCCCCTACTGCCTCCCACTGCCTTTTGGGTATATGTCTGGAGGGCCTCTTGCCTGCGTTCCCCCCCCCCCCACCACTGTGGATATAGGATGTCCCTCCTTCTGTCCACCTCTTGCACCAAGGCCTCTACTGCATCAGCATAGAACCTTGGTGCATGCACTCTCGCAGGACTGGTACAAACTCAGATCGGCAGATTGGTGAGGTCTGGCATGCAGATTGGAGGATGTGGGATTTAGTGGCGCACAACCTTTATTCAATATTTTAACAAAACTCATCAGTGTATAAACATAGGGACGGGACCTGCATCTGTGTTTTATGTGTGCGATGTCTGATCTCCGTTCAGACTCTGTGCAGACAGCAGACTGTTATTTTCAGCAAATAACAGGCACCAGCTACCTTTAAGGGATTTCTAACAGACAGCCTGCCTTTAAAAGATTGGAGCTCCCCCATGCTGGTGGAAAGTGCGAATTGCATGGAATCCTCATTCAACACTGATTTCCAATGCAGATTGCAGGTAAGTCCTCAGGCCTGACCAAAGTCACATCCTGCCTGCGCAGGGGCCATTGGGCGTGGGGTAATAGCGGATCATGCTACCCCCGCCCAAAAATAGGCCGTATCCAATTTTTCCCCGAGTGTCTTTAACAAAGAAATACATCCCAAGGTGCATCACACATGAGTAAAATGGACGCCAAGCCAACGAGGGAGATGGGAGAGGGAGGCATGACCAAAAGCTTGGTCAAAGAGGTGGGTTTTAAGGAATGTTTTAAAGGAGGACAAGGAGGTGGAGAGGTAAAGGGGTTGCGAGGCATGCGGAATTGCAGAGAGTGAGACCCAGACGGTTGAAAGCACGACTGCCAAAGGCGGAGTGAAGGGACTGGAGACGGTATGTTTGCGTACCTGCCAATCTACTGGGAATATACATCTCATATCCTGTTTGTGGTTAAAAATAGGGAATTGAATTAGCCAAAAATAATCAATTTACTTGATGTCCTTTTGCCACTATAAACAATACAAAGTGATGATATTGGTTTTTTTAAATCCAAATCAGTAATGTCCAAATCAGGAGGAGGTCTTGACCATGGGCTGATTCAGAGACATGCAGGGCGCTAAATTGGACCGTGTAGCGCCCATTGTTTTGGCGATACATGGCCTCTCCAACATCCAAGATGGCGTCTTGGCTGCACGCACGTTTCCAGCGTGACGTGCACCGGAAGCATCTTAGAATCATAGAATCATAGAAGTTTACAACATGGAAACAGGACCTTCGGCCCAACATGTCCATGTCGCCCAGTTTATACCACTAAGCTAGTCCCAATTGCCTGCACTTGGCCCATATCCCTCTATACCCATCTTACCCGTGTAACTGTCCAAATGCTTTTTAAAAGACAAAATTGTACCCGCCTCTACTACTGCCTCTGGCAGCTCGTTCCAGACACTCACCACCCTTTGAGTGAAAAAATTGCCCCTCTGGACCCTTTTGTATCTCTCCCCTCTCACCTTAAATCTATGCCCCCTCGTTATAGACTCCCCTACCTTTGGGAAAAGATTTTGACTATCGACCTTATCTATGCCCCTCATTATTTTATAGACTTCAATAAGATCACCCCTTAACCTCCTGCTCTCCAGGGAAAAAAGTCCCAGTCTGTCTAACCTCTCCCTGTAAGTCAAACCATCAAGTCCCGGTAGCATCCTAGTAAATCTTTTCTGCACTCTTTCTAGTTTAATAATATCCTTTCTATAATAGGGTGACCAGAACTGTACACAGTATTCCAAGTGTGGCCTTACTAATGTCTTGTACAACTTCAACAAGACATCCCAACTCCTGTATTCAATGTTCTGACCAATGAAACCAAGCATGCCGAATGCCTTCTTCACCACCCTATCCACCTGTGACTCCACTTTCAAGGAGCTATGAACCTGTACTCCTAGATCTCTTTGTTCTATAACTCTCCCCAACGCCCTACCATTAACGGAGTAGATCCTGGCCCGATTCGATCTACCAAAATGCATCACCTCACATTTATCTAAATTAAACTCCATCTGCCATTCATCAGCCCACTGGCCCAATTTATCAAGATCCCGTTGCAATCCTAGATAACCTTTTTCACCGTCCTTCTTCATTGGTATAGGAGTTAGCGCATGCGCAAATACGAAATGCTGGAAGCATGTAAAGTAGGGAGAAAATGGATACAATCAGTGTGCAACCATTTTGGGACTTAACGCTCAAATCAACGCACAGTCTTAATCTCGACCATCTGAACGTGTTTTAGAGTGCCTGGAGGACCCCAATCATCGCTATTTAAAGGGACCATGCAGGATTTACAGGTTAGTGGCTGGATTATTGCTTTTGGCTGCCAAGACATTTGTAACTGTTTTTGGAGGTCTCCTAAACTCGAATACTAGGACTAGGGGACATAGCCTAACATTTAAAGCCAGGACGTGCAGGAGTGAAGTTAGGAAATGTTTCTACATGCAAAGTTTTGGAGAAGTTTGGAAGCCTCTTCTGCAAACGGCAGTTGATGCTAGCTCTATTGTGAATTCTAAATCTGAGATTGATAGACTTCTGTGAACCAAGGGTATTGAGTGATATGGGGCTAAAGCAGGTATATGGAGTTAGGTCACAGGTCCACCATGATCTCATTGAATGGCCTAACAGGCTCGAGGGGCTAAATGCAAGGGCCACTTGCTGCCTCCTGTTATGCGCCACCTTCTGCAAGAAAGTGGGACGTATGTTTGGGTGATGTGCCAGTCATGGTTGAAAAGCTACCAGTGTGTGTGGCCTGTGAGTTGTGGGTGGGTGGCTTGCAACAGTGGTAATGTGTAAGGGTGAAAGGAAGCATCTGATTGGAAAAGTTGAGTACTGATGGAAAGAGTTTGTTGGTATGTGGGTGATGGGGCGTTTAGTGCGTGGAGCAGTGGATGCGGCTAGTGGTGCAGTTGGTAGGAGATGCCACTTGACAGTTGACCTCACTCACCTTGACCACTCATGTCAAAGCATTGAACTTCTTCCTGCACTGCATCCATGATCATGATGCTATGCACCTGGCATTGACTTCTTCTCCTACTGCCTCTTGGATATATGTCTGGAGGGCTTCTTGCCCCCCCCCCCCCACCCACTGCGGATATAGAATGTCCCTCCTTCTGTCCATCTCTTACACCAAGGCCTCTAGTGTATCAGCAGAGAATCTTGGTGCACGCTCTCTCGCAGGCCTGGTACAAACTCAGATCAGTAGATTTTGAGATCTGGCATGCAGATTGGAGGATATGGGATTTAGTAACGTGCAACCTTTATTCAATATTTTAACATAACTCATCAGTTTGTAAACATAGGGACGGGAGCTGCATCTGTGTTTTGCATGTTTGATGTCTGATCTCCCTTCAGACTCCGTGCAGACAGCAGACTGTTATTTTCAGCAAATAACTGGTACCAGCTACCTTTAATAGATTTCTAACAGACAGCCTGCCTTTAAGAGATTGGGGCTCCCCCTGCTGGTGGAAAGTGTGAATTGTATTGAGTCCTCGTGTCCACGCTGATTCGGAACGCTGCTTGAAGATAAGTCCTCAGACCTGACGAAAGTCTCGTCCTGCCTGCGCAGGGGCCATTGGGCGTGGGGCAATAGTGGATCGCGCTACCCCCGCCCAATAATAGGCCCTATCCAATTTTTCCCCCCCCCCCCTGCAGCGTCCTGCCAGTATAAACTATCAGATAGACTTCACTATCAGGACTTCATTATTCCAAAAAGAAAGCCCATCCATGTGCCTGCCCCCAGCATTTCTTTCTCTATCTATTGTTTACTTGCATTCCCAGTGAGTAAAATTTAAAAGCAAAATACAGGATATTAAAAAATTATGCAGCAACACATGCAGATTTTTTTTTACATAAGTTTTATTTTACTTTTAAATCTGGCTGGTTGGAAACAGAGATAAACAGGTAAGTAGGGGGAAATTAACTGTGGGCGTGGGTGACCCAGAGGTGCAAGAACGTCATTGTGTGCAACTAATAATTTTTAAAGTGAAATCCCTCAACTTGGTCAACAATAAATTGATAAATTCCTTAGATGAATTGTCTAACTAATCCTGGGTTCAAGGTTCTTTAAACCTAATTTATTTAATTATTGAAGCAACACAGGCTATTCCTCTGAATTCAAAGTTGCATAATTCAAATTAATGAGAAACATAGAATGGTTACAGCACAGAAGGAGGCCATTTGGCCCATTGAGCCCGTGCCGGCTCTTTGTAAGAGCAATCCAGTTAGTCCCGTTCCCCCGCTCTTTTCTCTTAGCTCTACAATTTTTTTCCCTTCAAGTATTTATCTAATTCCTGTTTGAAAGCCACAATTGAATCTGCTTCTACCACCCTTTCAGGCAGCGTATTCCAGATCATAACTACTCACTGCGATAAAAGATTTTCCTCATGTCACCTTTGGTTCTTTTGCCAATCACCTTAAATCTGTCTTCTCTGGTTCTCAACCCTTCCGCCAATGGGAACAGTTTCTCTTTATTTACTGTATCTAAACCCTTCATGATTTTGAACACGTCTATCAAATATACTCTTAACCTTCTCTGCTCTAAGAGAACAACCCCAGCTTCTCCAGTCTATCCACATAATTATATTTTGTTTTGCACTAAATTCCTACTTTGCTGTTATTTAACATTACTTAATTCAAATTATTGGATAATTTAATCATTTTATTGCAAAATAAATAATTTTTCTTTATTCCAAAATGATTCAAATCATTGGGAGTAGCTTGTCTTGCATTCATTTTAGAAAGGAATCCTATGATCTCACTAATTAAATGAGTAGAATATAAACTGATCTTGTATTGCTAGCTTAATATATTGTAGGAGAGCAGTCCTGCTGTTCCTGGCCCACAAGGAGTGCTGAAACAGACACTTACCTTGTAGAGCTGCAGCTCCCGCCTCCCTTTCACTGCAGGGTTTCGCGACCCCTGACAAACCCGTGCAACAAGAACACCCAATTGCACTGTGGGAGCCCAATTTAAATGTGTTAATTAAGTGTCTGGCCTCTCCATGGCTGTACACTCAGACATCTGTCATCGTAAAAAAGGGACCGTACGCAGCACGTTGGGGACGTGTTCCCCATATTAAGACATAGGAAATAGGAGCAGGAGTAGGCCATACGGCCCCTCGAGCCTGCTCCGCCATTCAGTAAGATCATTCTACCTCAACTCCACTTTCCTGCCCTATCCCCATATCTCTTGATTTCCTTCGTGTCCAAATATCTATCGCTCTCAGTCTTGAATATACTCAACGACTGAGCATCCAGAGTCTTATGGGGTAGAGAATTCCAAAGATTCACAACCCTCTGAGTGAAGAAATTTTTCCTCATCTCAGTCCTAAATGGCCGATCCCCCATCTTGAGTCTATGACCCTTAGTTCTAAAGTATTTCATTCTCTAACCCCCCGACCCTCTCTCACCCATCGTGGGAGGGTTAATGTTGAGGCATCGACCCTGAGGGGGAGATTTTGGTTGAAGCTGTAGATTTCTTATTTCATTATTGCTTCCATAGAGATCATAGCTGCTCCGAAATCCATAGTCTAGTTCAGAATGAGAAGTTATCTGAAAGCTGACATGGAAGACTGAACACATCACACAGAACAATGAAGATAGAATTTCACAATCAGTAGTGAATAGGAACATCAGGAAATCTGCCTTCTCCAGTTTGTTTAAATGTATCTCGTGCATCAGCCCTAAATAACATCTCTAATAGGATCTGTCTCTTTGCACACGGATAAAAATGAATGTTTGTGACAAAACTCCAATCAGTAGTTTCTCAGACATTTCACAAGATGGACATAGAAACATAGAAATTAGGAGCAAGAGTAGGCCATTCGGCCCTTCGGGCCTGCTCCGCCATTCAAAACGATCATGGCTGATCATCTAACTCAGTACCCTGTTCCCGCTTTTTCCCCATATCCCTCGATCCCTTTAGCATTAAGAAATATATCTATCTCCTTCTTGAATACATCTAATGACTTGGCCTCCACTGCCTTCTGTGGTAGAGAATTCCACAGGTTCACCACCCTCTGAGTGAAGAAATTTCTCCTCATCTCGGTTCTAAATGGCATACTCCGTATCCTGAGCCTGTGACCCCTGGTTCTGGACTCCCCAACCATCGGGAACATCCTCCCTACATCTACACAGAATAACTAAGCACCATAATCTTCTCTAAAAGTTCTTCCAAAAAAAAAGTGGCCTATGAATTTTTTGGCAGTAGCTTCATGTCTGTTCTTGGAGCAAGTATGGAACAAGAACTTAAAAACCCACATCAAATTTGAAGTAATGGTATAAAACAATGACCTGATGTGGCCTGAATTGAGCAATTTCCAATTTATTTGTGAATAGTTCAACAGAGCTTAGTTCAAACCACTTAAGATTTAAATGTGTCAGGATCTCTAAAGTGTCTCCCATGCACAATTTGACAGATCATCAATTATTCTTGCCAATAACTAATATTGTTGAATGGTGGAATTACTTCAATTATGCACAAATTCCAGTGCAAACTGTTTGCAATTAATTTAACCATTGTTAACACTAAGAAATTATAAACCAGCCTTATTTTAACAGAAGCTCTTATTGTTGGTCAGTAAAACCTCTGTAAAGACCAATTTATATGTAAAATGTTCTTTCATTTCTGCCGCATAAAGAATCATTGCTTTAAATGTAATATTTAGAAATACAATCCTTAGGCTATTGGGGTAACCATGGAATTTTGAGGATTTTGTCGTTAACAGGGAAAGTAATTTATAAACACTATAGGGGGAAAATTCAATAAGGGCCGTTTTCGGGTGGGGGTAGCGAGCTGCGCTAGCATCTAGCGTCCGATGACCCCTACGCAGGCGCTGCTGAGAGGCTGCACAAAGAATAAGGAAGTTGGAAATGGGGCGTGCACAGCGCACATCATCAGCAGCCTGCACCTCTTAAAGGTGCAGGTGCACATTTCTAATGGCAGGTACACAGCTTACTAGGAGAAGGGCCACGAGGATAGCAGGACCGGACGAGACAGGCCCCCACACTTCTCCGATGATGCACTGAAGGTCCTAGTGGAAGGTGTGGACGAAAGGAGGGCCAACATGTACCCGCAGGGTGGCAGGAGACACTCCAGACTGCAGCTCCGCAGGCATTGGCAGGCTGTGGCCCAGGAAGGGAATGCTAAGAGCATGGCACCACGCATGGGGGCACTGCCAAAAGAAGTTCAATGATTTGACACGAATGGTCAAGGTGAGTGCATGCAAGTGTCAAGTGGCACATCCAACCAACTGCGCCACTACTCCACGCATCACACTCCCCATCACCCACCCACCAACAAACACTGCCCATCCATACGCAATGCTGCACTCGGCATGCTGCATCTCACCTATACATAGTACCGCACTTGCAGGCCACACAACCACCGCTCACAGGTCACACAAACTAGCAGCTATTCAACCATGACAAGCACATCACCCACACACCTTGCAGGATACTCACTGACATACTGTCCTCTGTCTTGCAGGAGAAGGTGGCGTATAACAGCCGGCGGGAGGAGGGACCTGAGGTTGGACGGGGACACTTACACGTCCTCACCCCCCTAGAGGAGATGGTGCTGCAGATCATTGGGTGGGCTGTCGCTGCAGCCGTGACAACATGCCGCACTGGAGGTCCCGGTCAAGGGGGTCTCTGCATATCTAATGCTCCTTCTCCTTTCCCACATCTCCCTCCTCACATAATCTTTTCTGACTCATGTGCTGCACATGCTGTCAGCACACACCTCTTACTTGCTCCTCTCCCCACTCCACAACTCAACCTGATTCCCTTTGTCATTGCAGATACCCAAGAACATGTGATGGCACCCAAGGAGGAGGAGGAGGAGGATACTGAAGCCACACTGTCACTCGATCTGACACTTGCTTCCACCAGCTCAGAGACTGACACTGCGCTTCGTTTAGAAGTTAGGTTAGAGGAGAGATCTGCACGTGGTGAGACACCAGGCACAAGTGCACAGGAGCCGGGGCGGAGGGAATGATACCACAGGAGCCAGCTCGCCGGTGGGTGAGGTCGCTCACTAGTTCTGCTGCAGAGGATTCAGATGAGGATTTCGATGGGCCAGGTTACAGAAGACGGCTGATGGGCGTACACCACCAAATGCTTGGGGCATTGGAAAGCCTGCCAGAAAGCCTGCGCACAATGAGAAGGGGAATGGAGGAGTCCAGCTCCAACTTGGCTCAGGGCTTTGCGCAGATCTTGGAGCCCATCCTTTCCCCCATGGAACGGGTGGTCACCTCCATCAGAGCACCTGTGGAACCCACCATGATGCAGTGTCTGATGACTGATGTCACAGCTTCCATTGCAGCACAAACATCTGCCATCCAAGGTCTGAATGCTGCATTTGCAGCTCAGACTGCTGCCTTGGAAGCTCAGACTGCTGCTATCGTGGATCTGGGGACCACTGTGGATCGGGGCTTCCAGGGCGTCACAGCATTCCAGCAATCCGTTCTCCAGCCGATCACCAGGATTGCTGAGGCGCCGCCCTGTGAGAGTGGCAGTGGCACCATGGCAGTGGGACCTGCTGTCCTCTCTCAGAATTCCTGCTGCCACCCCTTCCACTCCGCCAGTGCTCATGTTGTTGCCTCTCGGACAGCCAGGCCAGACTGCTGCAGCCCATGCTGAGATGATGCAGTCTGAAGCCGGGCCCTCCAGGCCCAGAGCTGCTCGAGGTCGTCCTCTGAGGCCATCTGCACGCTCCTCCATTGAAGGCCAGCAAACTCCCAACATCCATGCTCCAGCCATTGGGGAAGCATCTTGTAGGAACACTAGGATAGGTAAAGGCACACGAACAACAGGCACTAAGAGAATGCACAAGGGTGAATAGTTCTCTTATGTTTGCATAATTTCATTTATTCATCCGTAAATGAGAGTTTGATTTTGCATTTGGTGGTGGTTTTTAGTTATGCAATGAGCTGAGAGGGACACCAATGTATAATCAGATGGAGGGCAATTTGATTGACTTGTGGGAGCAGAAAGGTGGGGAGTGTAGGACTGTTGGTGAGTTGAGGGATGTAGTTCACATTATTGATAGCGGGCACGGATCAGGTGAGCACGCACAGCCCTTGCAGACAAGGCGTGTGGTTCCTGTTGCACCCTTGCGTCTTCCTCCACTTCCTCTTCCAGCTCCACCCCTCCTCCTCCTTCTCCTCCTCCTCCTCAGCCTCTTCCTCCTCCTCCTCCTCAGCCTCTTCCTTCTCAGCCTCTTCCTCCCTAGCCTCTTCCACCTCGGCCTCTTCTCCAATCATTGGTGGCAAAGGCTGGTCCCTCATGATGGCGAGGTTGTGCAGCATGCAGCAGACCACCACAAATCTGCCCACCCGCTCAGGGGAGTACTGCAGGGCTCCACCAGACCAGTCCAGGCAGCAGAAGCGTTGTTTGTGGAGGTCTATGGTGTGCACCACGATGTTGCATGTGGCAACATGGCTCTCAATGACCGGTGTCATTAGCCAAGGCGGAGGGGATAGCCCTTGTTGCCTAGTAGCCAGTCTTTGACTTGCTGAGGTGGGTGAAAGATAGCTGGCACGTTGGACTTCCACATAACGAAGGCGTCGTGACTGCTCCCAGGGTAGCGGGCATCCACCCCCATGATTTGATGCATGTGGTCGCACACAACTGCACGTTGAGGGATTGGAGGCCCTTTCGGTGATGAAGACGGCTGAGTTGATGTGCGGGGCACTCAGGGCAATATGTGTGCAGTCAATGGCACCCTGCACCATGGGAAAGCCATTAATGCGTCTGTGACCTCCCTTATACAGCAATGCACTGCATACTGTGAGATGTTGCACATGTCGCGAGCAGAGGCCTGAAATGATCCTGAGCCATAGAAATTCAGGACCATGGTGACCTTCACAGCCACAGGCAATGCTGTCCTCGTCCTGCTCTGAGGCTGCAGTTGTGGCTGCAAGAGTTGACAGATCTCGGTCACAGCTTCCTTGGTGAACCTCAGGCGTCGGATGCAATCCTCCTTGGTCATGTTGAGGTAAGAGAATTGATCCCTGAAGTCCCTCATTGGGTAGGGCCTCCTGCTCAGTGCCCTGCGCCTCCTCGTCCTCCATCTCCTCGCAGCTTGACATGCTGGGCGTGGCCTCTCTGCATGCTCCCAGTCGTGCTCAAGGCCCAATGGGAGCCCTAGCAGACCGCCCATGATTGGCAGGAATGTTGTTCCACAGGGTTGTAACTTTCCAACCTGTAAGGCAATACCTGCCAAAGCACTCTCAAAAGCAATGCAGGAACTCTCAATAAGAATAGGGAGCTTCAAAAAACACTTCCTACTCCTCCACCAGCCAGAAGCAATAATCCAGCAACTAACCTGCAACACCAAGTAGGGTCCAGTCTAAGAAAAGATGGTAATAAGACAAATAGTACAAAAAATGTTAAGATGTCTAAAGATGTTAAAAAGACAAATCTAAAGGCACTGTATCTGAATGCACAAAGCATTCGTAATAAGGTGGATGAATTAACAGTGCAAATAGATGCAAACGGATATGATATAATAGCAATTACAGAGACATGGCTGCTGGGTGACCAAGGCTGGGAGCTGAATATCCAAGGGTATTCGATATTTAGGAAGAACAGGCAAAAAGGAAAAGGAGGTGGGGTAGGGTTGTTAGTAAAGGATGAAATCAGAGCAATAGTGAGAAAGGATATTGGCTCAGAAAATCAAGATGTAGAATCAGTCTGGGTGGTGTTAAGAAGCACCAACGGCCAGAAAACACTGGTGGGAGTTGTCTATAGGCCTCCAAACAGTAATGGTGATGTAGGGGATGGGATCAAACAGGAAATCAGAGATGCATGTAACAAGGGTACTACAGTAATCATGGGTGACTTTAATCTACATATTGACTGGCCAAACCAAATTAGCAATAATACTGTGGAGGACGAATTTCTGGAGTGTGTACGAGATGGTTTTTTGGACCAGTACGTTGAGGAGCCAACCAGGGAACAGGCTATCCTAGATTGGGTATTGTGCAATAAGAAGGGGTTAATTAATAATCTTGTTGTGCAGGGTCCTTTAGGCAAGAGTGGCCATAATGTGATAGGATTCTTCAATAAAATGGAAAGTGAAGTAGTCCAATCCGAAACTAGGGTCCTAAATCTAAACAAAGGAAACTACGAAGGTATGAGGAGTGAGTTGGCTATGATAGATTGGGAAGCTTCATTAAAAGGCATGATAGTGGATAAGCAATGGCTAACATTTAAGGAATGAATGCATGAATTGCAACAATTATACATTCCTTTCTGGCACAAAAAGACAAAAGGAAAAATGGCCCAACCATGGCTAACAAAAGAAATTAAGGATATTATTAGATCCAAAGAGGAGTCATATAAAGTTGCCAGAAAAAGTAGCAAGCCTGAGGATTGGGAGCAGTTTAGAATTCAGCAAAAAAGGACCAAGAAATTGATTAAGAGGGGGAAAATAGAGTATGAGAGTAAACTTGCAAGGAACATAAAAGTGGACTGTAAAAGCTTCTACAAGTATGTAAAAAGAAAAAGATTAGTGAAAACAAATGTAGGTCCCTTACTGTCAGAAACGAGAGAATTTATAAAGGGGAACAGGGAAATGGCAGAGCAATTAAACAAATACTTTGGTTCTGTCTTCACGGAAGAGGACACAAATAAATTCACAGAAATGCTAGGGAACCAAGGGACTAGTAAGAAGGAGGAATTAAAGGAAATTAGTATTAGTAAAAAAAATAGTGCTGGAGAAATTAATGGGACTGAAAGCCAATAGATCCCCAGAGCCTGATAATCTGCATCCCAGAATAATAAAAGAGGTAGCCATGGAAATAATGGATGCATTAGTTGTCATCTTCCAAAATTCTATAGATTATGGAACAGTTCCTGCAGATTGGAGGGTGGCAAATGTAACCCCATTAATTAAAAAAGGTGGGAGAGAAAACAGGTAACTACAGACCGGTTAGCCTAACATCAGTAGTAGGGAAAATGCTAGAGTTTATTATAAAGGATGTGATAACAGGACACTTAGAAAATATCAACGGGATTAGACAAAGTCAATATGGATTTATGAAAGGGAAATCATGTTTGACAAACCTACTGGAGTTTTTTGAGGATGTAACTGGTGGAATAGATAAGGGAGAACCAGTGGATGTGGTTTATTTGGATTTTCAGAAGGCCTTTGATAAAGTCCCATATAAGAAGTTAGTGTGCAAAATTAAAGCACATGGGATTGGGGGTAATATACTGGCATAGATTGAAAATTGGTTAACGGAGAGGAAACAGAGAGTAGGAATAAATGGTTCTTTTTCGGGATGGCAGGCAGTGACTAGTGGGGTACCGCAGGGATCAGTGCTTGGGCCCCAGCTATTCACAACATATATCAATGATTTGGATGAGGGAACCAAATGTAATATTTCCAAGTTTGCGGATGACACAAAACTAGGTGGGATTGTGACTTGTGAGGAGGATGCAAAGAGGCTTCAAGGCGATTTAGACAAGTTGAGTGAGTGGGCAAATACATGGCAGATGCAGTATAATGTGGATAAATGTGAAGTTATCCACTTCGGAAAGAAAAACAGAAAGGCGGAGTATTATTTAAGTGGTGATAGATTGGGAAATGTTGATGTACAAAGGGACCAGGGAGTCCTTGTACACCAGTCTCTGAAAGCAAACATGCAGTTGCAGCAAGCAGTTAGGAAGGCAAATGATATGATGGCCTTCATTGCAAGAGCATTTGGGTACAGGAGCAAGGATGTCTTACTGCAGTTATACAGGGCCTTGGTGAGATCACACCTGGAGTATTGTGTGCAGGTTTGGTCTCCCGACCTAAGAAAGGATATACTTGCCATAGAGGGAGTGCAGCGAAGGTTCACCAGACTGATCCCTGGGATGGCAGGACTGTCGTAAGAGGAGAGATTGGGTCGTCTCGGCCTGTATTCACTCGAGTTTAGAGGAATGAGAGGGGATCTCAGTGAAACATATAAAATTCTGACAGGACTAGAGAGACTGGATGCAGGGAGGATGTTTTCCCTCGCTGGAGGGTCCAGAACGAGGGGTCATATTCTCAGGATACAGGGTAGGACATTTAGGACTGAGATGAGGAGAAATTTTTTCATTCAGAGGGTGGTGAACCTGTGGAATTCTCTACCACAGAAGGCTGTGGAGGCCAAGTCACTGAATATATTTAAGAAGGAGTTAGATCGATTTCTCGACACAAAAGTCATCAAGGGGTATGGGGAGAGAGCAGGAATATGGTATTGAGATAGAGGATCAGCCATGATCATGAATGGCGGAGCAGGCTCGAAGGGCCGAATGGCCTACTCCTGTTCCAATTTTCTATGTTTCTATGTTCCTACCTGCATGCCCCCTTTAAATAGCACTGGTGGGGGGTCCTCCAGGCACTGTAAGACACGTTCAGATGTTCGAGGTTAAGACAGTGCGTTGAGTTGAGCGTTAAGGTCCAAAATGGTATCTATCACTTTAAATCAGCAGTGCACACTGTTTGCATGCATTTTCTCCCCACTTTACATTCTTCCAGCGTTCAGTATTTGCGCATGCACCATCTCCTATACCAAGATGGCATCCGGCGCACGTCACGCCAGAAACGTGCGTGCGCATCCAAGGCGCCATCATGGATGTCGGAGAGGCCGTGTAGCGCCGAAACAACGGGCGTTACACGGCCCAATTTAGCGCCCTCAGAGATCTAATTTCTTTGGATATTTAAATTTTTCATTATATGAATATCCATTCTTTTGATGCATATTAAATATAGTTAAATGCAACCACAGAACAGAATGGAATAAATAACAACATATCTGAGGAGTATCCTACACAAATATGGGTGAGTAAACAGACATACGTTCAGAGGCTCAAACCAAACCAAATTAATCCTATCAAACCCAATTGTAGAAATAGGCTTTGATATTGGTCCTGAATCCAATCCCCTGCCACTTCTGCTGAAACAGTTGGTAATCCAAATGTCCTTACTCCTAACCTTGATGCAATACACGAAGAAACCCAGAGAGCTAAAACTAACTCATTTTTACTTACACATGCTGATAGGGGTAGATAAAATAGGGACGGAGGAGGCTCATGTGAAGCATAAACACCGGCATAGACCAGTTGGGCTGAATGGCCTGTTTCTGTGCTGTGGACTCAATGCAACCCAATGGTTTTTACAACCCTTGTAGTTGACCTATTTTTGATAGTGTTCAAATTCTCCAGCCTTTCATTTTATGGTGCGGAGCATGCTTGATTCAAGCCCCCAGCAATCGGTTCATTACGTCCATAAAAATATTTATTGGATGGCTTGGTGACCATGAAGACATTTGGTGAAATGCCCCCAGGAGGGGCTCCATGGCCATATAGATGTTTGCTCCAAATCCTCTTGAATGCTTCCAATTTCCACTGACTCAGAAATAGCTTCAGTTCAGATGCTAGTTGAAACTAGAATTTAAATCTAGAAGCTCAGCATAGGAACTTGTTAGAACGACCAAACTACTTCCAGCATTCACGCTTTTAAATCTACATTTGAAACAGTTATGCTTGGACCAGTTATTTATTTATCTGGAGTTCATGGCTGTAAGATGATTCAAATCAGAAGTGTACTTGTTAACCACATCTTTAGATTTTGCACAAATTATAATTTAATTTGCCTGGGGGAATGGCAAACATAGCTGATCAGTTATTTACATTTTTCAAAATACTACATGTTGATATTAAAAGAAGAACGAACTTGCATTTATATAGCAACTTTCACAATCTCAGGATGCCCCCATAGCCAATTAAGTACTTTTGAGATCGAGTCACTGTTGTCATGTGGGAAGCACAGCAGCCAATTTGCACACAGCAAGATCCCACAAACAGCAATGCAATAATGACCAGATAATTAATATTAAATTGGATAACCCCGAAAACAGGTGTGGGGATCGCGGTACGCGATTAACCTGCGCCCGTGCATTGCACTGCAGGCAGTACGTTAAATTGGTGCTGCGTGCTGTTTTACACGATTGCTGCGTGCAGCCAGCGCTACCTGCGCTGTTCATTGGCTGCACACATCAACAGGAGGCCTGTTATCACGAGTAGCCTGCACCTCTTAAAGGGGAGGTGTATTTGATTTGTATTGAAGGTGCAGACAACTGAAAAACAAGCCTGTCCCATGCTATTGTATCATTAGTGATAAAATTGAACAATTTCAGCTGCTGCTGACTGGCTTATTGACATTTTGTACTGAGTCTACAAAGAAAAAGGGTAAAACCTTGGGAAAGCTGAAAGCCTCATCGAAGCTTCTGCTAAGCTTGGAAAATGGAACAAAGTACAATTGTGCTGAACATGCAGGGGAAAATCTTAACCTCATTCTAAGCTTGTGGTAGGCATTTAGTTAGTGTGGTAAAAGACCTCAGGCTACCAAAATTATAGCAAAACATTGACAATCTTCATAGTAATATACATAGGCATTTGTCTGCTTGATTTTTATTTTAATAAAACTTTGACCAGTATTCATAGACTGTAAGGCTTAATTTAAAATGGATTAAATGTTTGCTTATATCACAACATTGAGTGTAATGCCAGTGCGATGATGCACTTTTCTTTCCTGTCTCAAACATGCTCTTGTCCCTTCACACAACAGTTCAATGACTATACAGACCAAGAAGATGCCAGGTTTAACCTAGTCTATGTTGAGTTAGCAAACCTCAGCTGAGAAAGTAGTGGCACTGCTCCAATTGGCCTTAGTTTTGCTTAGTCCCAATCACGATCATAGTGACCCCTTGGTTGTGTGGACGGTGAGTATAGAGCTAAGTTCAGAGTTGATGGCCTTCACTGTTAAATAACACATGGAATCATTGCCCAATTGACTTATGAGGAGCTGATAGTTAGACTCAGTTTCAGAAGGTCCATGGAATTGCTCCATTAATGATAAGTACTCAAAAAATGAACACTGCCTTAAGATTAAGGGTATTATAATTTAGCAGCTGTTGTAGGATATAGTTGGAACACATTTTCAACAAGATTGGGTACCTGACTGATCTTATGACATCAACACAAAAAAAGATGATATTCCGTAGTCAGGGCTGGTTATGAAATATTTAACTACATTTTTCAGGCACAATTTCAAACAAATTATGTCGTCATAAATTATTTTTTTCAATATGATCTAGTCTATAATTTTACTTCGCTTTTGCAAAATAATTTCAATTTAATTTCACATGTACAATTTTCGATGAACTGAACTGAGTAGAATGATATACAACATGCTTGGTATAAAAATGGGCTTGCGGTTTCTAATCAAAAAATTTCTCGGATCTGCGGAGAACGTAAAGGGCAAAAAATGGGCAGAAACCTGGTTCCTGTCTCTTCAAAGGTGCAAGGGGTGGAGAGAAAGAGGGACATCCTGTAACTGCAAAGGAGCAGGAGGCCCTCCAGATATACGCTCAGGAGGCAGGGAAGGAAGTAACGGAGGAGCTAAATGCCAGGAGTATAGCTCCAAGAACATGAATGCAGTGCAGGAAGAAGTTCAATGATTTGCCACAAGTTGTCAAGGTGAGTGACTTCAATCTTCAAATGGCATATCCATCCAACTGCACCAGTAGCCTCATCTACTGCTCAATTCACTAACCCCCCCATCACCCACTTACCAACAATCTCTATCAATCAATACTCAACTCAGTTCATACGGTTTACCTCACCCTCACACACTTAGCATTATTGCAAGCCTCACACCCACAACTTTCAGCTCACACACACTGACATACTGGCAGCTATTCAACCATGACAGCCACATCACTGAAACACCTTGCAGGACACTCACTGACACACTTACCTCTTTCTTGCAGGAGAAGGTGGCGCATAACAGGAGGCAACAACAAACAAATGGAGGAGGACAAGCAGCCTGCATGTTTTAACTCCCATGGAGAGGACAGTGCTGGCCAGCCAGACCACTCCCAATAGAGTACTTATTAAACTTTAGACAAGTATAGGAAACCTCCAAAAATGGGTACAATTGCACCAGCAGCCAGAAGAAATAATCCAGCAATTAACTTGTATGTACTTCATGATCCCTTTAAATAGTGTTGATGGGGGGGCGGTCCTTCATGCTGTTTAATATGGTGTTCAGCTGTGCGAGTTTAAGACAGGGTGTTGGGTGGAGTGTGGATTTGCAAAATAGCAGTGGTGGCTTCAAATCAGCGTTGCACACTGGTTCGCGTCATAATCTCCCTATTCTGTGTGCTGCCGGTGGTCGTTAAGCGCACGTGAGCAAATCCCTTTACCAAGATGGCGTCCTTTGCACTTCCATCAGAAGTATGCACACATATCTCGGACCCCATTTTCGAGTCTTAGATGGCTGTGTAGTGCCTAATAAACCAGGCATTACACGGCCCAATTTAACCCCCAATATGTTTTGAAGATATTGGTTGAGGTATAAATATTAGCCAGGACACCAGCACTTCTTCAAATAGTACCATGGGATCTTTTACGTCCAACCTGCAAGGGTAGACAGGGCTTTGGTTTAATGTCGTCTCATCTGAAAGATAGCACCTCCGACAGTGTAACACTCGCCCAGTTCTACACTGGAGTATCAGCCTGGATTTTGTGCTCAAATCTCTGGAATGGGATTTTGAACACACAACCTTCATGACTCAGGTAAGAGTGCTACCAACTGAGCCACAGCTCACACCTACTACAGCAGGAGTATATAAAAGAAAGCTTCTTCTGGTTATTTTCTGTGGCTCTTTGCAGTAAAGGCATGTAAATTTGAATCATTGCTGGATGATTTACAATTAACTCTGTTTCCCAGAACAATTTGGCAGAAAGAAAGTAACTTATTTTTCCTTGTGGGAACAAGTAAATCAATAATTCTGATTCAGAATTATACATCTGAACTCTGTCAACATATATTGTTTTGTGTCTTTGCTATTTTAAACCATTTAAAAGGTAACTGGATATCTAAAAATAAAAATAGCCTGTTACCTGTGCTGGCACTGGAACTACACTGGCAAACAATTATACCGAACACAATTTTTCACCAAATTATTTTTAAAATTTTGATCAACCACTTACAACTGCACTTTCAAGTGCCCAATTGGCCTGCCATTTGCAGCCATCAATCTGCTCAGCCATTCCCTTACCTCCACATTTGTCCGCAGCAAAATCTTTTCTCTCTGTCATATCCCAGTCATTCCCCCTGGTATGGCATCCACTTTTGCTCCCTCAAGTCCAAGGGGTACAGACTTAAGTGTATCTGGCACACAACTGGTTTAGTCATTCATCACCAGATCTGGCTGAACCACATCAATTGCTAAGAGGTTTTCCTCTGCTAAAACCATCCATTACTCCAGGATCATCCTGAGAGCAAAGATAACCTGCAGCTTCTTTTTTCCACCACCAGCAATTTCCTTAAACCCCTCTCCCTTTCCCCCTCCATCCTCACCTCTAACAAGTACGAGGAGCTTGTGGACTTCTTTGTCACGAAGATTGAGACCATCCGTTCAGCTGTCTCTGCTGTTTCTCTCTCTTGCCTATAAAGCCAAGCTGTCCCCCAAGGTCCCACTGCCCTAGCCCTGAATCCTGAAACTGCATCATTCTCTAGTTTCTCTCCTATCTCCCCTCATGTCCTCTTTAATCTCAAGTCCATGAAACCCACCTCCTGCTCCCTTAAATCCATTCACATTAAACTGATGATTATCCATGTTCCCTTTGTAGCCCCCGTGCTAGCTCAGATTCATAATAGTTCCTTTTCCTCAGGTACTGTATCCGTCCCTTGCAAAATGGTCACCATCACCCTCCATCCTCAAAAAACCTACCCTCGACCCTTCTGTCCTTGCACATTACTACCCCATCTCTAACCTCCCTTTCCTCTCTAATGTCCTTGAATGTGTTGTCAACTGCCAAATCCATACCCATCTTTCCTGCAACTCCCTGTTTGAATCTTTCCTGCTCTTCCCGGCTCCACATTCAGATAAGTATATTTTAAACACAGATCTGTTTGATGGCAGTCAATAGTGTTCCCTTTAAGGACCGCCTGTTCTGCCACATGGAGACCTGCTTTTCCTGATTGCAAATAAGAGGCCGGCTGCTTCAAGGCAAACCAATATTGCAGAGGGGGCCTCAAGCAGGTATTATGGGCTATAAATTGGGCCAGGTAGCGTCCATTTTGTAGGTGCTATGCGGCCTCCTATGAACCCAAAATGGCATGCGGACGCACATTTCTAGCGTGAAGTGCCCCGGACGCCATCTTGGTAAATGCATTTGCGCACGCACAGATAACGAACGCTGGCTGCATGTAAAGTAGGGAGAATATACGGTAGATCAGTGTGCCACACTGATTTAAAGGGACAGATGTGATTTTGGAACTCAACACTCCAGTCAGCTCCACGCACTACACCCCACCCATCGCCCACCTACCAACAAACACTTTCTATAAGTACTCAACTCTTCCAACCAGATGCTTCCTCTCACCCTCACACATTACCACTGTTGCAAGCCGCACACCCACAACTCACAGGTCACACACACTGTCAGCTATTCAACCATGACAGGCACATCACTCAAACATCCTGCAGGACACTCACTGACACACGTCCTGCTTTCTTGCAGGAGAAGGTGATGCATAACAGGAGGCAGCAAGTGGCAGTGACTCCACGGAATATGAACCTGCTGTCCTCTCTCAGGATGACAGCATTCCTGTCCCACCCCTGCCACAGCTGAACAGGTCGCAAACAACATGTAGAACCCCCCACCAGCTCTATTTAAAGGGATCATGGAGGAGTTACAAGTTCGTTGCTGGATTATTGCTTCTGGCTGTTGATGCATTTGTACCTGTTTTTGGAGGTCTCTTATATTTGAATACTAGGACTAGGGGAGATAGACTAAAAATTAGAGCCAGGACTTGCAGGATTGAAGTTAGGAAATGTTTTTACACACAAAGGGTGGTAGAAGATTGGAATGCACATCTGCAAATGGGAGTTGATGCTAGCTCAATTGTTAATTTTAAATCTGAGATTGATAAATTTTTGTTAACCAAAGGTATTAAGGGACATCAGCTAAGGCAGGTATATGGAGTTAGGTCACAGATCAACCACAATCTCATTGAATGGCGAAACAGGTTCGAGGGGCTAAATGGCCTACTCCTGTTCCTATCTTCCTATGTTCCTATAACAAAGTTTCAATACTCTACAGCGAGTGGGCTGGCTAACTGACAGCAAGGGCACTGGCAGAGTGGCAGGGGTGGGACAGGAATGGTGTCATCCTGAGAGAGGACAGCAGGTTCATAGTCCGTGGAGTCACTGCCACTTGCTGCCTCCTGTTATGCATCACCTTCTCTTGCAAGAAAGCAGGACGTGTGTCAGTGAGTGTCCTGCAGGATGTTTGAGTGATGTGCCTGTCATGGTTGAATAGCTGACAGTGTGTGTGACCTGTGAGTTGTGGGAGTGCGGCTTGAAACAGTGGTTATGTGTGAGGGTGAGAGGAAGCATCTGGTTGGAAGAGTTGAGTACTTATAGAAAGAGTTTGTTGGTAGGTGGGCGATGGGTGGGGTGTAGTGCGTGGAGCAGTGGATGCGGCTGTGTTGCAGTTGGTAGGAGATGCCACTTGACAGTTGACCTCATTCACCTTGACCACACATGTCAAAACATTGAACGTCCTCCTACACTGCATCCATGTTTGTGGTGCTAAGCGCCTGGCATTGACTTTATCCCCTACTGCCTCCCACTGCCTATTGAGCAGATATCTGGAGGGCCTCTTGCCCCCCCTGTGGATATAGAATGTCCCTCCTTCTGTCCACCTCTTGCACCAAGGCCTCTAGTGCATCAGCAGAGAACCTTGGTGCACACTCTCTCGCAGGCCTGGTACAAATTCAGATCGGCAGATTGGTGAGGCCTGGCATGCAGATTGGAGGATGTGGGATTTAGTAGTGCGCAACCTTTATTCAATGTTTGAACATAACTCATCAGTTTGTAAACATAGGGACGGGAGCTGCATCTGTGTTTTACGTGTGTGAATTACCTAATATAAGCACTGAATCCAAATTCTAAATCCCAGGTGGTTTGAATCAATCAATAATTTAGAGATTTGGAAAAATATGAAATTTGGTTCACATGAAACCTTTCAGATTTTGACGTGCCTGTTCTTTTGTTAAGAAACTGATGGCATTCAGGCACAAAGTGGGTCTAAATTTTATGGTTTTAAGTACAATCAATTTGTGGGATCTAGATTTTGCAGTAATTTTGGTCATATCTCTTTTCCACATTCATCTCAGTATTATGTCTTGGCAGTCTCCTGGTGAAAATCTGTCTGATTCCAAAACAACCATGTTGAGATATGAGTCCAAATTCATTCTGCTCTGCTGGTGGATGTGAATTTGATTCCTTGGTAATCCTGGTAATTTGCTGATTACATTTTTGCAAGTGCTCTTTCAACAACAACTGGTATTTACACTGAGGCCTAGAAATATGATGGCCGAGCACTCGTTTTTTTGGGTGCTAAGTGGGCGCCTAAGCCTCCAATATGGCGGGTAGATGGTGCACACTCATTACGAACTGCAAGTACCCCACCCGCCATATTGGTATAGTCAAAAAAATTGGCTGGATATTCATCTGGTGTACACGATCCAAATGAGGTAGTATAGAGGTGGATAATCAGGGAAAATCCAATGAAGGGGCCTACCATCGCATCCTTGCCCTGAACTAAATTTTCCTTCACCTGTCCCAGCAAGGAATGCCACTGAACACCCCTTCTCCACCCCACTGCGAGTAAATGATGGCAGAGAGGTGGAGCCCAGCAACTTTACTGATTTCTACGCCTTCCACTAATGCCAGGAAGAGGGTGGTGGTTGACCCTGGGATAGTTTAGCCAGATTTGCTCGCATGAACTGCTCAGCGCTGTACTGGTGGGATGGGGCCTCCTTCTGCTGCAATTTACATTTTCCCCCTAGACAGCGGTATGTGGGGTGGGTGATCCCACGGGGAACCTGACCTGTGTTCTTAATTAAGCCTGACAGAGGAAACCGGGATGGGGTCATGGCAGTGTTGGTGCGATGGGCAGAAGTCCCACCCCAACTATCCTCTGGTAACCAACCCAACCCAGACGAAAATCTTCTTTGTACTGAGAGGGTCTCTCATCCCATAAGCATGAACATTGGTCCCGAATTTTAATTTCAATTCATTGATCCAATTTAAATATGATTCTAAAGTTTGAATTCGTCCAATAGCTTCTCCTTTACAAATAACATTTTATTTTGGATCAATTGGAACTTATCAAACTTGATTTTAGCTCTTTACAACTTGCTGAGCTAAGGTTAACAGTACAGGTGACGATTTCTCTTAACTCCAAGTTTTGTGGGTTTAAACAAACAAGAACTGTCCATCTCATGAACAATTCTAACCGAGCTGGTTAAAGCATATTTGTGATGTGCTTGATTGAAGTAACCAATGGAGGTGAACTTGAATTTTTGGCTGTATGCTTACCGAACCCATATTTAAAATATAATATACTAGAAAATATATGGAAACCACAGATGCCAGTGATATATATATTAATGAAATACTTTTAAAAATGCCACACATGCAATTTATTTTAACATTTATGACTGGTGCAGTTAATTAACATGATGGGCCGAATGGCCTCCTTCTGTGCTGTAAATTTTCTATGATTCTAAGAATTAGAGCAGTACTTTGAATCATAGTAAATTTACGGCAGAGAAGGAGGCCATTTGGCCCATCGTGTTCGCGCCTGCCGAAAATGAGCCACCCAGCCTAATCCCACTTTCCAGTACTTGGTCCATAGCTCTGTAGATTACGGCACTTCAAGTGCATATCCAAGTACTTTTTAAATGAGTTGAGGGTTTCTGCTTCTACCACCCTTTCAGGCAGTGAGTTCCAGACCCCTTCATCCTCTGGGTGAAAACATTTCTCCTCAGCTCCCCTCTAATCCTTCTACCAATTACTTTAAATCTATGCCCCCTGGTTATTGACCCCTCTGCTAAGGGAAATAGGTCCTTCCTATCCACTCTATACATCTCAATAATCACCCCTCAGCCTTCTCTGTTCCAAAGAAAATAACCCCAACCTATCCAATCTTTCCAAGCTAAAATTCTCCAGTCCTGGCAACTTCCTCGTAAATCTCCTCTGCACCCTCTCTAGTGCAATTACATCCTTCCTGTAATGTGGTGACCAGAACTGTACGCCGTATTTAAGCTGTGGCCTAACTAGTGTTTTATACAGTTCTATCATAACCTTCCTGCTCTCATATTCTATGCCTTGGCTAATAAAGGAAAGTTTTTTTTCAATTCGTTCATGGGATGTGGGTGTCACTGGTGAGGTCAGCATTTAGTGTCCATTCCTAATTGCCCTTGAGAAGGTGGTGGTGAGCCACCTTCTTGAACCGCTGCAGTCCGTGTGGTGCAGGTTCTCCCACAGTGCTGTTAGGAAGGGAGTTCCAGGATTTTGACCCAGCGACAATGAAGGAACGGCGATATATTTCCAAGTCGGGATGGTATGTGACTTGGAGGGGAACGTGCAGGTGGTGGTGTTCCCATGTGCCTGCTGCCCTTGTCCTTCTAGGTGGTAGAGGCCGCGGGTTTGGGAGGTGCTGTCGAAGAAGCCTTGGCGAGTTGCTGCAGTGCATTCTATGGATGGTACACACTGCAGCCACAGTGCGCTGATGGTGAAGGGAGTGAATCTTTACGGTGGTGGATGGGGTGCCAATCAAGCGGGCTGCTTTGTCCTGGATGGTATCGAGCTTCTTGAGTGTTGTTGGAGTTGCACTCATCCAGGCAAGTGGAGAGTATTCCATCACACTCCTGTCGTATGCCTTGTAGATGGTGGAAAGGCTTTGGAGATTCAAGAGGTGAGTCACTCGCCGCAGAATACCCAGCCTCTGACCTGCTCTTGTAGCCACAGTATTTATATGGCTGGTACAGTTAAGTTTCTGGTCAATGGTGACCCCCAGGATGTTGATGGTGGGGGATTCGGTGATGGTAATGCCGTTGACTGTCAAGGGGAGGTGTTTAGACTCTCTCTTGGAGATGGTCATGCCTGGCACTTGTCTGGCGCGAATGTTACTTGCCACTTATCAGCCCAAGCCTGGATGTTGTCCAGGTCTTTCTGCATGTGAGCACGGACTGCTTCATTATCTGAGGGGTTGCGAATGGAACTGAACACTGCAATCATCAGCGAGCATCCCCATTTCTGACCTTATGATGGAGGGAAGGTCATTGATGAAGCAGCTGAAGATGGTTGGGCCTAGGACACTGCCCTGAGGAGCTCCTGCAGCAGTGTCCTGGGCCTGAGATGATTGGCCTCCAACAACCACTACCATCTTCCTTTGTGCTAGGTATGACTCCAGCCACTGGAGAGTTTTCCCCCCGATTCCCATTGACTTCAATTTTACTAGGGCTCCTTGGTGTCACACTCGGTCCAATGCTGCCTTAATGTCATATCCCGTATGCCTTCTTGAACACCTTATCTACCTGTCCCGCTGCCTTCAGGAATCTGTGAACATACACTCCAAAGTCCGTCACTTCCTCTACAGCTCTCAGTATCCTTCCATTTATTGTGTATTTCCTTGCCTTGTTTGCCCTCCCCAAATGCCCATCTTCACCTCGCACTTCTCCAGATTGAATTCCATTTGCCACTTTTTTACCCACCTGACCAGTCCATTGATATCTTCCTGCAGTCTACAGCTTTCCTCCTCACTATCAACCACACGGCCAATTTTTGTATCATCTGCTAACTTCTTGATCATGTCCCTTACATTTAAGTCCAAATCATTAATATATACCACAAAAAGCAAGGGATCAAGTACTCAGCCCTGCAGAACCCCACTGGAAACAGCCTTCCGGTCACAAGAGCAACTGTGTTTCAGCGATATCTTAGGCTTGTAGTATTGTGGTTTAATTTATTTATTCGAGAGGGTTTTATAAGAAAGACATGAGATACTAAAGCATATCCGTTGATTGTGTTCTGCCAGATTTGCTTAGATTTGCTTGCATCAATTGTTTCTAGGTGACAGGATATTGTTATGAGATGGGTTCTGTTTAATAAGTTTGCTCAGAAAATAAATCTGGATTACAAACTAAATACCTAATTTCTTGGATACTCTTAAATTTTAAATTGTGGAATGCATAGAAGATAAAATATTGGTGTATAGATTTACTTGGTTATGAAAGACTAAATGCCTCGTGAAATGCTGGCGTGTTTTTTATTTATTTAAATTTCTGACTATGTTGCCAAAATTGCAAATGGGAATTTCATGAGTCTATGCCATTACAAGCAGAAGGATTATGGATTCCATGGACTATGGACCACTGGTTTACAGTGATTGAATAAGTCAAACTCTGGTTTTGTTATTGAGGATTCTGGGATTTTGACTAATGTTTAGGGGATTGCATTTTGTGATTCCATCTACTTTTCCATAAAAACCAAAAATCAATGGCCTTGCTTATAATTCATACTAAAGTTACCAAGATAAACAATATATCAACTTTACGTGGGAACCAGAGTCTGTGCTTAATTCTATAATAGTGAAAGTAGGTTGCAACAATGATTTGAAGAAAGTGCTTGACATAAGAAATTGTATTTACATAGAGCCTTATTTTGTCTTTCAGAAATATCTCAAAGCACTTCACACATTTGATTGTGTGAGAAGAGCTTTGGGATATTTCAGAGAGATTATTCCAATTACTTTGAAATGTAGTCCCTGTTGTTATTTGGACAAACATGGCAGCCATTTTGCACATACCAAGTTCCCAGGAACTGCATTAAGATGAATGATCAGTTAAACCATTTTTTTAGGATCTTTTCTGTCCACCTCAACCACAGGAACAGGAAAAGAGAACCTTAGTTTAACTTCTCATCCAATAAAAACTATGGTTTTGAAGCAAAGAACAATTTTCTAGTTGTGTCTGAAATCACTAATGTGAATGAAATTTTGTGTAAGTGAAATAATTTTCAACCTTGCAAAAGTTATTTAGGGAATGTATTTGTTCTGTAAAATAACTCCTGTGGAATTGTGAAATTTTTTAACTGTATATTAATAATAGATGGTATAAGAAGGTGCTGTCAAGTGTAAAATAGATGGAAGTCTTACAAATTTGGTGCAGAGCTGTTCTAGCTTTGAAACAGGGGTCTATGGATCTACGACTTATTATTCCCTCTTTGCAGTTATAATTTTAGCATTTGATCAGCTTCAATTCTTTTTCAACAGGCAAATTAGCTAAATTCTGGTTTTGAGTTATGTCGAGTACTAAACCTTTACTTCTAATGCACAGTAAAGCAGGACATTTTCACTTCAATAGGTGTTTAATAAAATGTATTTTATTGCATGAATTGTTGTTGTGCGGGGTCCTTTTGGGAAGAATGACCATAACATGAAAGAATTCTTCATTAAGATGGAAAGAGAAGTAGTCCAATCCGAAACTAGGATCCTAAATCTAAACAAAGGAAACTACGAAGGTATGAGGAGTGAGTTGTCTATGATAGATTGGGAAGCTTCATTAAAAGGCATGACGGTGGATAGGCAATGGCTGACATTTAAGGAACGAATGCATTAATTGCAACAATTATACATTCCTTTCTGGTGCAAAAATACAAAAGGAAAAGCGGCCCAACCATGGCTAACAAAAGAAATTAAATATAGTTTTGGATCCAAAGAGGAGTCATATAAAATTGCCAGAAAAAGTAGTAAGCCTGGGGATTGGGAGCAGTTTAGAATTCAGAAAAAATTGACCAAGCGATTGATTTAGAGGGAAAAAATAGAGTATGAGAGTAAACTTACAAGGAACGTAAAAGTCAACTGTAAAAGCTTCTACAAGTATGTAAAAAGAAAAAGATTAGTGAAGGCAAATGTAGGTCCCTTACTGTCAGAAACGGGAGAATTTATATGGGGTGCAAGGAAATGGCAGAGCAATTAAACAAATCCTTTGGTTCTGTCTTCACGGAAGAGGACACAAATAACTTCCCAGAAAATGCTAAGGAGCCAAGGGACTAGTGAGAAGGAGGAATTAAAGGAAATTAGTGTTAGTAAAAAAAGTGTTGGAGAAATTAACGAGACCGAAAGCCGATAAATCCCCAGGGCCTGATAATCTGCATCCCAGAGTATTAAAAGAGGTAGCCATGGAAATAGTGGATGCATTAGTTGTCATCTTCCAAAATTCTATAGATTATGGAACAGTTCCTGCAGATTGGAGGGTGGCAAATGTAACCCCACTATTTAAAAAAGGAGGGAGAGAGAAAATAGGGAACTACAGACCTGTTGGCCTAACATCAGTAGTAGGGAAAATGCTAGAGTCTATTATAAAGGATGTGATAACAGGACACTTAGAAAATATCAACAGGATTAGACAAAGTCAACATGGATTTATGAAAGGGAAATCGTGTTTGACAAACCTACTGGAGTTTTTTGAGGATGTAACTGGTGGAATAGATAAGGGAGAACCAGTGGATGTGGTTTATTTGGATTTTCAGAATGCATTTGATAAAGTCCCACATAAGAGGTTAGTGTGCAAAATTAAAGCACATGGGATTGGGGGTAATATACTGGCATGGATTGAAAATTGGTTAACAGACAGGAAACAGAGAGTAGGAATTAATGGGTCTTTTTCGGGGTGGCAGGCAGTGACTAGTGGGGTACCGCAGGGATCAGTGCTTGGGCCCCAGCTATTCACAATATATATCAATGATTTGGATGAGGGAACCAAATGTAATATTTCCAAGTTTGCTGATGACACAGAACTGTGAGGAGGATGCAAAGAGGCTTCTCCCAGTGTCCTAGCTTCACTTGAACGGACGCTGGGCTCTTCTCCGCTTCTATTAGAGGAAGTGGCCGAAGAAAAGACCGCGATTTAGACAAGTTGAGTGAGTGGGCAAATACATGGCAGATGCAATATAATGTGGGTAAATGTGAAGTTATCCACTTCGGAAGGAAAAACAGAAAGGAAGAGTATTATTTAAGTGGTGATAGATTGGGAAATGTTGATGTACAAAGGGACCTGGGTGTCCTTTTATACCAGTCACTGAAACATGCAGGTTCAGCAAGCAGTTAGGAAGGCAAATGGTATGTTGGCCTTCATTGCAAGAGGACAGGAGCAAGGATGTCTTACTGCAGTTATACAACGCCTTGGTGAGACCACACCTGGAGTATTGTGTGCAGTTTTGGTCTCCTTACCTAAGAAAGGATATACTTGCCATAGAGAGAGTGCAGCGAACGTTCACCAGACTGATTCCTGGGATGGCAGGACTGTCGTATGAGGAGAGATGGGGTCGTCTCGGCCTGTATTCACTCAAGTTTAGAAGAATGAGAGGGGATCTGTTTGAAACATATAAAATTCTGACAGGGCTAGACAGACTAGATGCAGGGAGGATGTTTCCCTTGGCTGGGGAGTCCAGAATGAGGGAGTCACAGTCTCAGGATATGGAGTAGGACATTTAGGTCTGAGATGAGGAGAAATTTCTTCATTCTGAGGGTGGTGAACCTGTGGAATTCTCTACCACAGAAAGCTGTGGAGGCCAAGTCACTGAATATATTTAAGAAGGAGCTAGATAGATTTCTAGACACAAAAGGCATCAAGGGGTATGGAGAGAGAGTGGGAATATGGTATTGATAGAGGATCAGCCATGATCATATTGAATGGCGGAGCAGGCTCGAAGGGCCGAATGGCCTACTCCTGCTCCTATTTTCTATATTTCTATATTGTGGAGCCCAAATAACAGTATTCCATTTACAGTAACAAAATTCCAATATTCCAGTTCTCAAACCACAGAAGTAAATAAACAATGCTCCTACTATTTGGAATTACTGCCCAGATGGTGAATATAAGTGTCAGCCTTGGCTCAGTGGTAGTACTCTAGCCGCACTCTAGAGACTTGGGGTAGAAATTGCCCAGAGCGGCAAACCAACACTCCTCACCGCTCCATAGATTTATTTTAACCTACAAACTTATTGCGGTCTTTTCTTCGGCCACTTCCTCTATTAGAAGCGGAGAAGAGCCCAGCGTCCGTTCAAGTGAAGGTAGGACCCTGGGAGAAGCAAGAGGAACGATCTCTCCCCTTATCCAATCAGATCGCAGCATTTTTGAGACGCTGCAGTCAATGTCTCTGCCGCTTGCAGCGTTAAACCAGGAAGTGAAAGATACAACATTTTAAATCAATGTACAAACAGTTATAGACAGCGAAAAAAAGAAAGGTAAGAAATAATTCAATTAAATAAATGAGACAGAACGGAAAAGTAAAAAAAAAGTTTCATTTTTTCATTTAAAAAAAAATTTAATGACCAAAAGCTATTAAGATAAGGGGTAATGAGACTCCACAAGTTAATTTTTAGTTGTTTGGCAGTCATTAAGACTAACCGCAGTATTAAAACTTGGTTTAGACCTGGTATTTTTAAGCGTACCTGTTTGGAGATATAATTAATTACTTTCCAACTGTGCAGATAAGCAAGTTGGCCCTTTTTCCATGATTTCTCCAATTGCAGCGTGCGATGTCCCTTTTATTCAAAGCTGTCATATCATCTGCAGACCACTAGGACCAAGTTCCGGATTTCCACATTTCACTGCACATGTCCGAATGCCGGAATTTGCTCCTCCATTTCGCCACTAACAACGGAGAGCGCTGTTGAGCTCGCTGTTATTTCGGGAGCGATTTCTGCCCCATTATCTAGGCTGACACTTCAGTGCAGTACTGAGGGATTGCTGCACTTTCAGATGAGAAGATAAATCGAGACCCTGTCAGCCCTCTCAAGTGGACATAAAAAATCCCATGGCAGCATTCAAAGAAGAGCGGGGAGTTCTCCCAGTGTCCTGGGTAACATTTATCCCTCAACCAACACCTAAAATAGATTATCTGATCGTTCATTTCATTGCTGTTTGTGGGACTTTGCTGTTTGCAAATTGGCTGCTGCATTTTCTACATTTTTTACAAAAGTAATTCATTGGCTGTAAGGTGCTTTGAGCTGCCCTGAGATGATGAAAGGCGCTATATAAATGCGAAACTTTCTTTCTTTCTTACTGATCTTTTAATATTTGGTCCATAAGAATCAGTATGATAGTTGAGGGGAAGGGAAAGAGTGTGAGACTGATAGGGTTGAATAGCCACCCAATTAAAGGGAAGTGAGACAGACGATTGATACTGGTATAAGTTATATGGAGTTCCTCGGAGCAAAGAAGTCGAAACATGTCAATTGACTGGTATTGTGTAGATTGGGTATCAAGCCTGGGAAAAATATACATAAGAAGACGATAGTCCTGCTGACTGTTAAATTAGCCCTGACCTTGTTACTTGCAAATCAATCAGAGCGATCAAGTAAAGGTGAAGTAAACGAGGACACAATAATCTGTGTAAGATCAAGTTTGATGTGAAGAATAGCACACATAATTTAAGTAAACAAAGACACAGCAATCTTTGTAAAGAAATATCGTTTCAAAGCCAGTTGTTTTTAAATAGTGTTTGAATGGCAAACAGAGACACTCAATCTATGTATATTAAATAGGTTTCGGTAGCTGTGTCCAAGTATAAGGAAAGGTAACATAAAAAGACCACGCTTTGCTGTTAGTTTGTAGTACAATACTGAAGGTGATGTCTCTATTGTACCCAGAGACAGACTGGAATTAAAGAATGCATATCTACATTTGATTGTACTCTGTTTGTTCAACTGCTCTCCACGCCAAACTTATTAAAGGAGTATAAGCCAAAAGACACACTCACTCTTTCTTTGACAAACAATTATTTTTGGCATTTAAGAAGACTCTCGTACACATATTCTTTAACAATGATGTGTTTTTAGAAATTAGTGAAGACTAGAGACTCTTATTGATCAACATGATTGCAGTAAAGAGATGTTTTGTTAAGTTTAATTTTCCCATGAATTCTTGCCCTGTCTGAAGCAAAGTGAGTCATTGCAGGGTCATGCGGAGAACCAACCCCTTCCTAAAACTTGTGTATATGTTTTAGGAATGTCTACAAGTACCTCATGTTGGACAACAACGTCAGGTAACAGGTAGACTACCAAATAGAAAACTTCTTGAGAATTGTATTGTGGCACACTCACAAGATAATTACAGATGAGAAAGCCATTCAGCCCATCTTAATTCATCCATCCAGAGAGATCCTATCCTCCCCCCATTGTACCATCCAATTGTTTTTTTTTAAATGATTGCAGACACTGATCACCCTTTGAATGAAGAAGAATTTCCTGAGATCAGGCCTGAAATTCCCTTTTTACTAGTTTCACTCCATTCATTACTAAGCATAGTTCCACTTGTAAACAATCAGATCGTCCCAGGATCTATGGAAAGGTACAGTACACTATTATAGAACTGTTTTCCAGGGAAGATTTCCTCTGTGTACAATGGGTAGCAAAATTGTAAATGCAAGTTACAAATGCACTTTCACTCTAGTTACACATAGTGCGTGGAGGGATTTGTCTATTCAGTGCTTGCTGTTTACTTGATGTCATAGGAAAACAAATAAAGGAACTTGCTTAATTAGTCAATAAAGCTGTAACATGGCTAATGATACTCAATATAGAGGTTCTGCTGTATCACAGAATTCCCAGCAGCTAACAGTCACTGGAAAAAGCAATAATAACAAGCTCACTATTTAGATCTATCTGCAATTCCACAAATATAGATTATGAACAGTCTGTATCTCCAGGTGGAAGTACCTATGGTATTGATGATTAAATTGACAGGAAGTTTCTTCTAGGCTCGTACAGCATCTCAATGCCTCTGTTGTCCAGGCTGCCCCATCTGCTGCACTATAAGCAGTGAAACATGGCTTGAGCTCATTTTGGTCTACATGTTGGCCCTTCTATTCATTCTGCTCTGCATTTGAATAAACCTTCAGCCAGTATAATTTACATATGTAATTTATTGCAATGAAAATGGCAAAATTAGCTCCATAAACACATTTACTTTTGCCTCACCCCTTCATTGTTGTATTCAGAAGACCTCTCCTTTCCTCTTGCCAAGCCAAAAATAGAAGATAAAGCACAGCTCTGAATCCTGTGCAAACCAGGTTTACAGCAATACATTTACACAAAAAAAAAGGCTTGACTGGCGTGAAATGAGTTTCTGCTTTTTTCACAAAAGCAAAAAAATCAACTCTCGGTGTGCTATTTTTTAAAATTAAAAATGAAAATTACAAACATAGTAAATGAATAACAGGTGACTCGTGTTTTCAAAATGCCAGGCACTATTAACCTTAAAATATTTTTGCTGTGCAGCTTATTCACTCAATATGCAGCAGTGTGCTAAAGGAATAAAAATGTTCAATTACTTCCATTGCTAAATCTTTCCAGGTTGCTTACAATGTGAAGGGAGAAGATTAGCCCTCCTATCTATATATGAAGGCATATACCCTGAGTTGGAGGTAATTTACTGCATGCTGTTCATAGGAAAAAAAGCTTTAACTGTGCAATGTATTATGCACGTCAGTTAACAGTTATAACTAAACACTAATTGAACATTTTTTAAAACTATATTATCTGTTTTGCTTCTTGTCACATATCAGTGTGACGAGCTTTTTTTTTACACTGGCCAGAATTTGTCTTTAAGAATTTAGTGTGATTCCATTTTATGGCTGTATATAGATTTGAATATCGATTCCAAATATTCCTTAACCAAATTCTTGCTTCCTGAAGGAAGTTCTCAACTTTCAGGAATTTTTCAGATTTTGTATGCTGAACCTGGGATCAAAACAAACCAAGCCAACTACCCTCATTAGCACTCATTATAGCTGGGCCTTTGTCAAAGCATACTGTTCCTTATGAATAATTTTTTACATAGAGTTACATGGGGCTCGAATTTACCAGGCCTGCGGGTTCCCAGCGGGTGGTCCTCCGGGAGCGTGGTCAACACGCTCGGCGAAATTAGTGGGTTGCCCGCGCGATCGTAGCAGGCAACACACTAATAGGAATCAATTAACTGCTCCTCCGGGGTCCGCGGCGCTGGCCTGCGCATCGGGCGGGCTGCGCATGCGCAGTACGATCTGTCAGCTGGAGGCTCTCTAGTTAAAGGGGCAGTCCTCCACTGACAGATGCTGCAACCAATGGAACAAATTGCAGCATGGAGCAGCCCAGGGGGAAGGCTGCTCCCAGTTTAATGATGCCTCACCCCAGGTATCATCAGATGGGGTGAGGAGGAGGGGGAGGACACAGATCTTCCACCCGGCGGGCGGGAGGAAGCGGCCTGCCTCTGCCACCAAGAAGGCCTGGCTCGAGGTGGCAGAGGGGGTCACCTGCGCCACCAACATATCGCCCACCTGCATACAGTGCAGGAGGCGCTGCAATGACCTAAGTAGGTCAGCCAAAGTGAGTACACTTACTCATTCCCCTACACCCTGTCAGCCACATCACTGCCCCCACCCCACATCTCCTTCGGCACCGCCAACACTACTCTGTCACATCACCCTTCATACCCACTCAAACCCCATCCTCATCTTACCTCCACCTACTCACCTCGCCAGGACTCATCCTGCCACTAACACGCAACCCAATCCTCATACAATCTCATTGCTCCATCCCATACTCACCCTCTCGTGCATTTCCCTCACGGCCAGCCTCACTCAACCTGCCACCACCTGTGCTGCAGCCACAGGGCATGCATCACATATGTGCAGTAGGCAGCGGAAGGCAAACGTGTCGTGAGCATGAAGGGGGTGCACAAGGGTGTCTGAGGGTTTGTCATGGGTGTTATCTATATTGAATTTCAGAGCAACAAACAGCACACATTATATTGACACCACCACTGCCATGTCTCCGCGAATCCTGTCCGTTGTCTCCAATAATGCCCGCTCCTGGGTATCACTATGAGGACCCACCACTGATGCCACCCATCGTGTTACTGCAGAGTAGGTGCAGGTGTATTTGCAGGGCTCTTCCGCGCAGACCACTGAGAGACATCGGCGGTGTAGCCGGCTGCACCCTGGAAGGATGCGAAGGAGAAGTTGTGGAGGGCAGTGGTGACTTTGACAGCGACAGGTAAGCAGTTGGTGCTGGGGCCAGCCAGGAGCAGCTCGGCATGAAAGAGCCTGCAGATCTCCACGACTACATGTCGAGCGAATCTGCGCCTCCCTGTGCACTGCTGCTCGGAGAGGTCCGGGGAGCTGCGCCTCGGTCTGTGGACCATGTGGCGAGGGTAGTGCCCTCTGCGATGCGTCTCTCTCTGCGGTAGCCCTCCCTCCTGCTGTGCAGCTGGGCGTGCAACAACACCGTGTTGGGGGGCTCCACGTCTCTGCGGCGGACGGCGTGGACTGCGAGGCTGCTGGGGCTGGTCATGCTGTTCGTGCTCCGAGGGTGTCCACACACCACCCATCTGGCAGGTGTTGGTCTGAGGGGTTGTGCAGGGTAGGTGTGTGGTTCCTCGGACTGGGGCTGCGGTTTCGTGTCGGTCTGTCCTCTGGCTTGGCGGGGGGTGGTGGAGGGCAGCGGTTGCCCTATGTGATGCGGTGGCCTCCTGCGTGGGTGAGGGCTCTCCCCCGTGGAGTGCACCTTGGCATCTGCCACAGGCTGCTGGCTGCAACACGCCTGGTTGGAGAGAGACTGTTTCCCCCAGTGTGTGAAACTCACTGCCTTGAACCTAAAATCCCACACTTCCTCTTTTGACAGCTGCTTCAGCTCATTAAATGACCTCAACAAGCAAGGTAAGTACTCTCAAGTGCAACCCCGCTGGCTTTAATTGCCTGCGGGATTCCCACCAGCGGGGCTTGCGCGCGCAGCCCCGCACTTCAGCGCGGTACCCGGAAGTGGCCGGGATTTCGGCGCGATCCGGTCACGTGACCGGATATCGGGATTTTCGGGGCCCCCCCGCTGGAAACCCGCAGGAAACCCGACGCGAAAATCGAGCCCATGGAGTCTACAGCATAGAAACAAGCCATTCGTTCCAATGGTCCATGCCGGTGTTTATGCTCCACACAAGCCTCCCACTACTCTTCATCTTATTTATATATAAACCCAAGCTGTGTGAAGATGCTCTCTGTCTCACTGAGACTATTTTAAAAACGTTCATAGTAAAACAAAGGTTGAGTAAAAGAAGTAGACAGGAGGGTTATTTTGCAGGTGCTGATGAATTCTCAATTTGACTTCCACTAGGCAAAGAATTAGATGTTTGCTAGAATGTTCCACCAGTACAAAATCATGTTTATTTAGTCACAAAATGTTTTCCACATTATGTCCAAAAGCTTCTGTGTGGTTATAAGAAGGTGTAGCCAATCAAATGTAGGCACAATGTCATTTTCTGACACCATTGCAGACTTTTACCAGACACAGAATCAAGACTAAATCACACAAGGTTTAAACACTTGCTTTCTTGAGATTTCAGAATATGACTTGGACTGGAATAGCTGAGAAGGCACATGAGGGAAAACACACACCAACACACAGGGGGTGATTCATAAGAAAAAAAATTATCCCAAGGAAAGATTTTCTGGGCAACAAATAAAATATCTTGGTATATCTGAGGACTAGTGTGTAACAAAGTTTATGTTCGGCAGGGAGATCACCACAAATACATAATTTGATTGCTCATATTTGGAGAGTACTTCTGTAAATACCAGTGTTCATACTGTGGCAACAAAAGCCATAACAGCATCCCTCATATTTTTTGTTGCCATGGGGGCCTTTCAAGTGCCTGGGAGCACCTGCAGTGTCATTGCATGAAGCAAATTGTATACAGGAAAAAAACTGAAGCTGCAATGGGGAATTCTTCATACTTTCCTTTATTAAAGGAAGAAAATGAAAACAATTGTAAAGGCAGCAGAAATTCTATGCGTTAGCTGAATTTACAAATGTGCCAGTTGTGTTTGCACACACACACACACACACACACATTGAGAAATGTGCTGTTATGGAAAATCCAGTGATGTACATCAAGTGAAAGAGGTTCTGTTCCTGTCACATGGAGACAATATGCAGTTTGAAGAACATTATTATGCTTATCATAGCTAAATTCTCTGGTTCCACACAAAGTTCTTTCATTTTAATAATTCATGTGCGCCAGCCAAACTGAATAACCAACTGCAAGGTTGTCTCTTGGGGAACTAAATGTGACCACAGCCTACGACATCTGTACAAAATGCACCAAATGAAGCTGAGCAAAATTCTAATCAAATCACAAGGTCAGTAACAGCGTGTACTTTTGGACTGCTGAAACAAAGATTGAGATGCTTAGATCTCTCTGGTGGTGCCTCACTGTATGACCCCATAAAGACATGTACAATAGTAACAGTTTGTCCAAGCTTGAAATTCAGTGTACATTGAAAACATTTGAGTACAAAATATTTGACACATTTGTTCTGGGAATATTTACAGAGCAGGAACCAGAATGTGGGTAGAGGAGGGAATGAATCATTACCATTGTCCATTATATTAATCCGCAAATTAAATCCCATTGAACTGGTGTCTCCTGTGATGCTGATGTTTGGATACCTGCACAGTAGTTCCTAGTTGGTGCTGTAACAGCAGCTGAGCCTTGGAATTTAAATAATTGGGAAAGATTAAAAATAGAGATTGGTTTTCATTCATTAAATGCATGCCAGGTAATAATTAATTTTAAAAAAAGAGTCTACAGCGGAAAAGTGCCTTTAATTTGGCAGCAATTGTCAGTAAATTAGAAATTTCACTCAGAGAAGCCACAAGGGTGACTCAAATTCACATTGGTGCAGTGGGAGATGATTTTTTGACGTATTATTAAGTCACGTTGTTAGTCCAGAATAAACAAAGCTTCAGTCTGTATCTTCTCCACAAATACTGGACCTGAGAGCACTCATACCAGATGCGATAGGTAAAACAGTGTTCCATTCGACAGCGCTGACATACCGCACCCACCCCCACTCCACAATCCCCCAGCCCTCTCCTCACCCTCTCAGAAAGAAACCACTTTTATCAAAGATTATGTTCAGACAGGGTAAAAAGCGCTGATGATCAAAGCGTACAAGTTGTTATGATCTGCATCAAGGCATCATGCTGAGGTAAATAACTACAATCTTAAGCCAGACATTGCAACATCTGATTAAATTTCTCTCTAGTGTCTGATTAGCAAAGTCAACATTGCTCAATCAGCAAGGACAAGCCAAGTTGGTATTTTAGCAACATATTACGCTGCTAGTCATAGCATAAATAATAATTTTCATAATAGATTAGTGACAAATTACTATTTATCGAAAAGTCAAGGTTTAGAGCAAATCACTCCTATATTCCTGGAAGATCTGTGGCACAGGAAATTCGTCATCTAAAATAATGTAGTATTCCACTGGCACGCTCTAAACTCAGGCCTAATTTTATTGGCCTTAGCCAGCTGCTGAGAGATTATTTAAATAGTTTAAATAAAGCAAGACAAAGAGTTAACACTCTCTGAGCCATGTTGTTCAATCTATGCCTCACGTCTTACTTTAATTCTCTCTCTCAGGCAGTCAGCCTCTCCTTTGTTCATGAGAGATGCAATTACATTTAACCAATCAAGTCTTGAACCTGTCATTTTCAACAAAAGATCACCGCATGCAAAGGCTGTTCTTTCCCTCCAGTTTTCTCCCCTCCTCTCCTGAATGCACTGGCTGATGTTGGGGTACAGTTCAACGGATGTGTGTGGATACCTAGTGCATTGACTATAATTCTTGTGTAAGTCTAGGCATTAAATGTGGACAGGTTATTCAGTGGAGGGGTCATCACAGCCAGGCTCAATCTCTCCTAGCCAACAGCCCCAATTTTCTGAGTCTGGTAAAATTAGGCTGCACTCACCTGTGGTGTCGGAATGCTATATTGGTGCTAAGGGCAGGGATTTATGTAAGAATCAGACACAATGCCTTCAGTCTTACCGATGTTGCATTGAAGGAAATTCTAGCTCATCCAGGACATCATGTTGACTAAGCGGTCAGACAGCACAGTGGTGATTGAGCAGTCAAGAGTGGTGCGTCATCAGTATCCATACGAAAGCTGACCCTATGTCTACAAATAATGTTGCCAAGGGGCACCATTTAGACAAAGAAAAGGGGTCCAAGGATACGGAGACTTGGGGAACATCTGATTAAACGATATGGAGTCAAGAGGAAAAGCCATGACAGGAGATGTGCTCACTGTGTTGGGACAGGTAGGACTGGAACCGTGTTAGGATAGTGCCACAGAGGAGAGACAAGAGAGAGGGATGAGTGGTAAACATGTATCAAACATCAGAGAAGTGAAGGACGACAAGAAGGGATAGCACACTGTGATCACAGTAACAAAGGATGTCATTGTTACTTTGACAAGGGCAGTGCTGTACTGTGGGTGGGTAGAAGTATATTCAGTGGATTCAAAGAGGATGTGATCGGAGAAGTAGGTGCAGAGCTGGGTGGCTACAACACATATGAGGACTTGAGAGGAAGGGAAAGTTGAAAAAAAGGTGATAGCTGGGGGACAGAGAGATCAAAGGAGATATTTTTGAGGAGTGGGTGATGAAAGCAGTCTTGAAAGGTGGGAGGACTGAAGAATGGGAGCTACTGACAATGCCAAGCAGCAATGGTTGTGTGATAAACAGTTGAGCAAGGAGGTGGGTTTCATGAAGGAGATGGGTTTCATGAAGGAGATGAGCTTGTCAAGGTCCTTGGGAAGATGGGTGAGAAGCTGTGGAATGAGGGCAAGGGCTGTTGAGGACTGAGTGAGTACAAGGTAGAGGAGGGGGAGGAGTCTCAATCTTTGACATGAACAAGAGTTGTTGAGGACTGAGTATGCACAAGGTGGAGGAGGGGGAAGAGTCTCGATCTTTGACATGAACAAGAGTTGTTGAGGACTGAGTATGCACAAGGTAGAGGAGGGGGAGGAGTCTCAATCTTTGACATGAACAAGAGTTGTTGAGGACTGAGTATGCACAAGGTGGAGGAGGGGGAAGAGTCTCGATCTTTGACATGAACAAGAGTTGTTGAGGACTGAGTATGCACAAGGTGGAGGAGGGGGAAGAGTCTCGATCTTTCGGATGAACAAAATGTTCACGTTTGATGTTTGAGGTTAGAATGAGGTGGGGAAAGGATAGGAGTTGGAGGAGGTGGTTAGTCATTGAGGAGAGAAGCTCACGGTTATCTTTAGCCTCCAGAATAATCCTGGAGTAGTAGGAAGATTTGGATGAAGAAAGGCACCCAGGTACAGGAGTCTGCTGCTGCTGGATTTGAAAGACTGGGAGATCTTTTAGAAAATGCAGTGACATTGGGGTTTACCCACATCAAAGATACCCAGAGTTGTGCCAGGAAAAGGGTTTGATGAGAGCCATCTCTCCAGGAGTTCAAGGCCATAACCATCCCAAACTTAATCTTAGTTGCTCCTCCCACACTGGGAACACTTAGACAGAGCCTTAGAGTAAGAAGTAGATCAAGCACACCTTATATGGTCACCAAGAGAAGTATGGAGGTAGGACTTAGAGCACATCAACAATGCAAGTACTCACTGCTAAATACAATTGACCTCGCTTATCAGTGGAACAGCAAACTTACTTTAAAGGGACAATTTTAATTCCAGGGTGGGGAGCCAGTGGGACACACAGCAGCTAAAAGGTCCTGATCTCCATTCTAATAGGCAGGCCGCATTAACATCATTCCGCACAGCTGCCCACCCAAAACAGGCATCCAAAGGTAGCACACCAGCTTTGGGCCTAGGGCAATTGAGTGTTCCTGAGGCCAGCAGGCTGGTAGTCAGGTCAGTTGTGTAGAGGCCGGGGGGAAGGGGAGATCAGGATGGTTTTGCTGGTGTAAGGGTCAGGAAAAAAGCAGCAGAGATTAGATCACTGAGTCCCTGCTCCTTCAACGCAAGCTCTGTGATTTCTGTGGCTTTCCTGGTGGTGTAGACATTAGCTGATGGAACTATTCTAATGAGGAAGATGGGACCATTGTCCTGTCCAAACATCAGCTGGGCTCTCCAGGGCAGGAGCGCCCAAAGAACAAGGCCCTGTGGCAACCTAGCTGCCAATCTCCATTAGTAGCTAAAAGGCCCTGATCACCAAGGCCA